>NC_052532.1:46446796-46750546 GCF_016699485.2 Gallus gallus
TGAAATACGAGCTTACTGTCATTTGTTTTCTTTACCTGCAATTTCTCTGTCTTTTTTTCTTTCTTCTTTCTCATTAGATATTAACAAACAGAGGAAAACAGAAAAATACAAGTGATGTGTCTTGGCAAACATGCTGTATTGCATATTTTACCCTATTTTATTTTGTAGACCTATCAAGTGAGGTGACTTCCTCCAAAAAGAATTTTTCAAATCTGCGTAGAAAATATGAGAGGATTTCTTATGCTGTTTTGGACAAGCTGGAGTTAATTAATAAATGCATTCATATTTCTGCACCTAAAATCAAATTACAATAAAACTTGCAGAAAAAGGAATATGGAATTGGCTGAGTTCCATGCCAGGATTTGTATTGGAAAATTGTCTGCACTATCAATCTGTTTTGTCTATTTTTTATGTCATTATTCAGAACATTATCCAATACTTGCTTTTTGGGAACATGAGAAAAAAAGAAGGGACAGTAAAACAGTAGAAAATCTTGTTGACATACATACTACAAGTGAGCTGTCCAGAGAAGTGACTGTTACTCTTGAGACACTAATCACTAAAGATGTTCATGGTATGTGAATTTCATTCAGTCTTCCAGGATCGCTAGATTGTATTTCTAAAAATGGTGCCTGAAAACGTGCTTTATTAGGGAAGTGTGTACTATTTACAGCAGCACTATGTAGCATTTTATATGGCAAAATACTTCTTAAGTTTTAAATAAATTTTATCCCCGGTGACAAGTTAATAGATATCACACTAGGCTATTTGCTAGGAATTGATTTATGTTGATAGTAGGCAGAAATGGTAGCCTTCATATTCTGAGGGAAAATTGGGAGTGGGATGTGGAGGAGGAAGTAGAGGAAAAATGAATTTTATAGTGATCTTAATTAGAAAAATATTACAGCACCAGGGTCATGCAGAGGGAGTAAAGCATTGTTTTACTTTATGGCAGAAAGATTGATAGATTCTGCAGAGGATTTGTGGCAGTAAATTGCCATAAAGAAAAATAAAAATTACAGGCAGGAACCATTTTTTGTGCGGCTGGCCCACATAACAAGGATGTTTTCTCTTTCCCTTTTCAGATATTTCATGTACTCTTCACTATGGAATTTCCATATTTTCAAAACAATCTCTATTGTGACTTGAAACCGTTATCAACAGAATGTAGGACTTAAAATGAGTCTGTGAGATAAGATATATTTAGTGCACATAATGAGAAAAAATAGGATCCTTAAGGTTGACATTGACCTATTTTAATTGTTCCTAAGCTTCTCAGACACTGAGACATGAAATTTGGGACCTGCAGCACCCAGAACGTGTCTCCTCAATAGTTTGGAGTGTGAGCTGGGTCTCCATTCAGCTGGAAAGGAATATTATAGAGTGATGAGACAACTGATAGAAGATTACGGATTGATTAAATTACGGCAAACCAAAAGCAGAGAAAATATTACCAGAAATTAATTTATAGAAAACTCAGTCTTTAAATGTTCTCAGGCAACACTAATTTAATATTTTCCTTGCTTTGAAGAAATGATGTTACATGAAACTCAGAACACATTTCAAAGACATTTGAAACCCTATAGAAGCTTAAGTGATTTTCAAATCATAACTCCTCCTACCTTTGTTTTTTAGTATCACTTGGGAGCATGGTGCATAGGTAGGTTTCTTCATCAGGATAATGTGCGAGTACTTTTTGTATATGGGAAGGTAAAAAAAAAAAAAAAAAACCTAAAAAAATCTGATCCATACACCTAAATCCATCAAATAATGACAAGAAAGATTAAATTAGACTCCCTGACAAACAAACATATGCCAACAAATGGTTATAAGACAGGAAAATTAAGCACTATCACTACTTTTGTGGGCTTTTGTGGCATCTCTACTTTGTAACAAACATCACAAACAGGAGCAAATTTAGAGAACTGTGTTTTAAGGTTGCAGATAGCTTAGATGTCGTACGGGTGAAGATATAAGCAATATAAATTCGGGTGCTTACATTTAAACATCTAACTTCAAATGACAAATTGTTACCAGCTTCTTCAACAGGAAGAGCAGGGATTCCTTCCATGTGCAGGTATGTGATTTCTTTCCCTGGTAAGTTCCTTGCCTGCTCCCAGCAGCTGACTTCATCCAAGTTGGCTGACACCTACCTCAAAGCCTATTCTTTGCTTCCAAGATGCTTCTTTTCTTTTCAAGTCTTCTATAGGTTAAGTGCTCATCATGTGGAAAGCCTCTGTCCTTCCATTTGTGAAATCTGATGTTATCATGTTTCCCTTATTTCTCTTTACTACTTGAATATCCAAAACGCTAAAGCTCAAAAAGCAGGTTATTACATGGATTCTGTATCAATATGGTTTCATAGAAAAGGAGCATCTTTGAATGTCAGACGGAAAGTGAAACACAGTAGAGTATACTTGAATGTAAATCTAATGATTGCTTTTAAAATCGGAAATTAAATAATTCTTAAGCAACAGATTTATAATGTCATTAGCAGCTAATTGTACAGCATTTATATTCTTACTCTCTTGAAGCGAACTGTTTTCTTTAAATATTTATTTTCAAGTCTGAAAGCAGGAGCTGTCTGAAAAGACGATTTAAATTTTACTTGAAAATTTATCCTGGGTATAGCAAATATCAGAAAAAAAGATAAAAAGTAAGATTGTATTCCTCTTTTTTTCCTACACTGTGAAATTATACAAATGACATTACAACATTTTGGTGTTTTTTTTGTGTGTTTTTTTTTTAATAAATTATTTTCACTTTACATTGAATATTTGCACATTAATAACTTGGGGATTTTGTCATTTTCAGTGTTCTCTTCTTTCATGAACACTGTGTGATTATTCATAATGAGCAGCCGGTGTCTTTGAAAGTACTGTAGACTGTGCAAGTAAGATAAAAAAAATATTTTTGTAGTGACTGCAAATGAAAGACCTCATTAATCAACTAGATTTCATTTAAACATTAGCATTAGAAACTTCAGTATATAATCATTATACAATTAACCCTTCAAGTGCTACACTCTTCGGAGACACCCTTTAGAGAGTAACCTGTGAGGCAGCATTGCATACAGAATATGTGCACTGAGTTAATGAAATGTGCACTCCAGACCAAAAGCACAGCTTTTTCAAGTTTTCTCCTGGATGTATTCTCAGACCTCTTACTGAAAACACTGTTTGAGCACTCATGGGATAAGCAATTCCCTTTCCAAAGCATTTGGATGGGTTTAGAAACTGCTGATACGACCATAAAGGATATTTATGAAGTTAATGTGGATGGATTTTTGTATTATAAAGTTAGCTCAGTAATGCTGACTGCATTTGCTTTTCTCTGCGCATGTATGTATTAGCATCTCATTTTATAACTGAAGAAATATTTGAAGTATTATAAAACTGTACCAGTTTTCCCTGGGGAAGATAAGGAGATATCTGTTGCAGGTCCATGGTTAAAGCAGAGATGCATTTTGCATTTATTAGTCATTCAGCCCCCTTAATTCTGAAATGTACATTTTGGGAGCATGTTCTGGATATGCTGTAAAAGAAGGGGGGTTGGGGGGAAACAGCTTGAGACAGTCTATCTCTCAACTCAGTTTTATCGGGAGATAAGAATAAAAAACACTAAGTTCCTCACGTGTAAACGGTGAGCTTATTACTGGATGGTATAACTGCTAAAGACATAAAAGATACCCTAAAAACTTCTATATTGGTCTCTATTTGGTGTGTTTCTTCTGTATTATTTTGTATTCATCTGCTTTTGCCTGAACACTGCCAAGTCTCATTGGATTCCTGGCTGGATTTTGCAGCTGTTGCTTCCCAGGATACAGCTTCCTCAGAGGACCAGGGGCTTGGAAGTCATCAAGCTAAAAACTTGGTTTGGGGCTCATTTAGGGCTTTAAAGAGAAGAATAGAGACCTGAAACAGTGTTGGGATAAGAAATGTTGACTTTTGGTAAGGTAGCTGCTGCTAGTGGTGCAGTACTGGTCTAGATTTAGTTTCAGATGAAAAAATCTGTGGCTTTCCCAAGAGTCTGAAGCATCTGAGTACTTCTGAGGACTGAAGATTAATGTGATGTATGTGTGGTTACTAGGACGTGCACTTCATATATGCTAATATTACAAAATTAGTATTCCTGTGAAAACCCAGCATACTGTTGCTCTTGAAACCTTTATTTATATTTACTGCAGCTGGACTGAGAAGCTGCTGGGCACAGAATCCCACAGTCCCCATGCAAACCATAAATTGTGTCCCCTGCAGTGGAAAGGGTGGGAGCTGGGGCAAATACTGTCTCCACTCCCTTGACAAGGTAGCAAGCTTACCTGAATACATTTCCTCCTCCACATTAGCTTCTCACGTTTTGAGACAACAGGAGTATCCACATGGACGGGCAACTTTTGCTTGATTTATTGTTGTTGATGCTGACACATGTAATAAATTCAAACGAAGATGAAAATTGCCTAGCAAGAATGACTCAAATAACACCTGCCTTCCTGGGCTAAGGAGAACTTATTTTCTTCTCCTCCACTGACAGCATACTCACTGACATTTACAGGAGTCGTGAAAACTGCACACATGCCAATATTTTAGAAATTAATGTCTTTTTATATCTCATCTCTAAACAAACATAAAGTGAAGAGCTGGATCTGTTTTCTTGGACTTATTCTATTGTGACGATATGAAAATTAACTCTCCTACCAACAAAGGATAGAAATCCTACTTATCAATAAAATTATAAAAATGCATTTGACTGACATAGAAGAGGTATCAATTCTGAATTGTTGATGATTATTTTGAAATGTTATGTTTAGTAGGTGATTATTGTGTACAGACAGCACTTTCTGACCAAGGCCAATAAAAGTGTCCATCCACATATGAAGTGTAAAGTACAATTTTCCCAAGTGAGTGAATTAAGATTTAATATTAAGAACAATTTGCATCTTAAAACAACTACAGTTCATTGAGAACAGTTGACAGTAGCATGCATTCAAGACAGGAAATAATCACTGGAAATGTAGTGTGTCTTTGTGTGTCTTTATAACTGGATGTGCTCCTGTAGAAAAATGTAGATTAATGATCTTTTACACCCAAAGGTATTCTGAAGATTAAGATTCCTGGGATCACCGCATGCATTAACTACAGCTGACACACTATGCAGACTGTTATGCACAGCTCATACTAGTCCTGCACATCAAACAGCCTTGAACTTCTGTTAGTTTTCCTGCAGCTTTTCCAGTGCCAAGTCTGAATTTGACTGCTGTAAAGAATGATATGGTTTAATGAAAACGCCTGGATGGATTTCCCCCTTCCCAAGCCTACTCGATGGGTGGATAATCAGGCTGGCCCTGCCTGAGCAGCGGAGCAGAAACTTCACAGCTGAAGCTTCAGCTGAAGGTGGGCCTCGGGGCCTGCAGAGACAGCAGCGTCTCCATGCCAGAAATTCAGGACTCAAATTGAGAAGGCCTAGAGAAACCTTCTTTCACTAGAATGCCTTTGTGTGGAAAGCTGGAGCAGAAGACCACTTCTGCAGAACCATTCTGTTGCTTTATCTGTGAGTCTCTAAAATCCTTCTCTCTTCCTGGCTTGCTCATGCAAGTATTGCATTAAGAATCCTTCTGGAGAGGTTAAAGGTCTAAGAGGTGATGCAAAAGCAGCTTGAAGGGTGCAATCAAAAGCACAGATTTGCTACAGTAAGAGTATCTTAATACTTCTAGTACCTCCTTACTCCCTTTTGGGACGAAAGTTTTGAACTGAACCTTTCCAAGAGAGTGAGGAATAGTGCTGTGTAAAAGGTGTAATAGCAGCATGTGAAGCTCTCTTCCAGATAGTGCTGTTTGTTTATCTTTCAGACTAGTCCTACTGAGAGCTTAGTGCAGGAGCAGCTCTGGAAACTCATATGCTAACGGTTACGGTATGCTAATGGTTAACGGTATGAGTTTCAATAGGGCCAAGTGTTGGGTCCTGCATTTTGATCACAACAACCCCAGGCAACCCTACAGGCTTGGGGAGGTGTGGCTGGAAAGCTGCCTTATGGAAAGGGACCTTGGTGTACTGTTGGACAGTCAGCTGAATATGAGCCAGCAGTGTGCCCAGGTGGCCAAGAAGGCCAATGGCATCCTGGCTTGTATCAGGAACCGTGTGGTGAGCAGGACTAGGGAAGTCATCCTGCCACTGTAATCGACATTGGTGAGGTCTCACCTTGAGTACTGTGTTCAGTTTTGGGCACCTCAGTACAAGAAGGACATGGAGGTACTGGAGCAGGTCCAGAGAAGGGCAGCGAGGCTAGTGAAGGGCTTGGAAAATCAGCCCTATGAGGAGAGGCTGAGGGAGCTGGGGCTGTTTAGTCTGGGGAAGAGGAGACGGAGGGGAGGCCGTATTACTCTCTTCCAGTACCTGAAAGGTGCTTACAGTGAGAGCGGGGTAGGTCTCTTCTCACTGGTGACAGGTGACAAGACAAGGGGAAATGGCCTCAAGTTGCACCAAGGTAAGTTTCGGTTGGACGTTAGGAAACACTTCTTTACAGAAAGGGTGGTTAAACACTGGAATAGGCTCCCCAAGGAGGTGGTTGAGTCACCGTCCCTGGATGTGTTTAAGAGCCCTTTGGATGTGGTGCTCAGAGATATGATTTAGTGGAGGGTTGTTAGAGTTAGGGTGTTATGGTTAGACTGTGGTTGGACTTGATGATCTTTAGGTCCTTTTCAACCTGAGTAATTCTATGATTCTATGATTCTAAAGGGTAAGCTTTCAGGGACCACCTCAGGGGCTGTTGCATCCTAAAGCATCAGGCAAAGGAAGGCATAAAGATCAAAAGGACTTTTGTTTGTTTTCCCTACCTCCACAGTACCTTGACTGCTGTCTGAGAGGATGATATGCTTCAGCCATTAAGAGGTGATGTAGAAATTTTACCTCCTGTTACAGGGAGCCTGTCTCTGTAAGGGTATTATTATAATGCACAGATTTCTTAAAGGTGTTTCTCAAATGTAGAGGACTGTTCAGTCGTGTTATTTACTTATTTTTTACCTTCCAGGCTGTAGCTCAAAAAGACTATAGTCATGTGCAAGCATTTAAGCAATTAGCACTAGGTCAGTTTTAACATAAATGGCAGTAAATTGCCTTGGCTAGAAATGCTGATGTAGAGTCATTCAGATATGGGTGATACTAAGCTGACCTCAAAGTATTCTTGACTATTTTGTGGTAAGGTAATACTATGTGGGGGAAATCTCTGCGGAAAATATCTGTATCTGGTCCTCTATACCTTTCAGTTGTGAGAGCGAGAGGTAACTAGTGCACCAAAATGAAAAGTACTGCCAGTCTCTCCAATTCCAGTTGGATTGGAGATGGATACCTCTTCACCCAGTACAGCTGCGCACCAGGCACAGGGTTTTTCTTAGACTAGCGCTTGGGTCAGACCATACCCAGAGTCTAAGAGACCACTCAGTAGATAAGAATAAAAATTCTTCTTCATCATAATTTGCACTGCACTGTTTGGTCAACTTCCATTACAGCTGTCTGCTATGATGAAAGATAGCCCACGCCATCTGAGTCACCCAATATTCTTTCCCAAATTAAGTAAAGGAGGAAAAGGGCTTAAAATATTTATAATGAAAGCCTGCATATCAAGTTATAGATAACCTGAGTTCTGAGATGGAGTCAGATATCCTCATTTTTCTTGTGCAGTTCTGGATATTTTGGCATGAGTCTGACACAGGTCATAGCCCTGAGTTTCTGAGCAGAAGGTTGATAACACCATAAGTTGTGACTGTGGGACCAAGAGGTAGAAATATCCTTTACAGTGTGAGTAATGGGCAGAAATGTTTTCTACAATCACCAAATATTGTTTTTCATCAGCCCTCTAAAACTTTTCAACCTGCCCTAATTTTCTCCATTGAATCTAATAGAGCTGGATTAAACTACAGGGGAGATGAGAACATAAATTTGATTCCTTTCATTTCATGTAATATTAGGGTTTGTATTCTTTCAAGCTGTAATAACCTCTAGACTTCAGCAAAATTGAAAACCTTTAAATAGCCTTTCACAACCTTTCAGTGTAGTAATGAAGTTTTAAGTGCTCACTGGGGATTTTCAGTTCAGAAAAATCTAAGCAGCAGTAGATATTAAAATCTAATGTTTACTTCAACTCTTTAACAGCCTAATGGGTTTTTCTGACAGTGTAATTTTTAAAAGGTTTGGTTTCATTTATTAATATAGTTTACTCACCCTGGAAATCTTTTTTCTTTAAGGACTCTGGTGGGAGTCCTGTACTTTGTTGGAGCACCTGAAAAGCCAGATAGAGCAGGGAAAAGAGAAACTTGCTAAGGCCCAACCAGAGCAAGAGGTAAATAAATAAATAAATAAATAAGGGGGAAAAAAAGAAGCAAGAAGAGAAAAAACGCTTCATGATTTAAACACCACGGGAGGCAAAAAACAAATTAAGGATGTAGATTCCCTGTGTGCACATAATTACAAGTATGTGAGTCACTGGAGTCAGCACGGTTGCTCATCTACCTAAAGACCTGGAGAGGATGTCTGCCTGCACTCAGCTGAGGGAGAGCTAAATAGGCTTTATTTATTTATTTATTAAGCTGTTGCTCGAGGGGGTAGTGGTGGGGAGAGAAAATTGCAGGGTGAATTTACACTGATTAAAGAAACACAGTCTGTGTACACAGGCGTTTCTGAGGCACAGTGTGGGACTGGAAGGATTCCGAATGTGTATGCTGTTAATTTAGTGGAGAAAAGAGGATGTGAATTTCATTGAAACAGTAACAGTGTAAGTCCCAGAAGGATGTTTTCGTCTCTTCATTACTCTATATGTGTTTTGTTGTACGTATACATTTTTCATTATACATACAAACAGTTGTTAGTATTTGCTGGGAATGTATAGTAATGTGACTTGAGCTTTGCTTCCTTTTATGATAATGCATTCCGATGGCACTTAGCTATCATTTTTTTATTATTTTATTGTCTTTCATTTCCTCCTTAAATCATAAAATAAAGGTATTTGGAAAAACAGAAATAAGAAAACAAGAAACAAGAAACTGATCTAAAATTCATGAATCTTGTAGACAAAACTCCAGTGCTTCTAAAACAACAAATTACAGTGTAAGTAAGAAAATAAACATGTGGGAGACAGAGGTTTTCTTATGAGTATCTCTGAAGTTTATAAATACTTGAAAATGAAAAGAAACAAGTCCCAGTACAGACATATATGTAGTAGAAAATATCCCATGGCTGATTTCTAATTTCTAGCTAATCTTGACTCATCAGTGTGTGCTAAACTTGTGCTAAACTTAAACAGAAATAAGATTGTGCTTATTTCTAGCCACTGAACAAAATGTTATTTGGTTGGCTTACCCATGCAGAGTGCCCAAAGCTGCTTATTGAAATGCCTGCCATAGATCCTTCTTCACTCATTCAGGCCAGTGCTGGCTTCTCAGGAATGGAGCTACCTGGCTTTTCTGTGATACTCTTCCATTGCTCTCAGACTGTACTTCATGGAGAATTGCAAGGAAAATCAAGGATCTGCAGCAGAAAGTAAGAGCTAAAAAGTGTTACTTAAGAATAGGAATGCAACTCGCTCTTCCAATTCCTGGCAGACATACTTCAACTGTTCAGCGCTCCACGCTCAATGACAGAAAAGTGTTGACATCTCAGAGGATACCAATTGTGGAGCGGCACAAAATGGCACAACGCTTCAATCTTCCTGAGCTGAAAAAAGACTAGAGGTTTTAGGTAAAGGGAAGGAGCTAAGAAGCCAGAGAAGTGGCTGTAATACAGGGAGAAAAGTATGAGATGAGAGATGGAGGGAGAGGGAAGAGACAAGGTACACACTGATAGAGGTTTGTGGAAAGCACTGCTGGTTCGGAAAGGCAGTCTTGTGAACACTGTAGGGATTATTACTTCATGAGAAACTCCAGGAGGATGAATTGTGAGGTTTACCATTTCATGTGGCATATGATGTTTAGCATTAAAAACTTTTGTTGTCTGGGGCATTTCCAAGGAGTCATTTGAACCCCTGCCAAGGATATGCTCAGGGCTGTTGCTCCTGCTAGGGGCAAAGTCTCTAGTTAGCATTCTTCCCTCTCTCCAAATTTATGCAAGGTTTCTGACCATGTGAGTGCAGCTTTCTACAGCATTTGTTGCATAGAAATACAGAGCAGTGGAGAGTTGCTTGTTTTCAGTCTTGCAGGCAAAATTTGTATTCAAATGACTTTGCCATGGATTTATTTAAATCACTCCTGGGCAGATAGGAGAAGGAAGAAAATAAATGGCTGGGAGCAAGAAGGGATGCTGCCAGAGAAGGAAAGCAGGTTATAAAGAATAATTGAGACCCAGAAGAAAAATGACAAAATGGATTACACGCAACTCTGTTCTCACACAGTAACAGAGGGAAACAGAGGAATAAATGAAAGGGAAAATACAATGCCAAGAAATGATATTTGAGGGATACAGAAAGTTCAGAACACCTGATAGCACATGCTAGGCAAAATCTCTCACTGCTGTAACTCCATTGGTTTTGTGTTTTAAAGTGGCTCTATCAGAGAAGACGTGTCACACACAGAGTGGAGCAAACTCAGGTTTACTTCTAGACAAGTCAAAGTGATATCCTGGCCTTTCTTCAGAGATAAGACACTGATGCTTGGTCACTGCTCACATGAAAATTTTGTCTCTCCACCATATCCTTGGCCTCCAACCTTGTGTCCTAAGAAACGAAAGTATGAACTTCAGGCAGACCAAAATTAAAGGAGCAGGCAGTGCAGTGGCAAATGAAATCACTGCTCCTGAAATGACTTCAGAGAAAATGAGGTATTTGTGCACATTGTAACTTTGAACATAACTGTAATCGATAAGGAAAATGACCAGGATACCACTCTGAACAGGTCACTGTAGACCTCTGCTTAATATGCTGATGTGAAAGCAAAGCATTAAGAGGCAGTGATGTCATAATTGCTACTTAAGGGACTGGATGCAAAATAATACTGAAAACATCAACAGTGCCATGATTTGAAAAGATTCCCTTCTCCCTCTCTCATACTGTTTCTCAGTTCAAGCAACTTTGTCCTGGAAAGATATAATATTCTAATGGACTTCAAAAGACAAGTACTGTTTTTGGCAGAGTGAGATTCTGAAACGAGAAATGGCTGAAAATATATCAGGACTGTTTTGTAAAGAGGGAGAACTGTCCAGAAGAGGATGTTTACTCCTTTAGCCCTTTTGCTAAGCAATGCGTATAAGAAGACAAAACTGAGAGAACACAAACTTAAGAAAAAAGAAAGAAGAAAAAAGAAATAATTTACTTTAACCAAAATATCCAACCAATATATCAAATGTATTTGGATACTTCCAAATTCCAGAGCTAAAACAAGAACTGAACTTCTGCACATTTGCATAGGCAATGAAAATCTACAGTTCTGTTAGATAGGGTGTACTTTTTACATAATTGTTATTAATTAGGATTATAAAATTGAATTTGTGGAGCATGAACTTGTTGCCAGGGGTATGTCTCCACTGCATAATAAAGTACTGTGCAGATGTGATGGAATTAACCAAGCAAGAGATGGAACACAGATTTCACCCAGAATTTTTAGGTTCCTGAGCTCACCATGTTTACAGAGAGTCTGGATATATTCCCATGGTACTACACTGTCCTCCCTACCCTGTCACGGACAAAGTGAAATATAAACTGCTTTACAACATATACCTTGAATCTTTCTATGATTTTAGGATCAGAGAAAAGACAAAAGACTGCTGAGAAAAGACCTCAAGATCATCCTACTCCGTCTCTCTTCCACAGAGCTAGACCAACAAACCAGTGTCTCCTCATGTGCATTTGTGCCTCTCTAAGACTGAAGCACAGACATTCCACAGCCTGTACACAACCGTCACGACAAACAGATTATTCTCTTTCTTTTCTGCAAAAGCTTTTTTAGCGCTTGCTATTGTTTCTTCTTTCAGTCTCATAAATTGATGCTGTTTGTTCAGCCTTTCACTGTAGCTCATTTCAGTTTCTCCTTCCAGATGTACTCCAACTGATGAATAGTTTTCTTCAAAACTCAGCGTGGCATTTTAGCTGCAGATTCTTCAGTACTGGATGTTCGTTTTGTGAGTGTATCTATGTGCTTCCTGATCTCTCGTAACAACATTTTGGAAAAAAATGGAGCACTGGTTATTCACATTAGGAAGATGATGTGGTTTTTAAGATTTTTGTCTCTGTTCTGTCATTCCAGTTGCTAATGGAATATCAGAGAAGGGCAGATGTAGATACAATGAATTGCAGAACGCTCCTTGATATTGTCCTCTGTCTCATAATGTACCACTGTAGCTACATTTAAATATGGTTTTCCAACACTTAAAGTTATCTTGAAACAATTTTCTTCAGAACAGTTTTCCCAGGCCTTCTTAGGAGGCAGCATCAAAAGCCTCACCAAAGAGAATGTCTGTGACATCACTGACATCACTGTAGCTTCCATATCCACTAGTCATTTTCCTGTCACAGAAGGAAATTATATTGTTTTGGTGTTCTTGTCTTTGACAAACCAATGTTGACTATTGCTTATCTTGTTTTCTTTTCTGGGCTCATGTATAGCCCTTTGTTTAATAGTTTGTCCCAGTGTTTTGGGGGCATTTAAATTGGGCTGGTAGCTTTGTGGCTCTCCTCATACAAATATAATCTTTCTGTTGTCTCATTCAAGTTTTGTAATGTCACTCAACATCCATGAATTCTCAAAGATAATAGGTAATGATTCTCATATTTCTTTACCCAGCTGTTTGAATGCTGTAATTCAGCTCATTACTTTTTCTACCTTTTATTTGCCTGTGTTAATGTGAGACATTACTCCAATGTCCTTGGTATTGCTGGCCACTATGTTGTACCTGGCCTCACTAGTGAAGACCTACAGAAAAAACTGTAAGCTTTGGTCTTCTTATCATTACCTGTTGATAATTTTTCCTTTGCAGTTAGTGTTCTTACAATTTCTTTCCTCTATTTATATTACTGTTTCTAGAATTATTTTTAGTTACGCACCGTGTCACTTTCATAAGTCTATCCCATATACTTTGTAAGTCTATCCTATAGGCTTACTCTGCTCCTCTAAGCCTGTCAGCAAATTAGCATCATTTTTGCCACCTGTGTATGTCTTCGAAATGAAAAATTATTGTTTACTAAACTTCATCTTCTACTTTCTCCTTATTTTGGTTTGCAGTTGTGTCCCTAGTACACTCATGCTGAGGAACTGCCATCTCTCTTGAAATTTTTCCCCCTTCAGCTTAGTTTCTGGAGAGCTGGCCTTGCAGTTTTTTTGAGGTTATCGATTTACTGGCGTCCACTGGTTTTTGTTTTGTTGTTCTCCATCTGCGATGATGCTCACTCAACTTGTATTCTGTATTCATGTTTTCAAAAGATTCACACAGAAACAAATACTTCTTTTCTGCCAGCTTCTTGCTATCTCTATCAAGTAGTTTTTGCCAGGTCATCTGAAAGAGAATAGGGTTCCGTGTCTTGGTACATCCAGTTTCCATTAGTTGCTGGGCAGTTGAAATCTTTGAGTGCTGAAAAGTCCTTTCATGTAAATGGTTCTGCTTATTGCTCATAAAAATATCTTCCATCAGATCATCTTGTTTTGTTGAACTTTAATAGACAAACACAACATTTCCTTCTAATTATTACTTAAGAGCTCTTCAATTGCTCAAAAGCCCTCTGTGTTCTGAAGCCTCAGAGAAAATGAATGTGTCCTTGGGTTTGAAAAAAACAGATCATTTCTTTTTTCATCTACCTGTAGTTCTAAAGCACGTTTCGTATCCCTAAACACGCACAGAAATAGCATATGATCGGATTGAGTCTCCTAGGCCAAGCCAGTAATAAATGTATCATGTTTGAAAACTTCGAACTTCTTTTGTTTATCCCACAAACTTATGTACTGGTATGCAGATGTCTATGATAATTACTGAATTTGATTCTTGTCTCACCTCTGATTCTATTTAGAAAAGTTTTCTTTCTCCAAAATCATAGGGCCCAAGCAGATAACTCCTGCTAGTATTGACAAGTATCCATGGTGGCTTGTTTGACTCTCTCTCAGTCATCAGGCCTGCTCACATAGTCTTAATTGGCTCATGTGCAAAGATTGACCTCTGGTGGATTAGAGGGGCTACTGGTGTGACCCATTTGGGATGTTTCTTCATTTCCTATGCTATACACTTTGGAGCTGAGGTTCCTGGGAATGTCAGGGGAGACCTCACTTGGTTCTTTCTGCATCTGCATAAGCTGAAGCCTGATGGTTCCATGGGTGTTCAGTTTGTCAAAGCTCATCTACTTCATTTGTCTTAAAGTATAAACCTGAGATGTGTTTTATTTACAAGAACACACCAGGGAGAGAAGTGCAGCAAATGGTAAGCAGGAGGAAGCATCTTCTTTGAAGCTGCATTGGATATGCACAGAATTCTGCCTCTGCATTACCCATTCACCAAATCCAAAGAGGTAGTTACTTGTCAAAGAGCTAGTGGAAATTACAGAGCTGGAAATCACAACATGATCTTAAGCTTGCAATGTGACTCGGAGCTTTATTTTCCTCATAATATTCCTTTTCTATGTATATTTTTGTGAATTTTATTCTGGACAGAGTATGTAGCCCAAGTAAGCACTGTACTTTGCTCAAAACAAAACTTGTCCAAATACCCTGCAGTGAGAGCCCTTGTTTTGTCATGGAAGGGTTTTCATGCTGTCAGCAGACAGGGTAAGAATCCAGGAATCTCTCCTTCACCTGTTGACTAGTTTTAGAAGGGGTTTGCATCTTCTTTCTCTTACCCTTTCTTTGTCTCTTTCCCTTCCCCTCCTCTCCTCCTCTCCCCTCTTCTCTTCTTTCTTTTTTCTTCTTCTTTTTTTTTTTCTTTTTCTGGAAATTATCCAATTTCTTTAAAAGAATTGATTTTTCTTTGAGATGTTGGGCAGTATACTTGAGTGTTGGAATGGGGTAGACCTGAAGCTGCTGCTGCACTTTTGGCTTTGTTTTCCTGCTGTTAGAGATTTATTTTTAAAATTATGTGGAAATGCATTTCACATGCTACTGTGCAAGACTGAGTCATTTAAGAGCTGCATGAGCTACTTTTATATTACACACTGAGAACAGATAAATAAGGGGAAATTCCGGGGATGGGATGGCAGTGGGGGAGGTTGAGTTAAATGTTGCCAAATCCTATACATTTTAAATAACAACAACAAAAAAAAATCTTTGAAAGCTTCTTTCTTTTGGCAGTGCATTGTGTTGAACTATTCTGATGGACTGGGATACAAAGCCATGGGGAAATTCTTCAAAGGTCTGGCACAATCTGGAGCCTTGGTGTGCTTTGATGAATTTAATCGTATAGAGCTGGAGGTAATTGTAGTACCAGTTTCTTAGCAAAGTTGGTATTCAACGAAAGTGACAAGCTTGACAACTTCATTAACAGCACTGACATTAAACAACATTGACTGAAACTTACTGTTAAATGAAAAAAAATTACAATTTTAGTACATTTTAATCAAACTCAACTGGCTGTCTATGGTATGTCTGTGTCTGTGTCCCTGTGATTTTTTTGTGGTTTCTGCATTCTCTACTGTAAATGTAACCAGAGAAATATTGCTGTTTCAATCTTCTGAGCATGGTGACAGAGGGAGGTTTGCAGGGAGGCATTGTATTTTGTTCGTGATAGATTAGCTGCAAGATGTCTTTCCTGCTCTGGTATGCAACCTGCCACTCACAGTGTTTTGAAAGACGGGAGTTAACTTTCATCTACAGAAAGCTCACAGCCAGGGAGAGAGACTTCTTTAATACTGCTTTTATTATTTTGATGGGGAGGGGGGAGCAACAGGAGAAAAAAAGAGAAAAAAAGAAAAAGAAAAAAAATACCTGTGAAGATCACTGCAAAGGGGCATCTGCAGCGAATGAAGGCTTTGTTTTGGAGTTTGGGGATTTTTTGTGTGTGGGTAGTTTGTTCTGGGATTTTTTTCCCCATTATTCAGAATAGGGTTTAAGAAGGTTACTGATTTTGCTTACACAAACCATAAGTGCCCATATAGAGAAATAGTTCATAACTTATCTCGTTGTATAAACCGAGGTGATCTGGTTGATTTTTTACAGTTCCTACATTTTTCTGAGTTTTTTCCTTTTTAAATCACAGCTACTCACAGCCCTTAGTAGCAAGTATTGACATTGGATTAGGTAATAACAGTTCTTTTAAACTTCAGCTTCTGAGGCAACACAGAAGCAAGCTTTTAAAAGTGCAGTACGCTTGCTTTGTTTTCCATTGTTTTGTATTACACCATTAGAAATACATAGCTATTTCTGGCAGATACTGTGGCTTTAGCATTTTCATCCATTTAGCAGGTTATCGTTTGATGCACTGGGAATTTTCCAGTGCGCTAGGTAATTTAGTAGCTTAAGGGTGTGATGGATTTTTGTTTTTATTACACTTACTAACACACTAAAATGTCATTTTAAAGTTTAGAAACAGGAGTATTGTTTTCAAACCAAAAGAGGCTGTTTCACACTTCCCTTCAGTTCTCATTGGGGCTGCTCAGCAAATGCTGGCCCTTCAAACAGTGGTGTCTGAGCAGGTGCAGGTACTGGAAGTTATGTCTGGGCTCACCCTCCCTTGTGTTTATTATTGTCAATTTGAGTGGGCTGGTAGAGTGGAGCTGTCAAACAATCCAAAATATTCATAACGACTTTGCTAGGATGGACGAAGTTATGGGATAGTTTCTTCCTTATTGCTGTTCACTCCTCTGCTAGAACTAGGAAGGTTTTCTCACTAGATTGCAGTATCATGAAGAGCAGCTGTGCCTGCTCTGGTGCTGTTTCAATAAAAATGCAGTGGGCTCTCGTTTTTATATTAGGGCTCAGCATACACCAAACAAATGCCTGAGTGAAATGTCTTTTGCCATTGTGCACTTTTTACCTTTGCCCACTGACAGGAGATCCCTCAAGACCAGTACTAAGCTCCTCTTCATTAGTATCCAGTTTTCAATTTAAATTTTAATTAGAATGGATGACTCAAATACTTAGCGTTTGCTCTAATTTTTGCATTCAGGTCATCAGCAACCAGAAGAATTTTTCTTGTTTTTCATTTTTAAAAGACAGGTTCAGATTCTGTGTAGGAGTTACTTCTGGCAGTTAAAAATATTCTAGATGATCTTCTAAAGCTTCATTTTTGAAAACGATTCATGTTTACAAAAGGATTTTTTCCCATTCTTTGCATGTAAAGTCACCTCGTTGAGTGGATTCTTACATTAATTGAGAGTTAGGGGGCAGCTAGGGTTGGGGTTATGCTGCATACATATACAGCAATGTACTTTTCAGTACATTCTTGATCCATTATAATATATTTTATCAAAATATATTGATATATCATCATGTAATGGAAATAATTATATATAGTTGATGAAAATAATGTGGGGAGTTATGCTTCTTTAGTGTTTTACTTGTCTTTCAACCGTATTTATCCTCTGAAACCTAGATTTAATTGGGGACATATTCACATTGGAAAATAAACCACTATGAGCTGTATGCAGTAAGTGTTCTTCCTTAAAGTGCTAAAGAAATTTCTTTCTGAAGAAAAGTGTTACCATGCTCTTTGTATCTGTTGTAGTTTCAATGGAAAAAAAAAAATAGGAGGCATTACTTTCAGAGCAACCTACATAGTTAAAGTTTCTGGTTAATCATTCAATCATTCCCAGTCACCACTCATTATTGCTGTAATTGCCCAGCAGTAAGATAGATAGCTCCACGTCAGAGCGCTAACGTGAGAGCTGAGTTAGGAAAGACTTTGGGGTTTCTGCAGCTTTTTCATCTTGTAAATGAGTTCAGATCTAACACAGTTCCCAGCCTGTAGACTTCAGTTGCAAAATATATATATATATATTTTTTTTTTTACAACATCTGGTTGCTTACTTTGGCTCAGTACCATGACATTGGTCTTATCTGCGCAAGCTCAGCTAAGCGCTTGTTATCCTCTCTTGAATTTAGAAATTCACCAAGGTATTCATTCCTCTGTAACTGTCGGAACTGATGAAATAAAAGCAAGGAGATTATAAAAGTCCTGTAGGGAGAATCACTGGAAATTCCACTGAAAATTTCGTCATTATTTGAATAGATCCAAAACTTTCCTCATCATCATTAATTGCTCTTCAAAAGTTCAAATACTGTCGCTCTTATGAGTATTTGCACAATAACATTCACAATACACAGTGGGATACATAGTGGGGTTTGTGCAATTCCTAAATACTTCTGAAGTTACACACTTTAAAATATTCTTAATTACACACTGAAGGACAGAATAAATGGAAGAAATGGGAAATAAGACATTCCTTATAATTCTGACTATACAAATTCAAATAACTTGAAGTTTACCACCAGGGCCTGAGATGGTATCACAGAGGCAAGTAGTCACAAGAATTTCAGACTGTAGAGGAATCTAGCTACTAAGGCACTGCATTCAACCAGATACTACATTATAGTGCATTACATAATTCAAGTAACTTCAGAATTTTCTCATTTCTTATTCTGTATGCTTAAAGAAAGTACACTTTGACACCGCTGTAATCACAGGAAAAGTAATACTCTAACAGGAAAACGAAATTGAAAACTTTATGCTGGTAGACAGCAAAAGAAGTGAAATCATATTTTCTGCAGGTGAATGCACCAAACTACAGATAAAAACAGTTATGTAATATCTATAAGGAATAGAGAGAAATCCAGCCTTTTGTTTTGTAACCCCAGCAATATTTGCTATTCCTAATGAACTGATTGGATTTCTAGTCTCCACTATTTTTCTCTTTTTTCTCTGATCCGTTTTGTTGTTGCTTCTTTTTTCTTTTCTTACTCTGCCTAAGTCAGGCAATTTCCATGAAGACAGCTCTCCTGGCTGAATCTGGTTTCCTCCAGAGAGTCAGCAGAAACAGGATGTGAGAAAGCTGTTTCACATGTACGTTGGCTAAGCTTGTGCATAGTAGGTCATGTTATGAAGTGTTTTTCAAAATGCTGGCATATCCGTCAGTGCAAGACTTTCATCAGCCCACCACAGAGGTAGTGGTTGGTCTCAAGGTAACTAACATCTGTTTTGATATTGGCATTTATAAATAATAGAAATCAGTGGAATTATCCTAACGGAGGGTTTTACTCTCAATTCACAGAAGGTATTACAGGAAGTAAGTAACTTCTTTTTGCTTCCTCACATCTCTGTGATTTGATCCCTGCAAGTACTTTCCCTTGTTGCCAAGTTTTGTACCCCCAGGTCCAGAACCCTTCTCTGCCCAGCTTCCTGGCCTCACCTGCATTTTCTCTGCCTCTGATTAAAGCCCAGTTTGGTTTCTGCTTCCTATGTTATCTCACAGAAGCTGAAGCATGCACATAGATTTGAATTAGTCCCATCTTCATAGCCAGGTGCTCTACTCTGGGACAATGACTAAAATGTTAGAAATTTGAGAGTTCTTGAGAGATGCCTCATTAGTGCATCCTCCACATCCAAAGAAAAAAACAGATTCTATCTTGATGAAGCCTCTCCTTTTTGCTGTGACCTGTATTGCATGTAAAGACTTTTGTTCTGCAAGATTGTCTCTCACTTTTGAAGACATTTGCTTTTGTAAAAACTAATATTGTGTACTAGGAGATGCTGTCTTCCATCCTTTATCTTCCAAAGCTAAATCAACAGCAGTAATGCAGCTTGTATTATTTCTGCCTTTGCTGAGGCAGAGGTAAGGGAAGATCCATCCTGCTCTCAGATACCACATCCAAATGTGTAACAAGTTCCCTCACCTGCTACCAATTCTGGCAGATTGGTGTTTATTGAAAATGTTGGTAAAATAGGTTCTGGTAGCATCCCCAGCTTTTTCTCCATCCTGAAAAGCCGTGATGCCCTCTAAACATAAGAAGTGCCTGATGGAAGGCACCAAGATGAGTAGGCAGTGTGCCAAGGGAATCTGACACCATACCCATACATTGCCCAACACTGGTCCTGTAAATTTGTGCATGGATTATTTAAAAATTGTGCTTTTCACATTAGTTAAATATTTTCTGGTGTGTCTCCCTGCTATGTATGCTAATTATGATTATCTATTATTGTCAATGTTACTAATTTATTTTATTGTAGCTTGCAAGGTTGCTCAATTTTCACTGCTCTTATTTGTCATACTTTTGAGCAAGGTATCACTCTACTATTGTCCTTTTTTTCTTTCTTTTTTTTTTTTAATATGCATGTGTCCACACAGCAGCCTTGAGAACAGCATGCAGTGATCATTCTTTTCTGTCAACTCAGGAAGTAGCTGACTTTTCCTATCCGTTTTCCAAATGCCACTTCCACAGTTCAGCTTGCTTTTTACCACCGAAACCTTCCTGGTTAGGTTGTTCTTTTAAGCTCATTTCTCTCATTTAACATTTTTAATTTTCCTTCCTGGAAACCTTCAAAGAAGAATTTCCCCCTTTTTTTTTTCTATGGGCTGTCTTGACATTTGTGGATGTGGGGCTGAAACGTCAACTATTTGCAGGCTTTACTAAAAACAAAAAAGCATTTACTTTATCCTTTTGAAGTATATACCCCTTACTATCTTTTATATCAAGTGGCTTCAGTTTAGAAGACAGAGCCCTGAGCATCTTAAAATCTAATATCATGTTAAGATGGATCTGGACTTCTTTTCTGCTGTATAAAATTGAATGAGGTGCAAAGACTGTGCCCTGGGAATTGTTGCCAGCACCTTTACTGACAATGCAGAAGGACAGAAGAGGATTGAGATCATCCCTACAAAGCTGTGTAGCAGCTCTGCAGCACTAGTCATGGTAAAAATGGCTTTAACATGTACGGAGTGTGGAGTGACTTTGGTTAGGTTGCAGTTGGACTTGATGGTCTTTAAGGTCTTTTCCAACCTGAGCAATTCTATGGTTCTAGGACTTGAAATCCTGATCCCAGCACTGTCAAAGAAAGCATGGTTATTAATTTAGAAGGCATTGTGTGTTCTCTTGTGAATTTAGCAATGTGGCATGAGACTAATGAAAGGAGCTACTCATAGTAGTTTACTTGACTTAAATTGTCGCAGTTTTCAAAACATACATAAAAATTATGATTTTCAGTTCATCTTTTCCTTATGATGACAGTCCTATGAAATAGTGACGCTTTATTGGATACATGTTTTGCTAAGGAGAATGATCTTATTTTAAAGTGAGCAATTCACATGTCAGAGTGGCACTTTTTTCATGAACATATTGCCAAATTTATATTGAAAACCACATTTAGATCTATTCTTCCCTTGATATATTTTTGCATATTTATTTTATGTGCGAGGAATAGTCTGAATAGCCCAAAGATGGTATTGAAGCAGGACTGTTCATTACCCTGACTATTTTAATTTAGCTGCACGCTAATTTTTCAAAGCTTTTGATTATTTATCATTGAACGTATGTAAATATTTCACCCAAGTAATGGCACCAATATGTTTATAGCACGTAAAAGGCTCGCTTGCATTTCAGCAATGTATTTGATTATGCTGGTATTTATTCCAAGTACATAAATTTCCCAAATTGATAACCACGCATCTGTGTGTATATTTCAGCCTGGTAAAAGGTTGCAGTATTTTCAATACATGGCAGGTTTTGTTTCGTAGTGCAGCCACTACTCATGGAATTTTTTTAACTAAGAGCTCAGGACAATGTTTGTCTGCTTATTCGCTAATGTGGTTAAAAGAACAGTTAGGTTGTTATGCTTAAGGGTACTCCCCTGTTTTTCTGAAAGTGAAGGAGAAACAAGCTTCTAGTTACCTCAAATGTTTGAAAGGATTTCTTTTGAAAAGGCAAATTCTTCTGTTGGAATTTTATATTTCTTATCTTCAGTAAGGCCAGACTTGAAAGGCCTGAAAGCGGCTCCCATTGATTTTTCTGAGAGTCCCTAATCAAGTATCCAAGAAAGAAATTTGACCCCAAATAGGGATTTCTAGGGCAAGGGGGATTTGTCTGGGCAGTTTGCTTCTGAAGGAAGAAAGCCGTATTCTTTCCTCTCTTGAAAGGCAGTTGATGAAAGAAACATAAGGAATGGCTCTGCAAAAAGAAAACAAAAAGGTTCCAAACTGCAGGTAGAAACAATATGTCTTTTGATAAAGCTAATGTTGCTTTGTGTCAAAAGCAGAGTTCAGATCGCCGGGAGTTACACTCTTTGTGCAACGATTTCCTACCTCACGCCATCAAAGGCTCACAAGTGCTGCGCTGAATACACCACCACTCAAAAAGAAAACAGGGATAAAGAGTAACCCTGAAGGTAGGAGATGATGAACAGGTGCTGTCTTTTGTGGGGAATGTGATGCAGATCTCAAACCGTGTGGTGATGGGGGCAGAGACATTGGGAGGACGGTTTGTGTTTCAGTCACATCAGGGCTATGGGGGGTTGAAACTCGATGATCATTATGGTCCTTTTCAACCCAGGCCATTTTATGATTCTATGTCTCAGCGCAGGAGTACAGCACACATGGGAATCCTTCTAATTCCCGAGAAGAAAAAAAAAAAAAAAAAAAAAAAAAAAAAAAAGGAAGCAAAGGACATAAAATTTCATTAACCCAGAGAGAGGAGAAAAGAAGGGTCTGGAGTGAACTTTTGAGCAGAACAAGGAGAGTCCATGTTCAGTCCAGCCCAGAGCAGCCTCCAGGGCTACTGCCCTCCAGGCAGGAGGCTGAGCCTCCTAGTGGGAAGGCTTCAGGGTGACACCCTGCTTCAGCTGCTGCTGTCCCAATGGCATGCAGACAGCCATGGCCCATGGCAGTGGGCAGAGAAAAGACTTCCTGCGAGCTGCAGAAGGAAAGCGTGATGCTGCACTGGAGGCTGCAGAAGCATATCTGTATAGATGATCTTATCTTGAATCATTAGGTGCCTGTTTTCTTTTTTTTAATTGCTACATTCCGCTTGCATTTCCTTCTCCTTTTTTTCTTTTCTCTTCTTTTAAATCACATTCCTAACCAAGATAATTTGTGGTGTTGATTCAGCAAAAGAAAATCTGAGTAAAATTGCTATCCTCTACCCAACTTTTGTTGAGCTAGTAGCTCAATTTCAAGCCAATCATTTTTGCCGACTGTGGTTCTAAGGAATATGTAGCAGGCTTATATTGAAAAAGGGCTGTTTATCTGTATTCTTTTTAATACAACATGGGGAAAGCAATTAAAAATAAAAATAAAATGGAACATTTATTATTTTGTCCATCTATTACTTACATTTTTTATTGCATCTCTGGAAAGAATGGAAAAGAGTTTGCATTATTTAATTCAAGCAATTCTCTGTTGTGCTATCCAAACATGATGTCTAATATTTGCAGCCTACTTCAGCTCCCAGAAAATGTAAAGGCAAACAATACAGACATTTTTTAACAGATGTAGTGGTAACTTGGTAAAAGATATTTTAAAGATGAGGGGAATAGTGGGATTTTCATGTTCTGTTTGTTGTTGTTGTTTTTCATTTCCTGATGTGATTGATTGCCTTCACACACACACACACACACACACTCCTACAAAAATAGTCACTGAACTTCCTCCTTGCTCTCTGTAGTTGAGTTGGAAACAACATGTTCCCAGCACTTTTTTCCCCTACCCTATATGACAGCACCATATCTTTGATATTAGACTTCCAGTAGGCAACCTTTCTGCTTTGAAGAACTGTCTTTGAGAGGTGGGTTCAAAGTAGGGAGTCACTCGTCTGACTGTCATAAAATGAGAATGTTAAAAGAAACAACAAGAATGCAAGCTACTTGCTCTCTAGGCTGAGGGAAGATTTTCTATAATGTCAAAGGCTGCAAATTTCTTTCCTACTGACCAGAAGTTATTTTCTCATTAACTATGTCTTCCCCACCCAAGTTTATTGTTCTATTTTATCATACTTTAATCTTATTTTAATCAGTTTATTTCACACTGGCTCATTCCAGATCTGTGTCCAGCAGCCCAGTGCAAGAGCAAGGCACATCAACACTTCTCCCCTCATATCACAGCCACTTTCTGTGTTGAAAACAGACAGTGATCCAGCATGGCTCCAACTGGGATTCTACCCCCCCAGCAGGATCTCAAAGTATTCTTCTGAGGGAATCCACAGAGCTCTGTTTTCTTCTGTAGGCAAAGCTGCCATTTCTTTATTCATCCTGCGGCAACTCACCAGATTTCCCAGTTAGCAGTCAACCGTGCTGTTAAATTGTGGAAGAGCAAAACCTGGAGAAAAAAAAAAACGTCTTTCATATAAATTTTCTTTGGTAAATAAACTTTGTAGAGGCAAATTCCTCAAGGTTTGCCATTATATTCAGGAAGGATTTGTCAAGCCTTTTACCTGTTTCCTTATGTCACTCTAGAAACTCTAGCTAGTCAAACTTTTTAACAGCTAGACAAGCAGCTCAGCTGCAAGAGGGAGTAGGCTACAGAAGCTGCAAACACCAGCAGTTTTACTGAGGGATTTTCATGGTCCTTTAATAAAAAGCAAAGAGAAAAGGAGTGACTAATTCTCCATTAAAAACAAATCAAATTACTTAACACCCTTGCTTTTAATATCAGTTCAGTAGCAAATGCAAAAGCAGATGCAAGACTATGTGTCTTGAAGGTATGCATTAAGCCCTTGAATGTTTTCATTTTAATTTGGAGCTGTAGTCTGACCAACGTTGAAGTTTTCCAATCTTACAAATCAGGTGTATCCCAGTGGATAGTGTTATATCAGACATTCTTTTATAATGATTTTCATTTTCTCAGTCTTTGTCACTGAATCAGTCTTTGTAGCCCATGGGTGACTGGAACAAGATTCATCCTCATAGTTACTGAAAATCTGAAAGTTAATTCCCAGTCACTGGCTTGTTTTGTCAGGATGATTTAAAACTGCACATGGACAAATAATCTGTCACCAAGGAATTAAGCTTTGACCAGAGATGAGACTCGTGCTGGATCATGGAGGTTGGGAAAGGGCAGTGTGATGCATTGTGGCCCCATGCTTGGGGCTGGCTTGCATGAGCCAACCCTGACCTGGGATTTCTGCTACCTGGAAACGCTGTGATCTCACACATCAGAAATCACATTTCAGAGAGAGGCTACACCAAATATACTCAGCATGACCCAGTACCATAGGCACTATGGCCCTTTATATCAAAATTATTTTAGAAGGCTCTCATTGGAAATGAAAAGTGATATATTCTAAATGGGCTTTTAAACTAAGGAAATAAAAGATTCAGTGTTTCATTTCTGGATTTGAAAACTATCCAAGGAAGATTTTTAAAGTTTGTGTCTTGTTTACGGTGTGTTCTCACTCACAGGATCAGATAAAATGCTATGTTTTCTTACCTTAACTGTTACTAATGAAAAAGTTCAACAAACAGCCTAGCATAGGAATTTACCAAACAAAAAATGTCCAGAAGGACATAGAATACTGTTCTAGATGAATAGCATAATTCATCAGTGTAAAAACATTTCATTTTATTTGTTTTTGTCATCAGTTTCAATGTCAAATCATGAAGATCACATCAATTTTGAGTTCTGTTTATTTTATCTTGTCTTTTTTTTTTTTTTTTTTTTTTTTAAGAGGAGAAATTGAGAACAAAGCCATTAATATCTTTGGCTCATGTTTTCCCCTGCTTATAATGTTATATCAGGAGACTCAAAAAGACTAGAAAAAAAATGTCTACAAAGGATTCTGCATTCTTATTCTACTAAGCAGGCAGTTGTACAGTCAGATTTGACTTTTTACTTCAATTGACTTCAATATAAAAAATCCTATAAAACATTCAGGATTCTATCCTAAAATCAATCAAACATCTTCCAAACCTGAAACTCCCAGTTTAGATCCAGCTTATGTTGTAAATGACAAAGCAGGAGCAATTTCCCTCTCTTGTTGCAGTTTGAAGGAAAAAAAAAAAAATGTGAACTCTGTGCAATAAGATTTAAACTCCGATCTTCTGAAGGTGCAGTCCTGCCAGAGGAGCAATTTTGCCAAACATGAGTAATTTTTATTTAATAGAGAGGTTGTTTTTTGTTTCTTCTATAATCTAAAAGCAAAAGGCAAA
Organism: Gallus gallus; assembly: GCF_016699485.2. Lineage (NCBI taxonomy): Eukaryota > Metazoa > Chordata > Aves > Galliformes > Phasianidae > Gallus > Gallus gallus. Next base: position 46,472,812 of record NC_052532.1, read on the forward strand.
AATATTGATGGAAAGGGATTTTCACTTATAGCTGTACCAGATTCCTGAAACTTTCAGCATTCACAGAGCTGTCATTTGAACTATTCAAAAGTTGCCGGGAAATGGCCAACAACTTCCACATTGACCTCCAGATGAGAATGTGGATAGGGGCTGTCTGTCCGGGCTGGCAAGCAAATAGGTCTTAGTGGTCTTTTCCAACCTTAATGATTTTATGATTCTATGAAGTATGGGGTTCATGAAAGAGGGAAGACATTGCCCACAGTGTTCTTGTTACTTAGGGATTTCTGTCACCTCGAGTGCACTCATAATAATTTGTGCCTGGTTAAGGAATCCTGTTGTTGACCATATATTCCTTTTTTTGTTGCATGAGAAATATCTTATTTCTGAATCAAATACATCCTTTTCGGTGTCTATTCTCAGTTACATTTGGAAGGTCACGGCTGATGATGTTAGCTGGGCCAGACATGGAAAGATATATATTTTAGTCTGTGAATATCAGAAATAGCATTCTCAGTACAAGTGGCTAGAGGATATTTTTGACATTGTGTCTCGTCAAATCCTTATGGATTTTTAAGGTGAGACTTTGCAGTGAGGCTCTATTTATAAACAGATTACCAAAGATTAATTGCTTCTTTTCACCAAGTGGTTAAGCAGGTCTTACAGCACACCTCTTCTCTCCAAATATTGATTCTGTTTGTGACCGTTTGTACTTTGTAGCTGCCTTTTTCTCTTCTTCATAAACCTGCATGACACTTGATGCCCCTGCACTGGGTCTTTAAACTCTCAGTTGATCTCTTCAAGCTTTTGCATAAAAATGGGACCATGATGGACTCTTGGTGCACTGAGCCCCCCCGAACCTTAAAAGATTCTATGAAAATAATAGAATTATTAATATTTACCAAATAGAAAACTGATAATAAAACTGTTTTCATCCAAAACATTCTAAATGTTGGCAAGATACTGGAAAAGCAAAAATAAAAGAATTCCTCCCAGATGCTCCCAATCAGGTGTTCTGAGTAATGGTCTGTAACTTATCCATATGAAGAAATGATTGCCTAGTTAGCAAGACAGCAATTCTGGAGCATAAAGAGTGTAAATTTTAAAGTTCTACTTGAAACATGGCTGTTGCTCCCTTTTGAACTGAGGACAGGAAAAACTGTCTGGTAGCTTGCTGGGCTTGAAGGATGAGATCATTTTCCCAGTATTGCAGTTTATGTAAATCTCTGAGGCCAGGATATGTCTCACCTGCCTCCGATCCAATATTAAGAAGTCTGAGCTGGAGCTGACGCCTTCGCACGGCCCTGGAGCAGAGGTGGAGGAGGCGATGCCTCCAAAGGGTATGGAGTTGGGTGAGCCTGGGGTGACAAGTGACTTTAGCTACTCAAATTAGGGCAGACAAACACTGTGCTTTGTTCCTCTGACTCACAGGATAATGGCACAGAGAGGCTGTGTGGTACATGTGTTTAATACCAAGAACAGCTCAAGAAGTGTGCCGCTGGAAGCTATATCAGTATCTGAAACAGATACACTGGCAGATTTTGTCAGGATGTTCCCAGACAGGAGAGCACTTCCAGGGGCTCTGGGGTTTGCTTTGGGTTATTTTAAGGGTCTGTTTGCTCAAAGCATAAGTGAGACATTAAGTGAGTGGGAAACTGGGAGAATAGGGTTCCTGTGGTAAAATAATTAATATTACTTTTATTAATGTTAAGTAATTAATGTTACTTTAATGTTAAGTGAGAGAAAAGAAGATTACTGCTCATTTCCTGATTATGAATTAACCACATTTGCGGGAACTCTAAAGCAAGATGAATGTTCGCAATTTTGTTAAGTATTTAAGTCTGAAACTGCTGGGAGCTAACTCACCTGGAAGTGGGGAAAATGGATTGGTGGCATTAGGTTTGAACTGATGTGACTATTCCTTATTCCTCACGTACCTGTTCAATTTACACAGTTCCCACTCCACAGTCAAAGAACAATTATCTTATAAGAGTTGTTTCCAGATTTACAGTAATGGAAAGCAAATCATAGAATCATAGAATCGAATTGGTAGAGACAATTAAAGATCATCTAGTCCAAATGGCAGTATTCATAGAAAGCCAAAATTTTAATTTTAGGTCAGTATTAAATAGATAATATATCATTTTGCATTTTGGTTTGAATACATTTCTTTAGTTTTTCACATCACCGTTTTAGTACCAGTTTTTATATTCCTCTATAGCTGTGCATGGTGAAACTGTTCCAAGAAAAATCTTTTCTTCATTTAGAAGTCATTTCTCTTCTTGATTTGCATGGTAAGGGGCCTAGTTATTTGTATTGAACATGAGTATTCATAGCAACAGATTTCAGTTTTGCAGGGAAATTCCAAGTATCTATAAAGAACCTGAATATGATATGCTTTAAATTCCAAGGAGGGTACTATCTAGTCTGGATTTCAGTGGTCCTGGAAAATAAATTGATGGAAATAAATTAAAAGTTAACTGACTTTTATTTAATTACCTTGTCGCTAAAGTTTTAAACGGCAGATGTCACTTGGAATGGATCCCATTCTCCAGAACCACAATTGAAATAATCAATAAAGCATATTCGCTTTAATGTTTCTCTGAGTGTGGAAAATAGAAATTCTGTCTCTCTTCTACAGTGTGCAACTCCTGATTCTTATGTGTTTAACTGAAAACTGGCAGGAACAATGAAAGGTTTCTGAATACCCCATTATCTGAGGCTGTTCCAAAGAGGTGTCTGGGGCTGGCGTTGCGCCCAGTGGTGGTCAGGTGGCTCCATCAGAGCTGCTCCATCCTGAATGCATCTGTGGCTGTTCTTGGGCTGTGACTTCTTGGTGCCACAGCATAGCCCTTGATTTCGTACAGAAATCGTTGACAGAGTAAGAAGAGACAAGTGGGAGAGGAGGGTGCACAGTCGGGATTTCACAGTAATAGCAGCCATATCACAGAATCACACAGAATTACAGAATCTATATGCTCTGTCTTAAAATGGAGACCAGTCAGGATTTTCTCATTCAACAGGGAGATAATTTTCTGCTTGAGATCCTGCAAATTAATTGCCAAGTGTCTCAGCTGTCCCAGGAGAGGCAGTGGAAGGTGTATTGATGGTACCTGCAGATAGCCGAGAGAGATGAGCTGCCTACGGCATTCACCAGGCCATCTCTCCAGCAGGGGACAGCACTCCTGGTCCTAACTTAAACATCAGATTCCCCAGGTGGAGAAGCTCTCTGGCTTTGCAGGCTCAGAGCTTCTCTGCACACCCAGCAGTTCTAGAATGGCAAAAACATAGACTTCACTGAGCATATTTCAGGGCTCTATAGGCAACGTGCAATGCTGCAGCCAGCTGCACCAGGTAAAGAGAAGCTCTGAGTCTCTTCCACATCAGCTCTGGGGATGTAGCAATCAGAAGCTGGGAAGCAGCTGTCTGATGAGGTTTTCCTGGAGAGGCTTTGAAAGTGGATGACAGCACACCTCCCATGTGAGCACACCAGTTCCTGTCAAATTGGTGGCCCCTTATAAACCAGGGTAACTCTGTGTCGTCATGGAGATGCTTCAAAATGATTTTGGAGGGTTTATAGAACTGTGGAAATGGTGTGCAACTTGTTAAGGAGCAACCTGGGAGTGTTCAGCAAACTGTGGAGTCAGGTGTTGTGAGTACTGTGTGTGCAGGTGGGCAGGCAAGGCCGAAGACCAGCCATTTGGGTGACAGTATAAGTGTGCTATAGATCCCTGTTCATAAATGTTACTCAGAAAAACACAAATGAAAGCAACGTCACTGCCAACAACAAATTAAGAATTAAGAATTCAGGATTGTTCCTTGGAAAACAAATAAGAGGCTCTTCTCACCCTAATATTTTTATCAAGGCTGGTGAGACTGGGAGGCTGGGGCTGTGAGAGAGGGGTGATAGGCACAAGATTGGATCAGTTGAACACACAAAGAGAAATGTTGCAAATCATTTTTTTCTTAATACAAGGACACGTGAGCCAAGTGCTCTAATATTGCATCCCAAATGAATGTCTGTATGGTTTAGCGAATGCTGTGCTTACGTGTGTGTATGGATGTCCCAAGTGTCTGGTGACTAGAAGTGTTATAAGCTCTCCTCAAGAAGGAGAATGAAACAAAGTCTTTTTTGGTTTTGAAAAGTTTAACTGTGCTTACATGAGATTTAAGGTTGGTCCTGTAGGCCCAAGGGGCTCATCTGATCACCTGGACCATGTCATAAAGTGGGCTCTAAACCCTTAAAAGTTCACTCAGCTCGACTCTGCGGTGAAACAAATGGGTGCAATTACAACATGCAAGCTGCACTTGGCTCCATACTGTTTTGCACCATGGGGCCTCTGCACCACATTCCCCGATCCCTGCTGAGCCTTTCTCTCTGCTTCCAGCCACTTTCCTCGCCTGCTCCCCTAGCCCTTCCCAGCTTGAACTTCCACCGAGGTGCTTTGTTAGTCCCAGCTGGGGACTCCACACCTCTTGGGCCCCAGTCAGCTTGCTTCGATTGCTGACGCTAACAGCTGATTTAACACATTTGCCAATTATGATGTGCAAAGATGTCGTGTGAAACAACCCCTGAGCTTCATAGAAGTTTTTCTCTCCAGAAATAGTAATCAAAGAGGCAAAACTTCCCAAAAGGCAGGGAAGGAGATGTGAGAAGGAGGCTGGCAAGAGAGCAGTTTGGGAGATGGAATAAGACTGCATGTCTGATCTGATTTGCCTTGCTCCTTGCCTTGCAGTAAGCATCTCCTCCTTCTATCAGCCACTTCTGAAAGTGCCTTTGAGATATGTGTATGGGGAGGAGGACATTTTAAATGACTTAATTTGTTTTCTGCATGGAAAATGAAATGGTTTTGGAAATTGGTTCTATTAAAAGCCTTTCCAGCTTCTTCCCTGTCATCACCTTCCACCCCTCTCTCCTCCAGAGACCCCTTTATATTGGGATCCTACTTGCTGATGGCTGAAGGACAGGGCTATGTATCATGCCTGGTAAATAAAGGCATGATTGCCATTGCACAGTGAACAGAGGCAGTAGAGCTGCAGAGAAAGCTGATCATTTGATACAAAAGTCATGTGGGTAAAACAGAGCTGGATGGAGTCATCTCAGCTGGGCTATGCCAAACATTCCATCAAAAAAAGTGTATTTCACCATAACTAATGACAGAAAGTGCACCCTAGTATTTGACAAATTTGGAGGTAAAGTTCCTTGGAAAAAGGGGAAATCAACTGGGATGAGCCTAAATAAATAAAAACAGATAAATACCAGTGCATCCATGAATGAGAATCTATAAGAATCTAATATCCTTCTCATGTGTATATATATAAATATATATGCCCTACCATGACACATTTCCCTAATTCAATTGCTTGCTACTGTCCTACCAAATTCCTTTCTCCATCTCTTGCTGTCTTCTCTCCCTGGGAAAAACGGATTTGCAATATCTGACAAGTCCACATTGACTTTAACAGAATTACTTCCAATCTATGCTGGCATTGATGAGAGGGATGTCTGGTCCATTTTAGTGCCTACTGTCAGCAAAAAATCATCCATAGCTGTTACAATATGTGGTAAGGGAGTGTCTGAGATACTGTTGCAGATATTGGATATTTTGAATGTGAAAGGATTTTACCTATGTGAATCTAGTCCATCTGATCTCTAAAAGAAATAGAAAATAGAATTTATTTGCTGATCAAACTTAATTTCATTACTTAACGAGTTACATAATTAAAGTCAGTGTATCTATTTTCCTGTCTGGCTTGACTGTTCCTGGTAGGTGTTGCTGATGCCACCAAATACAGGGGACTACGGAGAGCACAAGACTAAGTGAAGGAGAACTGAATACTGATGGTCTCCTTGCAAATACAGTTAGAAGTTCTCCCGAGATGTGCTGCCATCCCCAGGGTCTCATTGCCTGCTTGGACTTTGATTCATGGATTCTGCAGGTTTCAGCACCCCTGCTGCTGCCAAGAAGATGAAGCAAAAAGTGAAGGGTGTTTTCTATACCCTCAGCCAATGGAGCCTTAATGACATATTTTTATCTTCTTCTGTTCTTGCACAGAAGGAGATGACTTGCAAATCTGTCCCCCTGTGCTAACTCTTATTTCTTTATTTCCATGCATTCTGCATTGTATATTTGCCAAGTAATTCCAGGTTGTAATTCATTCAAAACAAAGAGGTTTGTGTGGTGTTGATTCTTTAATGATTGGACAGTGGATTAGAGCAGACTTTTGGCAGAGATCCTTCAAACTTGTTTACATTTCCATCTGTCTCTGCATCTTCTGGAGGTTTTCAGGTTATTGTGCATGTATGCACCTTGTTTCATATTCTTGAGAGGAACATGTATTTTAAAAATAGAAATAAATTAGATATTTCAGGATTTGAAATTTCACACTTAGGTATTCCTCAGTGTCTAACAGGCAGTTTTTCAGTTGCTTCTTGATACAGAACACTTTTGTTTCTTCTACAGCTAATTTATTATACCCTCCTTGAGAAAACCTGATTGCTTGTTCTTTAGCCTTTAAATGCTTTGGTATAGCTTTTAGCCGTTGTCTTGCATTAATGCAGTGGATCTATAGTTGTGGAGACTAAGAAATATTTCACTTTCATGTGTTAGCTTCAACACTTTGAAAAATAGATCTTAGAAGACTCAGTGTTTCATATTCATCTCCACTCTGCTTTTGAACACGCATGGAAAAGTGGCATGGTAATTTAAGTTGTTTTGGCAGGGAATTTGCTAGTAAGCCTTCCTTCTTGAAATGTATTTGGAAATGTTTTTCTGTTGCTGTCTGAAAAAACTCAAAATGTCATTACAGCCATTTGGAATTATTAAATATATATTTTAATGGAAGCTGTTATTTTCCGTTGGACGCATATCTGTATGTATATGGTGTGGGGGGATAAGGATTAACAGCTTTTTTTCTGGAAGTTGCCATTCTCCTCGTTGATCTGAATTGCATAATACACAATAAGGGTGTTTTTGTTTTTGTTTTTGTTTTGTGGTGTGAAACCTCCTTCAGTGTGTTTATACTGCCTTGCAGCAACCTCTGTGATTTAAATGTCACAGCGAGTGGTTTGATTCACAGTATCTACATGATCTGATCACAGGATGGTTTTCAGTTTTTTCTCTGGGGCGTGATTGCACCCTGATCTCTGACGGGACTACAGTCATGCTGATGAAGAAGAGGTTTTGGCCATCTGAAGTTTGGATCTTAGAAATTTTTATGTATTAAAATGATATGATATTTGCGAGCTTAGAAATGTGAATAATATCATTCTTACATGCTTTCTCTGAAATAGTAGCATTCTTTCAAACTTCCAGTCTGTGGATCCCAATCCAGCCCTGCGAGCTCAAGAGAGGAGATGAAATTAGGACAGCTCAGATGGATGACTGCAAATCAGATCCATTTAAATGCCATTAAACTGAATAACCAGAAATGATTCACTGTTGAGTCTTTTGGAATGTTTTATACAAAATATAATAGGCACATAGTGGTACGTTGCTCTTTTTCCTTGCATACACACCATCTCTGAGAGATACACAGCATACACTTCTGCACTGCAGTGTTATGCCAATATATGTGATTGTAGAGCTATGTCTTTTCAGGTATCCCTGTGAAAAATAACAGCTTGCTGGCACAGCTCATCTTCCGCAGCAGAGATACCATTGCTAGAGGACCCTTGGTTTTTCTAATGGTCTTGAGGGATGCCCCTGCCAGGGCCTCCCTCTGTGTGAGCATTATCAGCAGGAGCATGCTCCCCCACCATCCCCTGCTTTTACCTCATTCTGACGCTTGAGCACTGGGAAAGTGAGACTGGGAACCAGGGAGCAGAGACAGACACTGAAGAGGTGGTTTGTTTCCTCCAGGTAGTGTCATTTATTTTCAAAGCTACAGGAAAAAAAACCCTCTCCAAAATATGAACAGAAACTTCCCAGCACAATTTCAGTAGCAGTTTTGGAGAGATAGGAAGTGCTTGAGTGCATGGATTGACGCAGAGTAAATTCATTTATTTTGCTAGGTGCATGCCTCTTTATATATACAATAAGAACAACAGCAATGACAAGGAGTCATGATATCTCCTGTCATGTTAAATCAATGCCATGTCCCAAACTTCTCAAAGCAGCACCACTACTCATTCTGTAGGTCACTCCAATGGCGACAGGTGTATTGAGAGAGAAAATATCCTCTATAGTGAAAAGGATGACAAACTTTCAGGTACCTGGGTTCATTTCCTTCTCTGACATGAATTCAGCAGGGGGTTTCTTTTCCACTTATCATTGCTGTTAAGCTGTTTGGGATATAATTTAAGTATTATGCCCAGAAATTCTTACTAAACCACAAGACATTCAAAGGCAGGAGGGAGTCCTGGCTAAACAATGGATGAAAAACAATCTGATGAAAAGCAAATATATCTGCATCCAGATGTGGAGACTTCAGTACAGAAGAGATATGAACATGTTGGAATGTGTCCAGAGGAGGGCCACAGAAGTGGTCTGAGGGATGGAACATCTCTCCTATGAGGACAGGCTGAAAGAGCTGGGGCTGTTCAGCCTGGAGAAGAGAAGGATCTCTGGGGAGACCTGACAGTGGCCTTTCAGTATCTGAAGGGGGACTATAAGGAGGAAGGAAACATTCTTTTTAGCATGATCTGACATGACAAGAAAAGGGGAAATGGTTTCAAACTAAAAGAGAGGAGATTTAGACTGGATATAAGCAGTAGGGGTGGTGAGGCACTGGGATAAGTTGCCCAGAGAGGTGGTGGATGCTTCGTTCCTGGAGACATTCAAGATCAGGCTGGATGAGGCTCTGAACATCCTGATTAGCTGTAGTGTTCCTGCTCATTGCTGGGGAGTTGGACAAGATGGTCTTTAAGGGTCCCTTCCAACTCCCAACAGATCTGTGATTCTGTGGTTCTATGATTTCATTCTATGAATGAGGAAGGTCCTTTTTTTCTCTATAGCAATGTCTCTTTGAAGCTGGTCCATGGTGCCTGTGGCACAGCAGAGTCCTCTCATTAGTCCCTGGCTTTAGTCAGGGGGAAATCCACATTTTGTAGCATTTTTGGCTCTTTGCTGCTCTGCTTACGTTAGGTATTGAAGCCTCTCAGGCAGGTGTGTCAGCAGAATAGACTGTGCATCCAGGAGTGGCAGTGCCCACATGTCCCTGTGTACCCCATAGACCCCTTCTCATTCCCCCGGCAGAAGTGCCAGGACTTCTGGCAGAAGTCAACAGTAGCCATGGATGTCCAAGCAGGGCTTGTCCCATGGCACATGGCAGAGAAACAGATGACAAATGAAAGTTTGGTGGCTGTGTCTGAGCTGATAGCTGTAAAGCTACAGTGATGTGGGATGATGCAACATGGTGGCTCTGGGTGGCTGGTGACACTGGGAAAAAAAAGAATGTGCCTGTTTTCTGCTAGGCCTGGCTGCGCTCCCCCAGCTCCCAGTGCTCGTGCACAGGTCTCTGTTACACTAATAAAGGAACTGCACAGAGGCTCCTGCCTTCCTTACAAGCCATGTCAGGCTCATCTCTGTGTATTAAAACAGGACTTTGTTTAGCAATCCAGTACTTGACTATGAAAATAGCCTTTTTGTGAGAGCTGCATGTTCAAATATCTTACCTGGGTCTAAAAGCACCCAATACTGTGTGGGTGCTGTTCCATTTTTACATTACAATTTCTGTCACTACTGTTATGAGAGTCCGTATTTAACATTCATTTGGGGTTGTTTCCCTGTGCTTGTTTTTTATATCCATCCATGTGCCCAGACTGTCTGTCATTATTTGGTATGAGAAAGATAATCTGTGCACCTTTAATGGCTTACATTTTACTTTAAGTGAAAAATTGTCTTCCAAAATAGATAGAATGCATTATTTCTTTGATGCTGGCTCAGTATACCACTGAGTATTATCTTGCCTTATACCTTTGCTGCTCTGTGGTGGGTTTTTTACAATAAACTGTTCATCTGGGGCAGTTTTTTAACTTGTCGCCCTCAGAGGTGTTTGAAAGAGACTTTTGATTCACCAAGTTTTATATATATTTTAGATGATGAAAGGCCAGAATTTTACTTTTATGTTTCAGCAATAAGCGCAGAACCCTCTGAACTATTTTAAATAGCAAATCTTATTAATTGTAGATGAAGGATTAAGGGAGATTTAAATAAGAGAAGCTAAAATGATTAAGTTAGTGGTGGCCCTGGCTGCACATTCCTTATCTGTTTGGTGGGTTTTTTGTGTGTCTGTTGTTTTTTTTAATTTTCTGTGTCTGTCCCATGGCATTCTGTTCTCTGATAGCATCATTTCTGACCTCTTCCCAAGGGTTGTTTTACCAGCTCCTGACCATGGCATCCTGAATGTATCCATCAGGGAAATCATACAGAAAATGAATCTGCAGCTGGTTCCCTGGTTCATTGGTTAGATAATACAAACCAGAACATCTTTTCCTTTTTTTTCCCTTTTTTTTTTTTTTTTTAATACTTTAAAATGTGAATGCAGAATTCTTTGGTTTAAGAAAATAATGTGAAAATATTTCTGTGGGATGATGCATAGCCTTTCATATCTTTAAATAGTTTTTGTTTTGAACTATGTGTATGTGCTGTTTAAGCAAGTTGATAAATGAACCTCAAGGGCAAAAGCTTTAGAAATGGAAAAGGGTATTTGTGTAGAAAAGCAGTCTTTCCTTTAAATCCATCTGCCTCTCCTTCCCCAGTATCACTCTCTTTTAGAAATGGCGCAACACATTCTATTGTGGATCTGCTATCCTTTGCTATTTTATATATGGAACCACTTTACGTATTGTGTGTTACAATTTCAGCAGTGTACTACCAGTTCTTCTACCATCCTCCATTAAAAGCCACCACCACGACCACCAACAGTAACACATTTTTTAGGATGTAATACAAATCTTGTCATCTAAGGGGGGAAATTTGGACCAGATACAGGAACTGCTGTCATGGGAAACTGAATGATCTCTTGCTTAAACATGTTACTCCATATGGTAAATGTTTGTTTGCTTGCTTTTGACAGGTCTCTGAAAGAGTGCTAGTTTGGGAGAGTTTTATGTTGATGGGAAGCCCTCTAGGGTATAAAAAATTCTTCTTTGAATGTACTTGCTGGGTTCTTGAACAGCAGGAAGCAAAAGGTCTGATGGATGAACACAGAGTAGAGCATGTTTTCATGAGACCAAGAACTATCACTATGGAGCAGTTGTGTGGCAGATTTTACTCAGTATCACGTGAACGGAGCAATGGCTGGTGTTTCAGAGAGAAAAACAGGACTCCTGTAGTGAAAACTACTAACCATTTTAATTATATTTTCTTGTGTGGCCTATTTGATGGTGCAGTTTTCCTGAAAGGCTTACAATTTGATTCCTCAGGCTCAGGAGAACACTTTGAGTTTTCTTTGAAAACTAATGGACACCCAGCAAGCTTTTTATTTTCTTCGTATGTGAACACGTTACAAATTAACCCTACTTGTTTAAAACTATTTTAAAATGCAATAATGAGTAAAAGGCCAATCTTAATCAACAGTGTACAGTGCAAATAAGTGAACTTCAAAAGACTAGGGAACTGATTCTGATGAAGATTCCAACTACTGACCAACTTGGTTCAGAAATTCTCTTTTCACTGCACGGCTTCAGTGTAGAGGATGGTTTTCAACATACCCATCTGTATCTATTTATTTACCAATCTGTTAGCAAATCAGCAGCCAGGTCATTTCTGGGTGGTTCCTACTGTGACTTACAGGTTGATGTGACCCTGAGTAAAAATACAGTTAAGCAAGTTCAAGACTTAAACAGAATTTGGTACTAGGGTGAAGAATGTGTTCTAAGCCTACACTTCTGAGTATAAAAGTACTGAAGGAAAAGCCATCATTCACTCACCTTATTTACAGAATGCATCTTCCTTTCAGTACAGTTCCTGTTAGTATTTGCTGTGAATTGGATAACATAAAGAGATCATTTTGAACTAGAGTTTAATCTGTTTCTAAAACAAACTGTCATAAGAGAGCACAATGCAAAAGCTGTCCAGAAATATCAGAAAGAAAGACATTTGGCCAACATGAATTTCCAAAAGGAAAACAAAACTGTGTCTTAAATCAGCAGTATGTAATCATGAACAGACTCGTTTTCTTAATGTCCTTGAAACAAATCTGCTATATGAGATAAAAACGTAATGTATACAGATACTGTGGCAAATGCAACACAATCTACTTTGGTATAAACTGCATCCAGGAGCCTGAGACAATACTAAATAACAGTGTTAACATATAAAATGATATTGCTGAGAGAAAAGGAAAGGAATTAAGGACGGCAATGGGGGGAACACATTGTCAACAATGAACTGAAGTAAGATAAAGAACAAATGAGGCAGATTATATAGGAAGAAGTTTCACACAGATGGTGAGAGCGTGGAGGTGGGGTGAATGCTCTTGAGAGTAGCAGGCATTTCAGAAAAGGGGCGATGCCAGCTTAGTGGAGGAAAGGAGAGAACAACAGCATAAAATAATTGCATTTTCTATTATATGCATGCTAAAGTACTGACTCTCCTGCTGCTTAAGGGCATGTGTGCTCATCATTGAAGAGTCTGGTTTTATTTTTGTAGGGAATCTTGCTCGAGCTCCCACTTGTTCTCCCACAGGAGGATTGCAATCTCCCAAAGAACATCAAATAATAGATACCTTTTTCTCATATTTTCAGGAAGAAAAAAATCCATGGAGAATATATTTGTTTTAACAAGATCACAGGTTTGCTGTGTAATGAGACTGCCCTGAGACTTACCTGGCAAGAAATGCCTTGCTTGGTGCATGTCATCTTTTCTTCCCTGGATTCCCCTAATAGTTCTTCAGCTAGATAGAACTTAATTACCCATTTCCTTACGGGTGGGCAAAGTGTTCTGGCAGAGACCTTCGTCCACTCTAGGGATAATGGTAATCTGCACTGTCTTATCAGTGTTGTGACTTTGTGGACTAAATGCCAGTTTCTATGGCTTCAGTGAATAATTTGGGGAAAATTTGGTTGGTTGTTTTGTTTTGGTTTTTTTTTTTTTTTTTTTGGTTTGTTGTTGTTGTTATTTCAGTCTTTCCATCTTTCCTTCAATTGCCCATCTTGAAAGAAAAGAAATTCCTTCTTAGACCCTACATGAGAAGCAGAGAATGACTAGAGGAGTGCACAACAATCCTTTCTAGTCTAATTGTGGGTATGGCCAGGTCAAATCTGTTGATACTGTATACTGCTGTGTGTTCAGAGAAAGTGTTTTATACTCTTCCTCATTCAAGGAAGAATCAATAGGTTCTCTAGAATCCTGCCACCCTGCCTTCTTTCCTGTATGCCATCTTTCCCCTCAACTTCTGAGGCAGCCACCACATTTTGTACTGCCAGCCTACATGTCCGTGCAGAGTAGGGCAGAAGAACCTGACAGCTGGACTGGCAGCAACTTGGGGGCAGGAGCAGTCTGTCCACTGCCTGCTTCAGTTTCCTGAAGGCCAACTTAACCCTGACAGTACGGGAGTTCCTTCTCCCAAGCTAACATCTCCTAGGCATCCAGTCATTAAGTTATTTGCTTAAAGCTAGCTCAGGAGTCTCTACGTGAATTCAAAAGTGCCTTTTGGATGTCCTCTCCTGCCTTAGAGACCAAAATATTTATCTGTTCTTACTTTGAGGAGTCTATTCCGTTCTTCTCTTCTTGAGAGCTCACAATGATCATACAACACAGATGCAATAAGAATACCTATCAGAAAGGACATCTGTCCTTTTCAAGAGGGTTTCCAGGAATTCTAGAGTGGTTACAGTAGACAGTAGAAATTCAAAGAGGCATGAGAAAATGAGACAAAAAAAAAAAAAGACAGTTCACAGACAGCGCAACAAATCAAAAACAATTCAGAGAAAGAGATGACCGTAAAGATCAAGAGGAGACCACATGATCGGTTTTCTTTGCACAAGAAATATCTTACAAAAGAGAATTAAAATGTGTAAGTGCCTGTGTAATATGGCTATTCCATGTAGACAGTGACTGCAAGTACTCCAGGGATGTTGAGTAATCATGACTGGGAGGCTGGGAGGGAGGGTGATCGCTCCATTAGAGTGTCTCCCACACTGTGAGAAAATAATAATAAATGGATTGCTGCATCTTCAACTCTTAATTTAATTTAATTTAATTGCATTTAATTAATATGATTTTTTAATCAAGAAGCAAAATCTAATGTATGATAATAACTCTGCTCTTCAGGAGAGCCTGTAAAAATCATGCATCTTGTTTGTAGATGGTACCAAAATCTGTTTAGCCTGGGGGATAAATGCCTTATACTTCAAGGATATTGAATCCAAACACAATGTAGTTCATACTTTCATTAAAATTTCTATTAACTTTTTCCATTGGTATAGGACTTATGATTTAATTCCTTCTTTTTTTTTTTTTTTTTAAGCAGAAATTGATGTATAAGCTCACTTATTTCTCATGTAAGAGAGAGAAATTAACTGAGAGGAAAAGAAACTGTTCATCATCTGGTGACTATATTTATTTCTTTTTGGTAATATATTAGTTTATTTCCAACATTAAGGTTCCTTTTAATACGTCAACAATTTGGAATGAAGTATCATGTAAAGCTTTCAAATACTCAGGAAAGTCAAAGTCTGATTCAGATGTTACTCTGCTTTCTGTCTTCACATGCTACAAAGCCCACAGTTCCCCATTTTGATAAATAAACACACAAAAGGCTCCCCTGGGGTGTCCAATACCTAAACCGAAATGCCTTAATGCTGAACAAATAGCTTCACTTCATAACTCTGAAACAGAATGGACAGCTAGTGAAAATCTTCTGTGATATTTATTCCCTTTTTTTCCTGAACACAGTAAAATGATAAGTCTTCAAAATTCTATATAGTGTGTGGGATGTGTTTTGCACTTGCTGCATTTACTGACACCAAACTGTGAATTTTCATTACTATGGGGCAAATGCCAAGGCCACATTTGTGAAGTTCTTTGCTGGCTATGTAGATGAACATCCTGGTGGGGACAATTTGGCCTACAGCATCCACAGCACACTTTAGTCTTCTGTTCCATATGGCCCAGTTGCCTGGAGATGAAGTATCAAAATAGAGCTGTAGTGTGTCTTGTCCAGATGACAAGGATGTTATTAACGTGTTAGAAGAATAATAATAGCCAAACACCCAGTGCTGAGAGAGTCCTTCTCATACACTATGCATAACTTTTTATTACTGTTGATATTTAAAAATATACCTTTCAGGCTTGATTCTGATTCCATCTGTCACATTACTGTTTTTCAAGGTCTCTTTTTCCTATTCAGATGTATTATACTCCAGCCTGAAAAGTAATTGCAAGTCCTTGAGGCTCATGAGGGATTTGAATCCTTTGCTGACTAAAGATGCAATTTAAATAAATGCACAGCGTTAAGCAGGTATGTAGAAGTTGTATTACACTGGAACCTCAATGTGCTGTAACTGTAATTTGGTATTATTAAGCACAGATATATTTTTCTCAAATGAACCTTTCTTGGAAAGGTCTCACATGAAGAGGAAATGTGTAGGAACAAGCAGCTGAACTTTCTGAACTTCTCTTTCACAAGACTCCCTCTGCCCTTTCACTCCTCTCATCTTGAAAAGGAGCTACACAATTACCGCTTTATTGCACTGTGAGCAAAAAATAGATAAACCCACCTTGATTTCTCTGTATGTGGCAGACCAGAATGAATATATCGATAGGTATGTCTAAGGACCTGCAAACATCAGAAAAGTTATGTTTATCACTTACTACCCCTTCAGTTTAGAGCTCCCTTCTCGTGGCAATTGCAGCAGTTTTGCAGTTTGTGCTGCCAGTTTATGTTAAACATAAATGAGGGTGATAGATGTTACCATTAATGCTATTATTATTAAGATTTCTACCACTGCAGCACTTTTTTTTTTTTTCTGTTGTCTCTGTGGTTTTCCAGAGTTGCCAGCAGCAGTTTTGAACAGACTTTTGTTTTAGGCCTGGCATCAGATGAAGCAAGCTACAAGAAAATGTTCTTCTCTGTGGCTTTAATGAAAGAATTCCTCTTATTGCTCCAAATATAGGAAGGTTGGGCTGCAAAACAGAGGAGCCAGCCACATACTTGGGCACTGTTTCAGTCTCTCACATTTGTTCACTGTCATCACTCCCTTCTCTTCTGCCTGCAGGTGTCGTAAAGCATCATAAAGCTAAAGAGGAGACAAGGAAGCCTTGCTTCTGATTTTGCATGGAAAGACTCTTGACTACCTCTGAGCTCTCATCTGATATCAAGCAAGCAACTATCAAACTTGTCAAATGCAACAAGCTTTGCTGAACACCTCCCATGGTCACTGCTGTTTGCAGTGAATTCAGCAGTCAAGGGGAAAGAACATGGTGGGCAGGTGTTCCTTGGTCTCAGGCCATGGGAGGGCAAGACGTCTTGATTCCCAAGACAAATCTGACTAGAGAGTTATGTACCTTTTGTATTTCCTGCAGATTCCTGGC
This sequence comes from Gallus gallus, assembly GCF_016699485.2. NCBI lineage: Eukaryota > Metazoa > Chordata > Aves > Galliformes > Phasianidae > Gallus > Gallus gallus. The sequence continues at coordinate 46,489,290 of NC_052532.1, forward strand.
TCAAAGATGTTTAAATCACCTGCATGTCAGCATACCCAGTGCAGTGTGAGAACATACTGCTATGATTCTGGCACCACAGCCATGTCTCTGAGATGTCCACTGGAGGCATGGAGCCATGTCAAGTGAGATTTCCACATTCTGCTGCTAAACCAGTGATAGTGCTTTCACAGGTTATTTCCGGACATGTTTAATGCATTTACGTATTTACCTATTCTTATTACAAGCTGTCTGAGCTAACCTGAAGACCTGGGATAACACAGCCCCCTGTTACTCCCTGGGAACACAGCCCCCTGCACTGGTAGGCAAGAATGGGGAACAGAATAAGCCCTTCATGATCCATGACAAGATAGCTTTGGACCTGCTGTGAAAGCTGGATACTTACAAATCCATGGGGCCAGATGGATTTCACCCTAGAGTGTTGAGGGAGTTGGCAGATGTGGTTGCCAAGCCACTCTCCATCATTTTTCGGCAGTCCTGGCTAACCGGGGATGTCCCGGTGGATTGGAAACTGGCAAATGTGACGCCCATCTTCAAAAGGGCCTGAAAGATGATCCTGGTAGCTACAGGCCTATCAGTCTCACCTCAGTGTCTGGGAAGGTTATGGAACAAATAATCTTGGGAACCATCATGGACCAATTAAAGGTCAAGCAGGGGATCTGGCACAGTCAGCATGGGTTTACAAACGGTGAATCCTTTCTGACAAACCTGATTTCATTCTATGACAAGGTAACCCGCTTAGTGGATGAGGGTCAGGCTGTTGATGTGGTCTACCTGGACTTCAGTAAGGCCTTTGACACTGTCCCCCATAACATTCTGGTGGAGAAGCTGGCTGCCCATGGTCCAGATGGGTGTACGCTCCGCTGGGTGAAGCACTGGCTGGATGGCCGTGCCCAAAGAGCCGTGGTCAATGGAGTTGAATCCAGTTGGCGGCTGGTCACGAGCGGTGTCCCCTGAGGCTCAGTGCTGGGGCCGCTTCTGTTTAACATCTTCAGTGATGATCTTGATGAGGGAATTGAGTGCACCCTCAGTAAGTTTGCAAACAACATCAAGCTGGGAGGGAGTATTGATCTGCCAGAGGGGAGAAGGGCACTACAGAGGGACATAGATAGACTGGATCGATGGGCCAAGGTTAACGTCATGAGTTTCAATAGGGCCAAGTGTCGGGTCCTGGATTTTGATCACAACAACCCCAGGCAACCCTACAGGCTTGAGGAGGTGTGGCTGGAAAGCTGCCAGATGGAAAGGGACCTTGGTGTACTGATGGACACTCAGCTGAATATGAGCCAACAGTGTGCCCAGGTGGCCAAGAAGGCCAGTGGCGTCCTGGCTTGTATCAGGAACAGTGTGGTGAGCAGGACTAGGGAAGTCATCCTGCCCCTGTAATCGGCATTGGCGAGGCCTCACCTTGAGTACTGTGTTCAGTTTTGGGCACCTCAGTACAAGAAGGACATGGAGGTACTGGAGCAGGTCCAGAGAAGGGCAACGAGGCTAGTGAAGGGCTTGGAAAAACAGCCCTATGAGGAGAGGCTGAGGGAGCTGGGGCTGTTAAGCCTGGGGAAGAGGAGGCTCAGGGGAGACCATATTACTCTCTTCCAGTACCTGAAAGGTGCTTACAGTGAGAGCGGGGTAGGTCTCTTCTCACTGGTGACAGGTGACAAGACAAGGGGAAATGGCCTCAAGTTGCGCCAAGGTAAGTTTCGGTTGGATGTTAGGAAACACTTCTTTACAGAAAGGGTGGTTAAGCACTGGAATAGGCTCCCCAAGGAGGTGGTTGAGTCACCGTCCCTGGATGTGTTTAAGAGCCGTTTGGATGTAGTGCTCAGAGATATGATTTAGCGGAGGGTTGTTAGGGTATTATGGTTAGGTTGCAGTTGGACTTGATGATCTTTGAGGTCCTTTCCAACATGAGTAATTCTATGATTCTATGATTCTATGGCAAAAGAAACAGTGCTTGTATATTAGGGAAGACAGAGATGCAACTATGCCTTCAGCTTTCCTTGTGCTCAGTCTTAAATGATCTTGGTGATGTTTCTGCAACAAATATCTGAAGAGGACTGTGGATAGGTATTGACTTTGTGATAAGCATCTAGATCATTAAACTATCTCTTTCCCTGGAATTTATGCATACCAAAGATGCTCTTGGCTAGCAATATCTTGACCCCGAGTTCTCCCAGAAATGAAATTTCCATGATGTTTTCTGTGTGTTTCAGCATCTTATGATTTCTAAGCCAGTCAGTCAGTATCAGACAGAGATGTTGTAGAGGCAAGGAGGTCAGAGAAAGTGTTCACAAACATGTTCACACTTACCTACCCATGCATGGTACAGCCTGACCTGTGATACTCCTACAATAATTGCCCTGAACAGGAATGCACCTTTCCTTCCTCTGTCCAGATTTCATTTTGGAGCTCAGGTGTAGCAGTGCGTGGCATGCTTGGATCATTGAGCATGAAATGCTTCTGTGTTTCATAATCTGGATGGGAAAAAGAATCTTAAAATTCTTTGAGTTTTATGTAAATAGGACCAAAAGACAACAGATATTTGTGGAGCAGCTCACACTTCAGGGAAGGCTGTGGCATGAGTCCAGCCTGTACTAGACTTCAACAGATCTGTGTAAGCAAGTCATGGGCAGGCACAGTTCTCTTCACATGCCATGCACACAAGATTCCCAGCTGCAGGGAAAGCTTCACTTGTAGCTTGTGCTGTGTAAGCCACTGGCAGACCAAGACACAAATATGTTGGAAGCTCATCCTCATTAGATCTTCTGTTTATAGTTACTTGTCTGGAGAAATGAAAGCACAACACTATTTCCTTTCTTCTAGCTTTACCTTTACATTGTGCTAGCCCTAAGCCTCTGCATGCACAACATTTTTTTAGAAACTATAACTGTTTTAGAGGCTGTAAGTCAAAAGCTCTTGAAGTTTAACTTCAAGCAATATTTCTGGGGGAAAAGGGAATGCGAATTAAATGTAGGAATTAAATTAATGACTTATTACATAAGGAAAACCCTTCTGTTGACTTTAGAAAGTTTTCTCTTCCCTCAAGGCCTATGAAATAGCATTTGGAGTATGAAGACCTCTCTTGCTTTGTAAATAAGAAGGTGGGAAAACAGTGTATTTAAAAATAAATGGTTCAAAAGATTTCTGAAAGAGATCATCCATAAACTATGTGGTTTATACAGAATGTATTACTGAAAAATGATGTGTCAGTCTAGACTGGATTGGAAACCAGATATTCCTTAGCTAGGGCTAGAGCTAAGAAAGGTAATGTCTGATAAAAAGACAAGCTGGGTTGGGGGTAGCTGAAGGTAAATATTCCCTGACAGAAGTTTACTAGGTAGCCATATTTTTCGAGCAAGTTACAGATTCCTCCTTTTTTCCCTTCCCAGTTTGTTACTGCTGGCAAAACAGCACACAGATAATTACAATTTAAGTTGAGCACCTAAACAAATTCCATAAGAAGAAGCTCATGGGAAGGTGAATAATTTTGTGTTCTGTATCTGATGTGCAGTAAACAGAGCATGGTCCTATAGGGTGAGCGCTGAAGATACTAAATTCAGTCTTTGATAAAGCCAGATTTCCTTGGTCCTCGTGTTTGCAGCATAGTTGGCTGAGAAGGGTCGTATGAGTCCCTGGCAGAAGCTGGCCACCTCCCTTCCAGTGTGGCCTGGGAGCAGCCCCAGCTGGGATTTTCTGCCCTAGCTGTGCAGTCACTGGACTATGGGTGCAGAAGTACTGGGACATCCTTTACTCAGCCTGAATGTCTGGAGGTCAACAAAGGAATGTTTGTTTTCATTAAAGGTGAAAGCAGTTCCACTGAAAGAAAAGAGGAAGAATCATTATGATTGGCTTAAATTCAAACTTTATGGAGTTGCTTACCTTACTGCTATGACTTTGCCTCTGTGACGTTACCATTGTTCTAATATCCACTTTATGTGTATGTAGAAGATGTATAAACATCTGCACACGTATACATATGTAAATATAAAAGTATTTCTACACTATATTTAGTCATTTTCATACTGCATAGGTATAGACAAACTATCAGTTAAACAGAGACAAAAAATTCAGGTAATAATTGGATCAGACAGAAAATGAGAAAAGACTGTAACAGCTTAAGAAACAAAATAAATGTGCAAAGTTCTTTAATATTTCTTTAATATATTTTTGGGATAAGTCAAGTATGAATATGATTTAGGAAAAAAAAATGCAATATAAAGAAAAGTATGAAATAAGTAGGAGGAAGTCAAAGACTTTAGAGTTTATTCAGTAGAAAATCTGCTAGCAGAAGTTTGTCATGAAATATAACCAAATTGCCAAGCAGGTATAACAAGGTATGTACCAAGATCTAACTTTGATGAGCATCAGTGCCTATTATGTATAGGTCATGGACTAATGATTCCTGGCCTTTAGACTTTCTTTATCTTGCTTAGAGATTACAAGTTAAATCTCCTCCTTTCAGCACTGTTCCATGCTCTTCAGCCACATGCAGTTGCTTTTGCTTCAGTACGCTGGCTTGAAGTCATTCTTCTGCTATCTGATATCATAAGTCTCTACCTCCTGAAATACAGAAAGCAGTAAAAATATAAAATTATATGTATAAGGCAGAAGAACATAGAAGTTGCAAAGTCCAGTATCCAAAAGTTAGGCAATGTCAGAGTGAATTTTTCAGGGCATCCTTAATTTTGCCTCCTGGTGAATATGCATTATGATACAGTTTTAATTACAAGGTTGCATACTATTACTTTTCCCCAGGACACCTGCTTCAGCAGGGCACAGGATGGATGATGCTCGCTTAATGAGCAGCTATTCAATATGTTCTTTTATCCTCATTGCTTGGCATTTGGCCCCAGGCCTTATTTACTGCACGCTGCTCAGGCATGGCTCTAAAGACAGAATTATTCATTTGCCACTCAACTGTTCTGTAGTTCTTCTCACTCTGTCTAAACACACTGCAAACTTTAATGAATCTTCACAATACCATGGGAAGAGCGGGGTCAGCTGAACCCCTCTTATAGCTAGGGACCTGAACACTACAACTTATCCTCAGTGCTTGCATGTATTTGAACTGCTTTCTCCTCCATCCTTTCAAGAGAGACCCTTTTCTCAAGATGGGCAAAACAATTTTCTCCCCACATCTTATTTGCTGAATGTTGTGGCTGAAAACTTCAAAAAAACTGCAATCTGAGGTGGCAATTCCACATGGAAGACTGCAGTCCTTCTAACAAAGCAATAAGCTTTGTGAAAGCACAGTGCTCTCTCTACAAGACACTTTCAGCTACAGAAACTTTCCTGTAGTATTTATACCTGTACAAACCCAAGTGTGTGTGTAATACATACGTAGGAATCAGACTTCCATGTGTAGGGATGCATATGGAAAGTCCTGTGTCCAGGGAGACAAAGCGTGTATAGTGAAACAAGACTGAATCTTTTCCCAGCAATAGGGCCATGGGCTTCAGCACAGCTTTGCCATGTCCCTCCAGCTGAGGAGCTGGCCAATGACTTTATGGCTTCTTCCTTAATGGTGAATTGAACAGATCTGCTTACAAAATCTAAAACCACTTGTAAATTATATTTATTTTAGATATTGTACTCTTTACTGGCATGTTAAGCTCTAAAGCCTTTTGTAGCATGCCTGTTTCTAATAACACTTAGTTTTAAACCACCTTTGTCTTAAAAAAAAAAAAAAAAGCAAAACTGGGCAGAAAAACGGGATCTTCTCTTTTCTTCCTTAACCTCTGCTGTTTACCACATAAAAGCAGTGAGTTAAAATAAAAACCTGGTGATACCTTATCGTGGGCCAGTGAAATTCAATATCCAATATCCTTTGGTGGATTTCTTGGCTTAAGAAGATGGCTGCTTGCAGGTGCTTCACAGAGATTAGCCTCTGCTTAGGAATCACTGAGAGGAAATGGAAGAAATGATGGCAGAAAGACTCTTTTTGGTGTGCTGCTGGAGGAAGATTAAAACATTGACAAATTACTTGAACGTTGATGAATTTTTTTAGAAATCAGTACAGACCAGTTGGGTAAGTCACTATATGTTTTTTTTTTTTTTTTTTTTTTAACTGTATCTGTTTGCTGAAGATCAGCACGAAATTCAGCTAAATTGAGATTACCTTAAGAATTAGTGGTGTCTGAGATGAGAATGCCTGAAAACCAAGAGCAGCGTGACAAAATTTTTAATTAGCAGGTAGTTGGGTCTGAGGTTCAGAGACAAATGTTCTTTGGTTTTTTTACTATTTATTTTTCATTTATTTTTACTAGTCAAGGCCTTAAAACATTTTTAATATCCCAGTCCATCTTCTCCAGATTTGTGGTCCCAGTCTGTGAGTTTGTGTCTTTAAATAAATCATTCTCACTCATGTTTTTTGCTAATTTTGCTCTCCGTATGCCAATAACGTACTCTTTCTGGACTGTATGAATCTACTTATTGGGACAGGAGTACAAAGTTTTTCTCTGGAATAGTATCTGTAGCTAAACTTTTTCACTGTTTATGGATGCCCATGTTTGGTGTTGAAATTTTTAGTATCTCAGATTTCAGATCTGAATTCAGATGTTCCCAGGTTTGCGGTTAGGGTGCATAATTTGGCAAATCAAGATTTGTTTGAAAGCCATACAAGCATTCCAGGAGACAGGACCCAATAAAAGTCCTATCTTCCATGGACATTGTGCAAAGATTTTGAAGTCACTTCAGTTTTCCTATGGAGGAACTCTCGACTCCTCTTTTGACTCTGAGGATAAAATGATATTTGTTTAGACTTGGCAACCAAGAACACTGACTTCTGAAATGCCACAAGATCAAGGAGAGAACATTGGGTGAACTAGATTAATCAGTACTGTGTTGTTTTTCTCTTTTCTGGTTCACAAAATATTCTCATTTAGTTCATAGTTTACAGTGCAAGATAAATGGGCAAAAGACAATTACAGGAGACTGAATTTTCTTTCTTCTCTTGCCTGATATTTGCTGTGTATACATTCTCTTCTTTTTCCAGTGTTTAGACTTAAAGAGAAAATGAGGCTTTCCTGAAGGACTAATGGGAGAAGAAAAATATGTTTTCCTTTTAATATCGGTATGTTCAAGGGCTTTATTAAAAGGCTTTATTAAAATATTCTAGATTGCAACCACAATTAAAAATGGACTGCATAATATGTACAATCTGATTTTCAGGTGGCTTGAACTTCCAAAAAGAATTCCAAAAGAATTGCCTCCATCTACTCCTGTTGTGTCCTGTTTACTTGCAGATCTTTCTTTCACCATTTGCTAAAGTAGTTTTCAGAAGTGTTGCCAAATACTTTTGGCTTTTCGTTTTTCCATTTTCCTTTTTTTTTTTCATTTGAATATTAACAGAATGCTTTAAAAAAAAATTATGGGATATGCAAACTCATTAGAAAGTAACTTCGGTTTGGATAATAATATAATTTGCAGCTATTCTTCATCCACACAGAGCATTAAGATAGTAGGAGAAAGGGCTTTTTCTTCATTGGAATTCACGGTACTTTCTCATCCTTCGTTATCTGAGATGTTCTCCCAATGAGCTCAGCTACCAAGGAAAGGCCAAAATAGAGGAATCACGGTTGTCAAGGACCTTGAAATTAAAAGGCGAAATACAGCAACTTCATTGTGCAGGTGCTTCACTGCTCTTTCTCTGGTATGCCTAGCATATGCCTCCAAAAGCTTGAGCAGCATCTAATAGGGTACTTTGAACATTGATCTCCCTATATTTCCATCACTGTTTAAATCATTAGTATATTTATCCCAGTGTTTGCTATGAGAATTTCACCAGACTCCACTTGCAAAGAACACAATCTGTTTTCTGTAATTAATACGATTCTAGTAACAGCTATGACTATTTCTTTTACTTAAAAGAGGAATCTATTAATCTTTGATAGTACTTCTTTTACACTGAAGCAATGAGACAAAGGCAGACTCTGTGAAGGAAGGAGAAATGTTCCTGTTCTTGTACTTCACCTTTGGGGGTGCTGAAAGCAACAGGATTCAAAAATCAATATTAAAAATCCAGGAAGTTCAACATCAATTATCTTCCCGTGGTGTTTTGCCCATCCTGGTGACTGGTGCCACACGATATGGTGCCAAAAAGTCATCAGCCTGGCAGCTGGGGTGTTTTTGTTTTGTTTTGTTTTGTTTTGCTTTTCTTTTATTTTCTAACACTGATCCAGTAAATATTTGCTGGGCCATTTGCACCATCTGCCATGCAAATGTTAGTCCAAGGAAGAATGACAGACATAGGGGAATATCCATGTTAAAGCATCATTTAAAGTGGAAGTGCTGGTGCCAGTGTCAGGAAATTATGAGAACAAAGAAGACGAGTAAGAAATACGAAGGAGAAAAGGATATGGCCTCTGCAACTCTGTAGAGAATCATCTGATTCCCAGCACCTGTGACCAAAAGTGTAAAGTGTGCATTTAACAGCTACTATCCTCCCCAGACACCAGGAACATAGAAAACCAAGGACCTAGATGCATATGGCTTGGCACTAGAAAACGACAAACTGGTTTGACTCGATTGGAAAACAAACTGAGCCTCTGTCCAATATCTGCAACTAAAAATACTCGTTTCTGTGGCTGAAAAACACTTCGGTTTCTGTCTGTCGCTCTCAAGCGCTCAGGGGCTGCTGTCTGAGTCAGAAGCTGGGGGAGGTGTGATTTACAGCCAAGCAGGGATCATCCTGAGATATGGCGGTGTCATTATAAACAAAAAGCCAGGAGATGCACTGATGTAATGAAATGCCCATGTTGCCTCAGGCCAAAGATGAGAACTTGTGATATTCTTCTGATAAGTATCTGGGTTTGGGTCCCCTCCCCAACTGTATGAGTCAGCTTTGCATTTAATAGATGAGAATCTCAACATGTTTTGAATGCGTTTCCTCTGAATGGAAGCAACCTTCTTTTGAGATTTTAATACCCACTGGGTCAGCTCAGATGAACTCACAATAAAAATAAATAAATAAATAAATAAGAAAAGAAAAGACACCTTTCTTTTGTTTGACCAGTGGTACAGAGAAAGGAGCAAAGACCATGATATCGATTTTCAGATGGCACACATCACACAACAGGTCGAGTTAGTCTACAGTAAAACACAAGGATATATGTAACACAAAAGGAAACAATAAGAGGTGATTTCCTGGGCATCAGCCGCTCACTGTTATTGTTGCTGCAACCACACAAAAGCCTGTGTACTCCTGATGCTTGACCTTCAATCACTGTAACAATGCCATGTGGTTATGAAAGCAGTGAATTTCACTTTCTTCCACTGTAACGTTCTCCACTGGTATTTGTGACAGGAATGATTGTTGTCAGAGAAAATTAGATGTCAAGATGCTTGGACAGAACCTCAAACATCCACTGTGGTAGGAAATCACAAAAACAACAATGTCATGACAGCTGTACATTAATGGAAGAATGATTGTTTCTGTAGGAGAAAAAACACATGCACAGAATTCAAAACTTCTTTCTTCTTTGGCAAAGTGAAGAAGTGATTACCAGTGCTGTTGTACTTTTTGATAATTCCTTTTCATATATTTCCACTTTACATCCGATGCATTTTTGCAACATATTGGGATTTCTGGTCACTTCTCTTCCCCATGGTGAGAACAAAAGAATACCTCTGTGCAAGACACTGCAAAGTATCAGCCTTCTAGCTCAAGTCATAATGACAGTTCACAGGCAAGAGGACACCAATTAGCTGCATCTTTTGATGCTTCAATGGAAAATACAAACAAAACCACATTATCCTTCCCATTGGAGGAAGAAAGTATAAACAAATCAAAGTTTGGAAAGCCATGGTTGAAATACATTTTTGTTTTGTTTTTGTATTAGAAAAATAAAATCATGTTCCACGTGTTTGGTTGCATAGGGATCATCTTTCTCATTTTGTATGTGCAGGATTGTGAGAAAGAATTTTAATTTTTTCTTTCCTGTCCATTTTCTCTTTCAAATCAGAAAGAAACAAATTATGCTGTCAGAAAGGAAACGAGGGTTGCATTTCTTGCTTCCAGACTTCCTTTGCTGCCATGTAAGTTATGCTTGCCTGTATTGGAATGGGAAGGGTTATATACTTTATCAGTGATGGAGTTGCTCCTGTGGATTTACAGAAGAACAGTGATGTGAGTGAATCTGAAACTGTCATCTTTCTCTTGTGTGGTGAGACAAAAGGTAATTTTTAAATCAGTCCCATGTGTCATTCACGCGTATTCAGCAATCTCTGCAGACCCATCCATCTGCCACCTTTACCCAACCTGAGGACTAGGAAGCCCACCTCAAGGAAATGGAAAGCATGCATTAAAAATAATGAGCTCTGGTTTTGCAGCATCCCAGAACAAATTTTTCACTGATGTCTATGTTAAGGCTTATTTGTTTCATTTGAATTCTATTTCTGTTTTTAACCATTAATTGATTCATCCTAGACGTACTGATTCATCACAAAAGTAGAAGGTCAGTGCCCAGTTCTTTTCAATTTTAATTCCAATTGAATGTCGCTTTCTAGCATCTTGATCTGATGGGCTCCCCCTGCACTCAGCTCTTTGTGTCTTCCTTTCCTTTCAAGTTGTTTGACAGCCACTTCCAAGCAGGAGATAGCAGCTGCAGCAAACTCTCAATCTCATCTTCCTTGTTTGCCCCAAGTGAGATGAAACTGTATGAAAGGAGTTTATTCTTCGAGATCACTAAGGCTGAGACTTGGGGCACAGTTCTGTCACGTGCCACAGGACTTCCATAGATAAGCCATCCAGTTTTCAGAGACAGAATTCTGCATGCTTTTCTGAAAGATTTAAATTTCAGGAAAGATGCAACATATTTCTGAAAATACATCTCTTATGATCAGATCTAAGGAGATAACTTTCAAAAGGGCCATCTTGCTATGTTAGGATTTGCAGTGTCATTGCTACAGGGACACTGTAAATGTATGCAGTGCTTTAAAGCATTGTCTTGTGGTTCACGTATATTGTGTTTCTCAGAGCAATTGCCTGTTGCCTGGGAAAAAGGAGAAATTTACTATATTAAGCAATAAATATTATATGTAATTGCATTTAGATATAAACTCATATTTCCATGTTATCATTTTATAAAGGGGACACCCGGAAGGTAATGATTAATTATAAAACTAGGCTGGGCATCAGGAGTGATTTTATGAAATTTTAAGGCATCCTTTGACATTAAAAATCCATTAGTTTGTGGTAAAAATACATATGACTGTTTTCTTTTCTCTCACTTTTTCTGGAGATCTTAGTTGGGCATGAGCTGAACAGCACACATTATCAGTTGCAGACACACACAAGGTGCCAGAACCTCAGAGCATTCAAAGTGCAGTCTGTGGCAGGAAAGGCAGCACTGTGAGAACCAGGGAGGGTGTTTGGCATTTGCTCTGTGACTCTGCCACTTCTGGGGGCCTGTTTTGCCTTTCAAACAGATGGACCACCGTGCAGCTTCATTTAGGCCAGACTCCAACATTTATATTTCCCAGGTAGATTCTCACATGGTGGTCCTCTTCCTGGTGCTTGAGAGATGGCGCATGCACCATTCTCCTTAAAAAGAAGAGCTGAGGTTGCAGCAAGGCAATCCTTCAGAGCATAAATTGTTCATTACCATCATGGGATTTCTAGGGCTGTGCATGCTCGTTTTTTCCTGATGGGCAAAGTAATCTCCTTCACACAGCATAGATCTACTGGTTGGCAACCCTGCCCATGGCAGGGGGGTTAAAGCTCAATGATCCTTAAGGTCCCTTCCAACCTAAGGCATTATATGATTCTATGTTTCTATGTCCTTTCTGTGATCTTGGACTTATCAGAGAGCTGTTCCATAAGCTTTACAGGCAAAAAGAGACCTACAGGACCTCCCTGGTGAGAAAATTCCAGAGTGCACAGGCCAGATCTGGCAGAGCTTTCTAGACATCATGCTGCCATGTTGGATGGCAAAGTGGGTACTAAGCAGCTAGGAAGCAAGTTAACTGAGTTAGGTACAGAGTTATACTTCTTAAACTGTTTTGTTTCCTGATAGCAATCAAGCATAATTAATCTATGTGTAAATATTATGATTATATAGCAAGATAAAAATACGTGACTTTCATCTTGCTGAAAATTCTTTTTTGTGAGAAATATGTCCTTTTCTAATAGGATTTTTTCTTTTTCCAGATTTAATTTCATACATGCCAGAGGAGGTTGGGGAAGGTGACCAAACTATTTTTTGAGATTTTTTTCTTTCCTTACGTATTTTTGCCTAGATAGTAAGGTACAGTTTTGATTCTTTCTAGCCAGTGAGCAAGCCACAGGTTTCTTAGAGGACCGCTGTATGGAAATGGACAGTCTTGCTGGGAGGAAGCATTTCTGAGGTAGTGGAATGGGAATCTCATGTAAGTACAATTACTCACATCCTGATGCCTTTGAAGCTTTGGGCTCCAGCCCATTACATATTGCAACCTGCAGGGCGGATCATTTAGCAACCAACGGAATTCGTGAGACTAGAACAGTGATGACATTTGTATTGGCAGCTGTCTAGCAGCAAATATTTTAGTTTCATGCTAAGCATGATCAAACTGAACAGGAATTGATTATAAACCCAAGTCAATATTATGCTGGCAAAAGTAAAGTGTTCAGTGAGAAAAAAGTGGCCACTTTTCAGAGAAACTTATTGTAATGTATTATTAATGCAAAGATGATCAGATAAAAACTGGAAGTTGGCCAGCTGTCAAAAACTCGGAGTGAATCAAAAATTTATAAAACACTATTGAGTTATAACAATCCTATTATAGATCCCAGCAATCATTTCTGCTGAAGCACGCTCCTTAGATTATTTTACTGTTGAGACATTAGGATACAAGGATTTAAAGCTTTGAAGCATCTCTCTCTCTTTCTCTCTCTTTTCTTTGGAATAGCATAAAATTAAAAATGAAATTTACAAAGTAAATTATTTAGCTCCAGTTCACGTTTGGATTGAATAAAAACAATAGAGTTTGAAGTAAGGGCAGTATTTTTCCTTTATGGATTGTATTTTGCTGACTTACATGAAAAATTACTGCTATTACATTCAAGCAGAATGAATTGCTTTATGAAATCTGTAAACTTAATTTGTGCATGCACTCAACCCACTAGCTGCAGACGTGATGCTTTCAGGAAAAAAAAAAAACAGATAAAATGAAACATCCCCCCCCAAACACACATACATACACTTCCTGGTGAAACGCTCCTCTGTCTATGGATTTTCTCTCCTTGAGAATGTTTTCAATTTTTATTACCTATGTCATTCTTATATATGAGATCCATTCTTCCCAAAGGCTGGGCAGTGACATTAGGTGGATACGTTCTGAAATGGGCACCTATAATCGTCCATATCTCTGACTGTCTGTCCCTTTTTTGTGCCAGGATTTCTAAAGGACCTATCACTCCTTTATTTAAGCTTCATATTTCTTGTAGATAGCTTAAAGCAAAGGATGCCTTGAAATATCCCTTCTGCTAGATATCAGCTTCCTCTGTCTCACTTAAGACTGAGCAGTAATTGTTCCCTGGAAAAAAGACCAGCCTTAAAGTTTTGCTAGTTTAAAGCAATGTAGTTCTGAAATAAGGATAAGACTTATCTTTCCTTCTTACCATACGTGTCTCAGAGAAGAAGATGAGCTTATCAGATCCAGTGATTCTAGATACTTCTATGGATGTGTAGGATGCAAAAGGTGTTGCCTTTGTGTTCTTCTTTGTTTTTGTCATATTACCAAGTCCACCATTTTCACTCATTTATTATGTTTTATAAAAGATAAAGCAGCTGCTTTTAATAGTAGGCTTTCAGTGTAGGGAGAAAGGTGTTTAGAGTCTTTCTTTATTGCAGCTGCTCTTGTACAGCTAAGGCGTGTCATAATATGAGAGCATAGATGGGCACAGTTTGTGGGCTGCAATGCAGTTCCCATGCAAAACACAGCAAGCCACACTGTCATGATCCCGAGGCTGAGCTGGTGTACCAGCTTCATCACCAGCCACCTTCAGCACCATGCTAGCCACCAGCTCTGGGTTAGTGCAGATCCTGCAGGCTCAGACCGTGAGCACAGCCCATCTGCATCTGCTTGCCCCATGTTGTGCAGACTGTCCTGTGTTTTCATTTTGGAACATGGGAAAATGGAGACTCTTTGTATGTCTTTGAATAATTGATAATCTTAAAATGGATCAGATTAAGCTTTTCTTCATTTGCCAGCTCACCTAGAGCCTGAATGCCAGATCAGCTTTCATCTGCTCACAGACATAATGTAATGAAACGATGGTAGATACCATGACCCATGAATTGTTATTTTTAACTTGACATTTCTTTCACGTCATTGCAGATGTTTTGAAGAATGGGAAATAAATGAAATTACTGGGTTCTTTTGAACTAACAGTCTATTGTCAGGTTTATCGTGTTACAGTGGTAGCTGCAATTGCCTTAAGTGATTTTTAATGGATAGCAGTACACATCAAGTTATGATCTTGTCAGATATGAAAACTAACCAGTGTTAAGTTTCATCAATATTTGAATGGAAGGCTAGAGAAAATCCTGAGGGTTAAACAAAACTGGGAGAACAAGAGGTTATTGGAAAAAAAAAAAAAGCAACCAAAACATGCATTACAGTTAATTAAAATTAATTGACCATACTATTTTCAAAAAAAAATAAATGTAATTGTAGCTGTTTATGCAAAATATGGATGAAGATTACTTTGTAATTAAGAAGAACAGAAAGTTGATAAACAGTCACAATTACTTCATTTACATATATATGTGATTGCCTTCATATTCTCCAGTTTGACATTTGCCGGGCAGGAATGCTGCAGTGTAATTCTAAGTATAGGGACAATGAGGAGCCAAGTTCTGCTGTTCTAATATCAGATGTGATCTAACATGCTGCCGGTACATTAAGATCACTAATATAAAATTCTGTTGGGGTATAGTCCAAAAAACCAATTATGCTTGATTCTGGCAAACGTAAAAAAGAAATGATCCCTGGCTTTTCCAGTCTGATAAAAGGAAGAGGACTGGAGACAGAACATATGAACAGAGAGGAAGAGTTAACATCTGTTAAATTACATATATTACAAGTTTCCTTGTTTTTAGCTAGGGTGAATAAAGTCAAGAGAACAGGGGCAGTTGCAGAGAAGAGTAGTCACAGTGTGCAACATGCACAGAATCATAGAATCTCCAATGTTGGAAAGGACCTCTAAGATCATCCAGTCCAACCATCTCCCTTTTCACCAGTATTTCCCACTAAACTATGTCCCTCAGTACAACATCTAAACGTTTCTCAGTCTAAGATGCCTATATTTAGGTGGCTATATGAAAGTGTCTCTCCATCTGCCCTAAATGTTTAAGATCCCACTGTGTTCGGTGGAAATTTAGTTGTGACACGGGAATCTAAAGAGCCATTCAGCTCACATACCTGGTGGTTTATCAGCCAGATTGTTCCCAAAGACAGAGCTACTTGTGTGGAGAGTATCTTATCCTTCCAGCCAACTATTATTCTGAGTGTGGTAGCACCTTCCTATCTGATTGCTTTGCTTTATGACATTCAAAATGTCCTTAATTTATCTTAATTCTTAGTTAAGCCATTATTTGCACAAGGGAATACCCGTGATATGGATATAGTATCAGAAAGGTCTTCTCTTCATCCTTTGAGATGAAAGGAATTTAGCTCAGCCATGCAAATCTTCCCCAAGCTTTCTGCCAGCCACGTGTGAATTTCTGTCTTGGATGCAAATGTATGTTTTTATTTATTTGTCCTTTATTTTGTCTTATTTGGACTGCTTGCTTGAATGATGATCCACACATATAAACTTAAACAGTCTTTTTTCTTTTCTTTTTTTTTTTTTTTTAATCTGGGCTTTTCTAAGGCACTCATTGCTCTCAGCATCAGAGCTCAGCACCCATGCCGAGTGAATGAGCAGGAAACAATCTCCTGGAGTCATTTTAAGAGCCTTTCTGCAAACGGTTTTGCACCAGTTACCTAATGGTGCATGAAAGCAACATAAAACTGGAAATGCTCTTACCAATACTTCCATGTAATCACAGCACTAGGACGTCAGCTCTTTGGGCTTGAACTTTTTGAATGGCATAGTATGGTTCAAGTATCACTTGATTTTCAGGCCTGAATCATCTCCTTTCTGCATAATGAGCAGTGTAGTGTCATGATGACATTGTAGTTGGGGTTTCTCTCAGTTATTGTTTCAGAATCACAAATCAGTTTTTTTTTCTGGGGGAGGGGAGCAGTTGCATGGCCAGAGATATCATCAAGCAGCTGATGTTAATGTCTTCATTTTCTATCTGCATTGCAGATAAAGTGAATTGTTCTACAAGCACAGTTTCCAGATGAGGATGACACCAGCCGCATCATTATCTCCAACTTACCTAGAACTATGTTATAGTTTATTGAACAATTGTTCTGGGCTTGCTGCCTTCTTCTCTCTTCTACTCCCCTCTGCCCTATTTGTCTTTGATTTGCAGCTCTGTGCTGTAGAATACTTTTCCACAGGCATTACTAAGTAGAGTTTTCAGCTTGTTAGCATCTGAGGCAGTAAAGCATCTGATTCCATAAGGGCTTGTCTGTAAACCTAAAGGTCTTGTCCGTGTTAGTGTCTGTTTGGCTATTTGTGAGCATTGGCCAGCCCATTAAACTGTCAGCAATAAGAACTACCAGCTATATTTGAAGCCCCAATACTTTACAAATCTTCAACATTCCTCCAAAGTATATGGTGACCCATTATCTCAAATGAGCTCATTGCAAATACAGTATTTGGTGACTATTACCTCAGTGTAATTCACTAGAGTATTGGTTAATGTTTTGCTTACTTCAGTTAGTTTCAAAAGAACAACTGTAATAATCAATTATCAGCAGGTGGTGGTTTCCTCCATGTACAAATGCATCAATTACCAATTGCTGCCAAGCTCTGCTGGATGCATCACAAATTGTCATAGCTTCCCAGTGATTCTGTCTCTTGCACTTTGCACTGTGGCAATGATTTCTGACCATTTTTACTGTCTGTGCATTCATGTTGGCCCAATAAAGTCTGCTTGTTGCCCGGTCTTTTGCATAACGCCATCTAAGGAGTCGTCATGAATCTTTTTCAGTCTCTCTTGGCGCATTTTAATCGGATTCTGTGTTTTCCCTTCTTTCTGCACTTACTTATTCTCTCCGTCACCTCTGGGTTTTTTCCATTCCAAAAGTCTCCGGTAGTCAAGGGAACTAGTTTCTGCGCTGCCCAGGCTGAGCTTATTATTTCTTTTAAAGGACTCATTGCATTGTCACTCTCAGTTTCTCTCTGTTTTTCAGCTCATGTGTTTTGCAGATCTGGTAACTGGCACAGCCGTGTGTGCACTTGTTCTTCCCAATACTTCTCTAGGCATTGTTTGGCTTCTTTCTGCATTTTGTCCAGCTTTGAAATTACTCAGAGCTTTCTATTTTATTTAAGTAGTACCTTTATAACTCTAGCTCTGACCATGGAGTTCACTGTGCCACAAAAGACAAGGATCTGTCAATAATATCCTCGTATTAATGTCAAGTAATACGAAGACATCCAGACTGGCTTGAGCAAAAATCTATCCTGCCCAATAACTTATTTCTGGCAATGACCAACAGCAGATGCCACAGGATGAGTTTTAATAGTTGTCAAGTGTCTAATTAAACATCCTCCCATTGTCCAAGTTGCAGGTCAGTGGTTTCAAAAAATACTTCATTGTTTTGGTTTGGTTTGTTAGGTTTTTTGTTTGTTTTGGTTTTGGTTTTGTTTGTTTTTATTTTTCATTTAATTACCCTAAGAACCGTATTTCTTCTGTACATTGGACTGGTTGCTTTTTGAATCTTTGTGAATTTTTAGCACCCACGAGATGCTGAAGCAAGGAATTCTGCAGGTATAGTATAACTTGTGAGAACAACTTCCTTTCATCTTTTTGAGAACTTACCACCTCCTGGTGCTACATGATGCTTTCTTGCTCTTCTACAGGAAGAGATGGTGAGTAGTTCCTCCTCAACTGATCTCTCCCTGTCATTCACAATTTCATAATCTTCTGTTATATGCCTCCCTCCGTCATTCCTATTTCAAACATAACCTTGTTTTATGTTTTGTTCCCTATTCTTTTCTTGATAATTCTTTACATTTGCTTTTTTTTTTCCTCCATAACAATACACCTTGCCAATATTTTCAAGGAATTGTCTATTTATTAACTGTAAGACTAAAATCTTGCTCCTGAATGGTAATACCAAATAAAATTACTGTCATATACCTTCATATACCTTTTTCCTTATTTTGCATTTTTTTAGTTTGACTTCTGCAGCCCAGTCATTCCATTTTAAGAGGTACTTACGAAGTTTTCCACTGCTGGCCTTCAAATTTCTTCCCCTGAATAAACTGGTATTCTCGGTAAAATTTGCTCCTTCTCAGCCCACCCTCTGCTTCTCAGCATTTAAGAATATGTTAAACAGCATGAGTCCTAGCACAGTCCCTGTGGGTCTCCATTGGTGACCTCCCTCAGCTGTTATAATTGGCCATTTACTCTTACCCTTTCTTCCAATCGTTTAATTAATTATTTATTCATGCAACGACCTTCCTTTTTATCCCATGACTGTTTAGTTACTTTAGGAGCCTTTATAGAAGGACCTTGCAGAATGTCTTTTGGAAATCCATGTAGACTATCAGCCAGATCTCTTTTATCCACTTGAATGAAATAAGCATTTTTTTTTTTTAAGTGTGAATAGCTTGACCTGTTTTCTGCCACCTACATCAGGATGAAAAGAAGCTACCCTTGGAGTGTGTATTCATTCCATTGACTTGAGAGGGGAATCCAGTCACATAGCCAACGAGTTCAAGATGCTTTCCACAGAAGACCACAGGTATCCCAGCCTTTCTGTATAAAATGGATAAGGACATGGGTCTACAACCTCCTGGCCCAAAGATCATTTGTCATTTGGAGTCCTACAGAAGTCAGGTCTTCTCTCTAAGTATAATTTTCTGAAACAGCTTGTGTTCCACAGTCCACTCATTTGTCCAGCGTTTGTAAAGGCAAACATAATTCCTAGCAGCTCAGATCATAGAATCATAGAATGGCTCAGATTGAAAGGGACTATAAAGAACATTTAGTTTCAACCCCCCTGCCGTGGGCAGGGTTTCCAACCACTAGATCAGGGCCCCATCCAATCTCACCTTGACTACCACCAGGGATGGGACATTCACAACCTCTTTGGGCAACATGTATAAATGCCTCACCATCCTCTGAGAGAAGAATTTCTTCCTATCATGTAACATAAACCTCCCCTCTTTTAGTTTAAAGCCATTCCCCCTTGTCCTATCACTATCATACCATGTAAAAAGTCGATCTGCCTCCTGCTGCTAAGCTCCCTTCAGGTATTGGAAGTCTGCAACGAGGTCTTGCTGGAACCTTCCTTTCCCCACACTAAACAAGCCCAACTTCCTCAACCTTTCTTCACAGGACAGGTGCCCCAGATCCAAACATCTGGACACAGGAAAAGCATTATCCTAAGATTCCTCTTTTGTGCATCTGTGAGTTCCCATATGATTACCTGTCACTTAAGACTCTCTGAATACACATGCTTTCCATTATTTGATAAATTTAATTTCAGAATTATGGGGTTTGGTTTGAAGTAGGCTTTTTGGTTTCTCTAGCTTGTCTTTTTTTTTTTTTTTCCATAGACTGCCTAATTTTCTTTCAGAATGACTCTTTTCTGTGAATGAAAAGGAACAGATTAACATGTTCAGTGTCTAGCTTAAATATTTCATCTGTTCATATGAACTGAAATAAGTATTGATATATCTGTCATCTACTTTTATTTTAAGAGAAATAATCCTTCATTTAATTCATTATATCACTGTTACAAATATTACTATTTGACCTTGTGAGTATGCTTCTGTAGATCCTTGTCATTTGAGAGTTTCCTTATTCAAAGGTTTCAAATGATTTTTAGAATTAACCCAATCAGTTTTCCTTTATGCTAATGACATGAATTATTAGAACTGGGATAAGTATTCTTCTCCATCTGCAGCATCTTAGCATACCAATTCAGATTTATATATCAGTTTGGTTGGCTGCATTTCTAATGATAAAGAATTAGTGTGGAGCAGCTTCTTGGTCCTTCTGGTATACTGTCTTTTTGTTTTCAGTTTTCTAAAAGTGCTTGTTTATTTATATTTTCCTTAATCTGATGAGTTTATTATTTAATGTGTTTAATCCTGAAGCATTTTCTTCCATGCCTAAGATCATATAGTAGTATCTATTCAAAATCTTTCTGGCAGGTTTTGATTAGATAATTTTAGTCTGAATGATTTTAAAGTCTTCCACGTTATTCTCAGATAAACAACTACATCTGTCTTTCCCAATTTAAACTAATTGCTTATAAATCTACAGTTAATGAAATTAAACATTGAATGTCCTATCTCTAGATAAGTATCAGACTACTTTGGAAATATGAATATTTTAAGGGGTTAAAATCACATGATTTTTAGAGATGTATCAGGGGATTCTTTAAAATACATATTATTATTTAATTCCAGTTTAATTTTTCTAGTAGGAAGTTTCTCATCATTTCTGACACAGTCTTCATAAGTTCTTGTTCTAACATCTGCCTACTTTTGGTCTTGCCCACACTCCCAGACCTCATTTTGGGCATCATACTCCTTCATAGTAGAATTTCTTCCTTACTCATTTGTGGTATAGCTCTAGGACCTCCCTAGTGCTTTCAAGCCTCAGAGGCAGCTGTGGAGCCCAGCTCTCCCACTGAGGTATGACTGGTGTGAAGACTTCCTTGCTGGAGGAGACACAAGAACAAGAGTTCCAGCCTCCAAAGGGCTTTCCTCATCAGGCCACGCCCTGGGGCAACTATTACTTTCTACCGTCTGCTCCCATGTGCACAGTGCAAAATGTTCCACAACACTCTACCACCCCCAAAGGGTCATTTCTCAGTGCTGGAACGGCCCCCAGGAAGGGCAGGACCACATCAGGATGGATGTGTACAAACATCCCACATCATATCCCACTTTACATTCCACTTTGACAAGGCAAGCAGAGGCTGGAGGAAATTGAGGGTGGTTATTGCCATGCATGTCCATTATTCTGAGTCACAGACAGATGGCCTCACATCCCACCACTGCACAGGAAGCATGAGACAGCGTGGGGAGTTAAACACAGACCTCCCAACTGCCAAACAGCGCCTTAGCTCTACGCTTGAATGTCTCCACTGTGATGTTGAATGTTCTTTTCAGATGAGTTGTGAAGCATTTAGCTTGCTCCTCTGCAGCCATTAAGGATCCCAGGATTGCTTTTCATGAGCTTCCTGTAGCGTTACTTAGCTGAGTGTCCTGGCTACAGTCCAACCTGGCTTACTGCAGGCTGCATCTCCAGACTTCTGTCATTTCAGTTGTGTAACATAAACCATCCTAAAACATCAGTCAGTACTGCTGATGCTGCCAAAAAGTTACATAGGCTTGCTGCATAGCCACTGTAAAGCCATGAAGTGAAGTAGTGCTTTTATCCAAATGCTTTGTGCAGAGTACAGTCTAGTTATCTGTCTGCAATTCCAGAGCATGGAATTTTTCAGTGTTTTTATGACTATTATTGTTATTATATACAATTGTGTATGCCTTCATGGACTAAGGAGCTCTATGACAAGGCAGTCTTTTGCCCTGAACTTGAAACTGATTACATGTAGAAGTCAAGGGCTTGTTTCAATAACAGTTCTTATGGAAACTTTGGAAACAGACAGAAAGGGATGAATAATTCTGATCACTCTTCAGAATCTTGGGCAGAGTCCTAAGAAATTTCTGAGCACCTCTTGAGAATTTTCTCTTCATTTTGATATTGAAATACCCATAGGTTTTGATCTTCCCTTCCTGCCAGATGGCCCTTCCCAGACAAGCAATGACAATGTTGATGAATGTTAAATGTGATCCTTAAGCATTCAGATCTGGTAGACTGTGTAGTTTTCTAGGTTTTTCTGACCTACCTAATCCGGAATTGTAGTCTCTTACGTTCGGTGATCTTCACTTTTCCATTCTTTATGTTAATGGGACAAGGCTGTATTTTCAACACTTCTCATGTGTGCAGAAAACAAGTCACAGGGTGTAGCCTCCTTGGCTATAATCTACACCAGGGACATTTTAGGCTTGCATTTAAAAGTGTTTGTAAAATGAATGCTAATCCTGGAATGCACAATAAGCGGGGCTTTTCTTGTTTGCAATTTTACTAGATTATAAAATACAGCATGTTCGTTTTGTGAAAGTATTGCATTGACTCCTTCTGACACTTTTACAGTTAGCTCTTTAGCACTAACAAAATATTCATCAGTCTTCGTAGGAATTTTTACCCATTTTCCGTGCAGAGCCTTTTGCCTCCCACTGCTTAAAATAGTGTTCAAGTTCTTTCATGGATATTCTCACCATTCTATTTTTGCACTCATTTCAAAGCCTATGGAGCTCTTTTTCAGGTATGCAGAGAAGGTAAAACATGCTTTAAGCACAAGACCATCAGTAGACTTCAGCTGCTTTCCTTCTTTCTAGCTCAGTACATGTTTAATATGTCAACGCCAGCTTTGGATGTAAAACTCTGCATGGTAAGCTGGTTTAGGTTATCTGGATTTATTGTCTCCATTCCTTTAAGGTCTGATCCATTACACCAATGCTGTATGATGTGTCTGGGATAGCATATAAAACTTGTTTAGGATATTCATTTTCCCTCAGAGTTATCTCTTTTCTGTGACAATGAATTTGAAACCTCTGGATATGAGGAAGGTAGTTATTATTTCTGATTATCCTATTCCAATTCTATTCCTTATATTAGTCAGAAGTCTGAGTTAATATTCAAGACTTCTCAACAGGTCTTTTTGCTTTCTAGAAACCTGACACAGATGCCTTGACATTGTCTACCTGCCTCTTTGTTATACATCCTCAAAAATTTGCTCTACATACTGCTAAATATATACTTCTCTGTTAAATGAAATCCAACATTTGTTAAATATGCTCAGAGAAATGTACTCTGGAAATCACAAACTATAACCAGCTTGAGGAAATGAAATCACTCAGTATCTCACCCACTAGATTAGGAGAGCTGTATTTTCTTAAAAAAAAAAAAAATGCTTAAAAAAGGCCCAGAAAACTAAAAGTTGAAATCCTCGTTATATTCCTGTATTATTGGCAGATGCCCCAGGCATCTCTGCTTTCTGTATCTTGAAAAGTGGAAAATATTTACCTTAGAGCATGGCACCTGAAAAGGTGTTGGGAGTTCAGATAAACTGGGGCAGCAGAGGGGGTTAACAGGGATAAGTGAAGACAAGAGCAATGATTACCTCATCCCACCAGTTGTAGTTCTGCTATGGGAAATCTGAATGCTTGTGTGCATGTTTCAGTACCAGCCCTTTCTCCCCATGGCTGAAAGGGGTACCAAGCTGTTCAGCACTTGGGAAGTCAGTCGACATGGCCAGCTCTGTCCATCATTACGTGCTGTTTGTTCTCGTGGGAGAACCGTCTTTGGCGAAAGCAAAGGAAGAGCACAGGGCTTTTTCTGAGCAGCAATAACAATTTACTCCTGATACCGCATCTCTCCCATCCTCTCTTTGTGCTCAGCCCTTCCCAAGAATATGGGTTCACTTCCTTCAATCCATCTGGAGTAATTTGCAATGACAACAGATAGCACGGGGGGGAGGGAAGGAGGAGCAGGCATGACCCCACCGCAGGACTCGGGCTCCTGCCTAGCAACAGCAGCCACCGCCGGCTGGTGTCCGCCCCCCACAGCCCGCCCGTGAGAGCCAGCGCTGATGGACTTCGCATGTGACTCCTGAAACTGAATTACAGGAGTTGACCCGACCAGAAATGCCAAGATCACAAAGTCTCGGGAGTTTAGCTGCTAACATAATGCATCATTACGCCGCTGAATCAAACTCCTTGCTTGCTGTTTGCAGCCACATTAAATATAAATAAGAGAACTAAACAAACCGCTGAAAAATAGTCTAATTAAATTGTGCAGCGAGATAGGCCTGTGGCTTTTGGTGCTTTTAATTCCCCATGAAGAAAAGCATATTCTCTTTCCTTCTTTTTCATGACATTTGTTCCCATACAGAAAGGCTAAAAGCAGCTGGCACTGGCTTGTTATAATAAAGGACTTTTGAACTCGCCTGTGAACGACTTTGCAGGGTTAAGCAAAGCATCTGCAGGACCAAAATAAGACTCAAATAAGCAGTGAATATGACCAAACTTGGTGTGCCTGCTGATCTGAACTGCAGGATAAGCCTGCTGTCTGGCCACAGGACCCTTCGCTCATTGGCCTGAGACAGGAGCAGAGCCAGGGGCACAGCTTGGCTTGGCATGGCACGGCATGGTGCAGCATGGCATGGCATGGCATGGCGTGGTACAAGATGGCACAGCAAAGCACAGCATGGCATAGTGTGGTACAGCACAACACAACATGGCATGGTATGGCATGGCACAGCATGGTATGGCATGGCACAACCCCCCTCCCCGCCCTGCTAAAGACATAGTTCTGCTTTAAACATGTTGTTTCTTACAGGCTGGAAGATAAGCAGGAACCCAAGCAGTGTGCTTGCCAAGGGCTAATTGGGAGTACTTATAAGTCCTTCCTGTGAAGCATTCCCTTTGCAAGTTTTACAAGACTTAAAAGGGAAAAGCTTTGTGAGTGCTACTTGTAGTCTTTTATTTCTCAGTGCTCCTTCTCACTTCGAGTATTTATAAAAAAACTTTAGGCAGATCTGTCTGTCTGTAATTCTGCCTACAGGAGAAGTACCTATTAAACTTTTTATGATTTGTAAACAAGTACATTTCCTTTAAAAATGACGGTGTTTTCACAAACGATGCCCCAGTCCCTGGATTTAGCTCCAGAGAGGTACTTCATGGAAAATACCTTCCAGTCACTCTGCTTCTGATTACAATAGCAGATCTGAAAAATGGCCACTTGCCACATAGTCCTCAGAGCACTCGTAATATCTCCCTTCTCCCAAATCAAATGCATTTGAATCTGTTTGCCTCATAGAATCCAGCAGCTTTTTTGGGTGAGGAAAAGCACATACTGTGGAGAACGAGAGGCTGAATATTTCCCTCTGGATTGAGGTTGATAAATATTAAAGAATGGAAGCACTTCTGATTTGTAGAGAAGAAAATAGACACTACTCCAATCTCACGGGCCATATTGGAAAGCTTATTTTATTTAGCAAAGAGAGTGATGGAAATTGCGCTGGAGATGTCAACGCTTTGGTAGCCCTGAAGCATTTTGGCACCCTCCAGACACGGGAACTGAATTGAGAGCCTGCCCTGCTGCCGTGCTCTCTGCTGCTGTAACAGGTGTGTGGTGAACTCGTGCTCAGAGCCCGATGACTGCACTGCCAAAAGGCAGAGAATAGTGCATTGCTGATGAACCAGCGAGCGCCGCTTGGCCAAGGAAGGAGCCTGACTATAGCGGTGTGTAGAAACACAAGAAAACATAACCTTGTGTGAATCTCCAAGTGCTGTCTTTTCCAGCAGTCTGTAGCCTCTTGGAAAGTATTAGGATTAAGCAATATATTTTAATTGCATCAACAGCCATTTTTCGAAAGAGCACACATTGAGGGCTCTACAGTTCGCCAGTCGTGTACGAACTCGCCAATGAAATAAGCCTCCAGCACCCACACCTAACCCTTCTTTTGGTCCTTGATCAAAACGTATAGCATTCTGAAATTCTCTAGCAACAGCATTTCTAAAAATAGCAACTTAGGTTTCCCACATAGAATATTCTTCTAACCTTTACGAGTGTTTGCAATGACAAAATCATTCCTATTGTGATTAATGGTGTTATATTGAGGAATATTGGGGAAACATACCTACAGGCTCTGACAATGATTTTGTGACTAATATATTCCCCTGGTTTGCCTTTGAACTCTGTCATTCCTTGCCTTGCAGCTGTGTTTAATGAGTGGCAAGATTATTCAAATGAGCCCACAGCAAAATGCTGTTTTCTTAGTTCCCAGATCTTGAGAAGATATCTCCTGCCACAGTCAGTAGGTAAAACCCGAATCACAACCTTGGCATTGAATTCGATCTTATGCTTAAGGGTTTGTAAGTACCTTTGTACCCTATAAATATAATTGTGCTCAGTTGTGATGGAGCTGATCTCTACTTACAGCAGCTGCCAATGAACCGGCAATAAAACAAAGGGAGAAACAGCTCAGCCTGTTACTGATGAGTGAGGAGCCAAATGTGGCTGTGCTGCAGCATACAGGCTTCTGCGAGTAGATTGCAAAGAGAGCTTATAAGGTGCTCAGACACAGCAGATTTGTATATGGGAGCTTGCTGCCATCTGTTATTTCCCATTCTTAACCAGTGGGTTTAGTCCCTGGGAGTGAAAAGGAAGACAGAAAGAAATTTAATTCTGTGCAGAAGAGGGGCATTTTCCAGCATGAGGAGAAAAAAAAAAAATTAATAAGGTCCAGTTTAAAACTGATAAATAGTCAATTCAGTATGGAAGGATTAAGGATTTTTCCTAAGGAATTTACAGAGATAAGCATCTCATGAATAAATAAATTCAGCTGCAGCAGCCTAATGTTTTTATTGATTCACAAGCCATTTGTTTGAGAGTTTGCCCCCGAGGAGCAGAAGGTACCCTATTATTATTGATAATATAAGAGGTACAGTAATATTCAGAAACAACAAACTTCATTTAAATGATGTCTCGGGGTGAGAATGAGAACCCACCAAAGCCAGGAAATTCAAAGTTACGTCTGACGCTGTGTCAGACTGCATGGTGTCAGGAAAAATGACAGTTGTGTCTTTGCTTCTGTGGTTTATATCTCAATTTTAATGGCATACGAGTGACATCATTTCCCCCTAAATTCATTTTCATTTTACTTTATCACAAATAAAAAAGAATAATGCAGGACTGTGAATATGCAAAGAGGCCTCAATGGCTCTCCTGAGGCGATACCTGTCCGCAACAGAAACAGCTCTTTACAACCTGTCGAAAGACCTACTTCCCCCATCGAGTGTTATTTATTAGTAACATGTCTGCCTGGCTGAGCAATTCATGGATAGCTTTTTCTATCAGATGTAAGGGCAAAATACCTAGCCATGAAGCATATAGAAGGGACAGGGAAGAGAAAACCAAGGCTTGCCGGGAGGCAATGGGTACCACGTGGCTGCAACTCTGAGCAGTGCCAGGACTTTATTAGAGCTATTTCAGAGACACATTTTCTCCAGTTTACCCCTTTTCCTGTGAGGGGAAAAGACCTGAAAATCAACGTCCACCGTGCTAGTGACTCAAGCATTCTGATAATGCTCTGCGCAGATCAGGAGCTGCTAGTGCTCCTGCACAAGGTGCTGTGCAGTGTCACCGTGCTGCACTGATTTATAATGCTGTCTTCACTGAGGAGCACATCCAGCAGCATAGGATTGGAGGTCTTGCAAGAGACGTTTGACCTTCTCTTAATCCACATCCTTGAAGGAACAGGATTACCTCATGCCCATGTCCAGTCTAGCTGGGCTGTAAGTGTAATTTCACTGTGGAAATGAGCTGGCATAACTGTGGTTCATGTCCACATTTGCCTTTACAGTGCTTTCTGAGGCAATTCATGAGGCATAAATTATAACTGGTAGGAATAAGAAATGTTCCTAAGCCTCTTTATTTGTGTAGCTAACAGGGGTCTCTCAGGTTGCACCAACTCTCACCCTTCTGTATTTCATCTCCAAGATCCAAATGGGAAACCTAGAGCTGTTTGCACAGCGAATTTGTTGCACTTTGCACAGGACTTTGCTGTTAAACAATGGACAGATTATATTCACACATCAATGTATTCATAGAAATTGCAAAGGTTACACTCTGGGTTAACTTGAAGGCAGCAAGTGGGGAATTCATTTGCTTTAGGGAGAACGGTTCAAGAATACTGGGCTATTCAAAGGGCTGACATAAGAAGCGCTGCTGATGCGTATGACAAAACTGACAACTCAGACCTTTTTCACATATCTCAGTGCAATAAAAGATGAGAGGTGGGTATCCAAATGGGGGCCCTCTGATTGAGTATTGGGCCCAATAGTTATATTTCCCAGGAGAAATTTGTCTTCAAAAACACTACTACATATATATATATATATACATATATATATATAGTGCCCACAGTGGACAAATTCTCAGGTAGGTGAATTCATCAAATTTGTTAGATTATATATTTATCATCTTAGTAAATATACACGTAGTAATCAGATTTTTTTGAAGAAATAAAGCCTGATGAATTTCAGGTGGCCATTAATAGTTTGAACTCAGCTAAGTCACCAAACTGCCAGAAACACTCACAAAAGATTATGAAAAGCTAGTGCAGATGAGATCTGTTTGATCTGTTTATTGGAAGCAGGGTGGGAGATAATGTTCTTTGAAGGCAATTTTACAAATAATTCCTACTCTGCTAGACTTGGTCAGCATTTCAGCATGTGACTAATAACCAGGCTCATGGACAGGGCTTTTCTTTATTTTTTTTCCGTGATAGCCTTACAGAGGTAATCATGCATCTTGTCAGTTGTTATAAAGATAAAGACAAATGTTCCCCATTGCTGTACTGTCAGCGCATTTCAGTACAAGCAGAAGGGTAGCACGGCACACCTGTTAGATGTGTGGAATATACCATTTGTCTTGTCATAGCTGCGGAATCAAGTGTGCTCTGTACTGACAGGATCTTTGGAGCAGGAAAAATTTAGTTCTGTTCTTTGTATTGCCATTGACCATTCTGCTGCCAGCTGTTCCCCTCCTCCAGATTCTTAAATAAGTCAGGAGACAGGGAGCACGACTCTGCAAAACATTACTTTTTTGCATGAGGAAATCTTGCCTTTTAACTTGGTATATATCATATAGAAATCCAGTGAGCTATACATTATTAAATACACGCAGTGTGACTTGAAGGCAGAAGTTCATGATCGTGACCTTTCTTCTTTTATTACATTCAGCTTTTGAAAAAACAGATGGGGTTTAGCTTAACTGTTAACATAAATTGCCATATGGAACAAAACACAGCCGATTATTATATTAACACCAATTTTAATATGTTTCGTCATGTTATTGAGGCTCCAGTTGTCATGCTTTTCTGTTCAGTATATTCATTCAAGAAATTTAATGTTGTATCTCACAAATTGAGATCCTATTACAAACATATGGCATATAAATAGATTTTGCCACCTGGTGACTGTTAAAAATGTGTAAGGAAGAGATTGCCATAGTGTTAACTCCTCCCTGCTGGAAGTCAATTTTCCAATCGTAGACTTTGTAAGGAAACACTGAGAGGTGGAAACTCTTGATTTGCTGCTGTGACAAAGGGTTAATTGTGCTAATTGCATTGTAATACCTGCTCAGTTTAAAGTCTTTCCCTGTTGTGATTGTCTTGGGAGTCAAATTGTTTTTAAATTGGTTTGTCACTTGAATGCATTTGGAACTTCGTGATTAGGGTTGTGGAAACCGAGATAATGTCTAAGTTATATAACAGTTCTTTCCATAATCAATCACTGTCTAGTTTTAGATCCACCTAAGAAGGCTCCTGCACACATGGGAATAAGCAGACTGAGGTAATAGATGAGGTAGCTGCTTGCTTCCTGTGAACGTTTGTGCTTCTTTGCACCAGTGAGTGCTGTATAAAATACTTGTAGGTTTTCTTCTTTCTAGAATCAAGTCCATGACCACCATGAGTTATGTGCAATGAAATGAGTGTTAAAAATGTAACTCTCTACTAAATCTTATGAATGTTTGCTTAATCGTATTGCTCTTACCTGCTCTAATGGAAAGAGAAATAAGGCATCAGATCCTATTTATTGACCTCCCAAGTCAATGGACCAATTTTGGAAGTTTTTCCACTAGGTCCAGGCAATCCACAAAGGAGTTGGGAGGCTTTGCTCTTAATGGCAGCGTTTTCAACTGTGTCTGGAAGAAAATATCTACAAATACAAGTTTTCCAGGTTTTCAGCGTGTAAGGACTTCTTCTGTGTTCCTTTGTTTATAAATTGGTAAAGCTGTGGAAATGTATATATGTAGTAGCAGTGGTGAGAAAGGAGTGAGACTACTTTTAAAATATCTAATGAGTTAGATATAGGAGATGTGTAGTTAGGTATAGAAGATGCTCCAATGGAAACGTAATCTTGGGAAAGCTAGTAATGCCTACATTCTGTAATGATCTGAGCACCGTAAATGCTGAAGATAAATGGAGAGACTTGATAGGAATACAGTTACTCCAACAGCATTACAGGGGCCAAGTAAAGGGCAAGTAATTCCCTGGGGAGAAAACTGATGAAAGACATTGGGGTAGATTGATGGAAGGGGAAAAAAAATGCATAAACTGAAATTTATTGCAGACCTGGGAAGTGCTTACTGTGGATAGAGTGGAAATATGAAAGAGAATTGAGTAGCAGTAACAGTCAAAGTGGAAATGGCTAGCAGGGAAAGGAGACTGAAGAGGTGATTCAGGCTCTGGACAGGGAAATACATGAGATGGGAGCTAGATGCACTAAGGGCAGGCACGGGAGGCTGGGACTTGGGGGATAAGCAGGTGAGTGGGGCATGGGCAGGCGATTCGGGGACACATGACAATGAGCAGTGAAGAGAAGAGCTATGATGAATGGGGACATTGTGAGTAGGCTGTGGATGCAGTGATAGTGATGGTGGACCAGAGTGAAAGCTGCAGCACCATTAGCATCCTGCGTAGAGGAGTTCAGTTTGGCCTGTGTGCAGCTCTGAGGTGATCAGGACATTGCCTATGGCTATAGGGTGCCTAAAAAAAGTTGCCTTAGGCACAGACTGCTGAAAATATGGAGATTGTCAGCAACAAAATATAGGGCAACAGCAACAAAGAGAAATGAGTTCTCTCCCCAGTGGGTTCTCATTTCACTACAGTCAGCCTCCTTGAACCAGACACACCAGGGGACCAGCAGAGGGACTGTGGAAAAATTACTGAAGCCTTTTGTATCTAAAGCAAGTATCAGAGGTGCCAGCACGGCTGGAAACAAAATGGATAAGACACAGAGGACTTGTGGGGCCATTCAGATGTCCTACTTCAGAGAATTTGTGTCCAGCTGCTGTGTAACAGTAGCTTCTAGTTTTCCTGGGGCACATATATCCTTGATACCCAACCATGCACTCCTTGGATCTCCTGGGCTGTTAACGTACAATTGGTAGAAAGCCTAAAGATTTGGTCATCACCAGAATTCCATCTTAGCTTCAGAACAGGCAGATAGATCCCCATCAGTTTGGATTTTTCAGTGGGCAGCCTACTTTAGCTTTGACGACTGCAAGCAGAATAGTGTTTTTATGCATTCATTTTCTTACCTGTTCTGCACATGGTTACTTTCCCTTGGCTTACATTTTGTTGAAAACAGGTGCAAGTTCCCACTGCAGTCTTCTGCTGTGCATCTGCCCATACTTCTGCTATCTTTCCCTGTATACATGCTTAAATAACTACAGTTAACAATGAAAATATTATATAATATATAATATCATGATGATAACAGAAATTTTACAATCATGATACATTATCATCAGCACTTTTCCTAGCATTTTTGTCAGATATAAACTGCATATAATACAATTTGTTAGGGAGACAGAAATGTACTGTGTCAAACTACCGTTCTGTGGCTTCTAAATGACTTTAAATCACATTGTATCCGATAATTACTAATGCTCCATTAAAGATCGGAAAGGCAATTTATTAGGAACTCCCAAAAGTCTTCTTTAAGCAGTGCAATCTGTGTTTGGTTAAAAGTTTACATAAAATCAATACAAAATTATAGCAGCATAAATAGTTAAACAGTTCTCAGTTAATGTTATATTTGAATCTGTTCTACTCTCGACAGTTTGGAAAATGTAAGTTACAGAGGAAGGGTAACTGAGATCTCAGGGGAGGAAGATGCAAATGGTTTTGCTGTTCTGAGTGCAGTAGAAGAGCATCAATCTATTACTTGCCAGTGGTGTCTTTGTAGTCTTTTTTGTTGTTGTTGTTTGTTTGTTTTTTAGCTGATGTAGGAATCTTGAAACTGTCACCAAAATAACAGAAAAGGAAAGTTTTACTGCATGCTAACTCTTGCTAGCAAAATGTTTAATATCCTTCTGTGCTAAGAAGCGATTCCAGTGTTAATTAAGGTCCAAATCATCTCCTCTCTACACAAAAATAAGAACAGTGAAGCAGCAGGTTCTGAGTCTGAGGAATAAGTGTTTCATCCCTTAAAATAAAAACTGAGGACAAAAAAACCTCCAAACAAATCACCAGTGAAAAATAAACTAAGGGAAATTACTTTCACCTCCACCTACTCTGCCAATTTATTCACTGGGACATTATTTACTTCTGCCTAAAAGTTTCATGACCTTAAGGAGGAGGGGGAAAAAAGCACGCTAAACTGCTCATCAGTTTTCCAGCATTGTGGGGTAATTTCATCTACTTGATTATGAATTGAATGTATGTTCTACCTATTGAGCAAGGAATTAGTCATAGCTGGTGTCAAAAGTTATTTTTGTTTACAGTGTGGCAGCATTGGGTATAAATAAATAAAGTCTCCCAAATGTCACATTTGTACCACAAATAAATAGTTCAGGCCTCAAGCTGGAAACATAAAAATTAATTCTCTTTCTCTTCTAAGTAATATATATATATATATATATAAAATATCTGTTCAGAGCATTTTGCTTTTAAGAGGCACACAACAATTGTACAAAACAGAACAGGGCCAGAGGTGGGCAGGCTGTTGATTCCTATTGTATTATTGAAGAGTAAAGGAGGGGTGTTTTGCATCTGGTTTGGAAGAGTATAAACAGCACAGAATTTGCAATGGATTTAAGCAGTGCTCCGCATGGCATGGAATTCATCTGTTTCTCTAGCTAGGACTTTGAATGCCTCTGCTGTCTGGGCTTTGAGAAATCCAGACAAAAGAACCTCCATTCCTAGGGCTTTTCATCCCATGCAAAAGCACAGCAACCTATGACTTTGCTCCTCAGCAAGTTTCCATAACTGTCTTCATCTCCCTCTCCTATCATTTCTGCAGACGTTATGGAGACATGTAATGTTATGCCAAAAGAAGGGTATGATGTTCAGCAACAGCATCGCTTTTCTGGTAAAACAGACTGGAAGCGATTACTCACTGGTGTAATTAATTTTACTTGGCTTACCTCAGATCGATGTTTGGGAAAAAATATATATATTTAGGTTTCACTTTAAAAAATCAGTAGTCCTTACCTGCCTGGACATCCTACTTGCTTTAAACAGAAAATATAATTTCTTAATGAAGGTATGTGTGGATCTTATCAACCAGCAGTTAATGATAAAAGTAAATCTTATAAACAGGCAGAGTTTAAATAACACATTAAAGCTTATCACTGATGATATCTTTAATTATAGTAAAGCAAATTGTAAGAGAGTCTAATGGGAAATACAAATTACTTGTTAAAATTATTAACAGAGTTAATGTGCTTACATTTGTTTATGTGTACAGGAATCGTTTCAAATATTTGACTGCAATGACAATATGTGTAAAGATCAATTAAAAGTCAGGAAGATGAGATATTGGATTTTCAGACCTTAATAGGATTTCATCTGCACTTGTTATATTATGTTATCCACTTATAATTGAGCTTCCATCACATCATAGAATCTGTCACTTCACCAATTTATATTTCTAACCTCTAATGAAACTTCTATTTGCTAAGGAGAATTTTTGAAACCCATGATTGTGGTAGAGCTGTCTGCTACAAGCACTAATCTGCCCCAGCCTGAGATTGGGGGTTCAGGCAATTGGCATGAAAAACAAATAAAGCAGTAGCAATGCATAGGCAGTTGCCTATTTCCCAAGCATCGCTGCCATCACACATTGATCTAATAAACAGCTTAGAATGGAATAAGAGACAGTTATATGTATAACAAACAAGGTAAATTGGTAAAATGAAAATTGCTAGGAGTTTGACTAATACTGAATTATTTGATTTTTCTAGAATGAAAATAACCACTGTGACACCTAAAATACTTTTGTTTACTGGTCTGTTGAGTCAGCTGAAGCTTTGTCCCTGAAAAAGGCCTGTGATAACCCCTCAGCACCATTCAGGGGATCCACTTGGAGATGCTTCATCTGCTGGTGGTTTCCAGCCATACAGCACTGATGGGAATACTGTATAGGACACAGCCAGGACCCCTCTTCATCAAGCCCTGCCTATTTTTGTAGTGACTGAGATAGATATCATTTCTACGGAGTGACGGTGTGGTGCTTTGGCAGGGTAGAATCAATGCTAGGATAAGTCCCCCATTACGTGAATGCAGATTCAAAAACAGTGTAAAGACAGAGTCTTTTAGAGTTACCACCTGAAGCTATTGTAACCAAAGTGATTGCTCCCAACAGATGTCCCCGTAATTTATCTTATCTTTTATTTTATTTTCCCTTCAATATTCCTAGATAATAAGTTATTCATAAAGTGGGCCTTGGCTCAGGTATTTCTATAGCTAACATTTTAGCAGTGCTTTGCTGTAACAGCAAGTTTAACCTTGAAACCAACAGATGAAGCTTTGAAATCATCTGATGTTAGCTAGTTCCAAAGTACATAAAGCCAAGCTCAGATGATAATGAAAGTAAAAAACACCTGAGTATATATGGATGCTACATTTGAAAGCACCTATCCACATTGAATTTCTGGCCATAAAATATACATATTTTTTAAAAAACATTCTTTAGAAAACAGAAGAATTTAAGTTTTTCCTGACATCAAGCTGACCCTTATTTAAACTCTCTACTGCTAGAAATTGCTTCAATTGATTACACCTGGGATATTAAGCAGTGTGCTACAAAGATATCACATTGCAATCTGTCTCCTCCAATCACTTGTACAGTTGCTTAAAATAAAAATATATTTTTAGGGAAAAAAAAAAAAAAAAGAAGGAAAGCAGGGGGAAAAGAGTAGAGAATATAAAAGAATATATGCCAGGTTCTTTGTTGGTTTTAAACTGGTATTGCTCCTGGCCTAGCCTCAGGTTTATTTGCAGAGCCAAATGCTGTTGCTGAGCTGATTTTTAATGACAGGAGAAAAAGCTGAATAGAAGTAGATTTGCAAAATAAACTCCAGAGCATATGACTAAAACTACAAGACCTTTCAGGAAAATAAGTATCACATCATGGGTTGTCTGCATTGACCGGTGAGCGCCCTCACTGGTGCCATGCCATCAGCTTTATCACTGTTCTACTGATGAACAATAAACTTCACTTTAAATGCTAAGTACAGAATAGCAAATGTTTTAATATGAGTGTAGACACCCTCAGCTGTAAGGAGCTGTTGTGTACATGCTTATCTTCTGGTGAAAGAGGTTGGAGAGTGCTCCAAAAGTGAGCAGGAACACCCAAGAGCGTCAGGCAGCCACCTGCTGCTCTGATTTAGATCTAGTCATACCAAAATTTTGGGGTTTCCATTCCCAAATGAGTGTCCTGAGCACCACAGCTGCTCAGGGAGGTAATGTCCCAGCTCTCAGTGCTGCATTGCCACACAGCTGGAGTTGAGCGCTCTGCAACAAACAATGTGCTCACCCCTTAGTGCTCTCTGGCTGGGTGTCTGGGCAGAGATCCTGTCCTGGGGATCAGCCCTCTGGCATCTCACTGTGGCCTGTGCTGCATGCTTGGAATGCTCTTTTGTTGCTCACTGCCTTCCCTCAGGCTACCAAGTCTTGCCATGCCAGATCTTGCTCTGCAGCAGTTGCAGATGTTGAATTTGCTCTGAACAGTAAAAAATAAAAAATAAAAATAAAAAAAAAGAAGAATCATCTATTCCATTTGTTGGTTTCAAACTATTTGTTCTGATCACTTTGAAGATGCCAAGCTATATATTTGCATACATCCATGAAATGTATTATTTGAAAAGCCTTTCATTATCATTTTTGCACTGCATTTTTTTTTATTTGGTGTTCTTCAATTTTTGACTGTAGTTTTCTTCTAATAAAGCATTTGGAATGGAGGTACATAAGTTATAGAAAAAGAAAATAAAAAAATACATTTCCAGCCTGATGTAGTTAGGTGCTGGGTGGTGTTCAACAAGTTGTCCCATGAATCATGGGACTCACTGGGGCGTTTGCTCCTGCACTCCTCTGAATGCTTAAAATGGTCATACAGAGGGAATCAGGGCCATATGGATGTTGCCGGGGTAAGCACACATTGTAGCTGTCTCAAAGTGCACAAGGTGTTGAACTTTCAGAGCCAATGGGCTAAAACTTGCACTTTCCTCCTTGAAAACAAATGGGTTTTTTCATTATTTTATTTGCTGGTTTGTTACTACGGCAACCTTTATATGAATAATTCATTCCTTCAACTTTATCTTAACAAAGTCAAAGACTGCATCCTAAATATCAAAGCAGACCAAAATCTTTTTTTCCTTTTTTTTAATTGCATTTTTCTCCTGCTAAAATGGTGTTGCTATCTGTTACTATTATTGTGCCTGAGACAAGCATTATCCTTAATTATTATTGGTCATGCCCCGAAATTATTGTTATTCACTACTTTCTGAGATACTTGCACTTAGAGATTATTTTAGCCTATTATTTTGGTTAATTGATCTTCCTGAGACTAAACATTTAAAAATAATATTATGCATGACATTAGCCTTCTAAAAAAACATCATTACTCTGAATTATTTTCCCCTTGCTGGTATTTACTAATTGAATGAGAAAGATCAGTCAGACACGGTGATTAAGAGCCCCAAATTTCACTTTGACTAGGAGATGCATCCCTGCATCTATAGCAAAACTACTGAAAATGCTAGACTGCGCTGCCTCCTATAACACCAAGTGCACAAAGGGAACATCACAACACTCCTCATCCACCACAAGGTGACACTGGCCTGGCCACCAGCCAAAGGCCACACACCTTGGCAGCACAACTGGCATGAGAGCAGCAAAAGCCTTTGAGGAAAAAAAAGTGATGGCCCTCAAGACCAACCTGTGGACAACCAGCCTGGTGGGACCACAGGGTACGGGCATCACCATGCAGTAGTCGCAGGAACCCACTAGCATGGTGAGCCCCTTGGGTTGCACTTTGAGGAGCACTGCTTGTCCCACCTACTGAAAGACAGTTATTTTCCATTGTCTTTCATTTATTGACTGTGTTTTCACCAGAAAGCTCACAGGATTGCTAAGAAGGTCTTGTGTTCCTTGCTAGAATATTTCCAGACCACTCGTGCCTACAGTGGGAGAAGAAAGATGAACTCCTCAAACTGGCTTTTGCAAAATAATTTGGTTGTTGGAGGAATGTGGAGTTGTTTCAAAGATTTTTTGAGTGATTTCCAGAGTCTCTAAAATTTTGTTCTAATTTCATAGATATTCGAAAAGAAGCAATTCATTTGATGACTCTTCAGCTGCTTTACTTCTCATCCTATCTATCTCCTCTGCACGTAGCCTGAAATTTCTTGACTCAAAATCATACCATACTTGCGGAACTTTCCTAGAGTTGCAAATGAGAAAGCTTGTCAATATTTTCCATTCTGAAAAAAAAAAGAAAAAAAAGAAAAAGGAAAAACAAAAAACCAAAGAAATGCATTTAGGGATGGCTGACATCTTACAGAATCAAAGATTTTGTAACATCAGAACAACAGTTCTGCTATATTTTTAAAGATTTGGACAACTCCTGAAAAGAAAAATGGGAAAAAGTATTTCTGATTCTGGGTGAATACAGATTTCTTTTAATGACATTCTCAGTCAATTTCCTATGTAATATGAATGACCAGCAAGCAGAGTTGTCTGATTTTTGTCATATTTATTAATGATGTACAATACTAGCGTGGTACCCTGTGCAAATTATAAGCTGATTAGTTTTCAGCCGTGTCAGCCAGCACTTTGATCCTGTCTGAATTGATATGCTTAGCAAAAAGAAAGTAAATCATTGCTCAGGTGGGAAGCCTATATCAATACCACATGCTTCTTATCAAGGCAGGAAAGGAACTACATATAGTTCATCAAGGATACTTCTTGCACTTGAGCCAGCCCAGCCAGGGCTGGCTCAGATACACTGAGCCCTGATAGCTTGTGCTGCATTAACTGTAATAGAAGTAGTATCTCCATGCTGCAGAAAATGGTGATGGGGTTTTAGTAAGACCAGTGCTAAGTCCAAATGGTGCTGGAAATGCCTATGTTAACTGGGCTGTAAACCTGAGGGTCTCATCACCCGTGTTCAGTGCAGATAGCTTTGTGTTCAAGTCTCTGACTATTAACTCAGATGGCATTGCCAAATCTCTGTTCATGACTGGTTTGCAACTTGCAGCTCCCTCTATAGACAAGCCTCCAACTTCCTAACATTAATGCACATGACTGCATGCCATTAAATAGCTGTGAGAATTCACCCTCAAAAGATCATGTTTTATCAGCAGTCAGGGCACTCCTGTTGACACATTGAGCTACACAATGTGTGTACGCACATCTGGACATGCGTATATCTATGATAAAGTGCTGTGAGCAACATGTAGTAGTAAAGTTGGAAAAGGGTTGAGAAAGCTATCCTTCCTCCATTAGATCAAAACAGTACTGTCCTTTAATGCAGCATCATAAAATCATGACACAGATAACAAGATTAATAACAAGAACTTGAATCTACCCAATATAATTCAATAGTTCCTTGATTTATAATACTATGAAGATATGTACCATGCCTTGTGACAGCAAAGAGAAAGGTTTCTATTTAACTGCAATACATCCCACAGTTTTACTCTTTTCGTGATGGCTTTTATTTCAGTGCACTGTACAATATTTTACTGTGAGAGATCTGTATATCTGGGTGCATGAAATAAGGTGATGGCGTTGCAAGTATCTCATTCCAGCTGCATCCTGCAAAGCCTTGTGTAGGGAAGGAAGAAGGAGGAGGGAGAAGAGTTGTATGGGAAATGACAGTAGAGCATAATCTTTTAAAGCACCTTGTCACAGAAGCACAGTTAGGATCATATTGATTGCAAAACTCGCTGCCTTGTAGGAGTGATGCTGGATACACCATGGCATTGCAAACAATGGGAAATGAAACCTCCCATTTTTAGACAAGTGGTTTTATTCTTCTTTAATGCTCTGCAGAAACCAAATAAACTTTCTTTTTTTGTTGGAGGTGGGGAAGAAGGGAAGAGAAGGCATCTTGCACTGTAACTATCAGATGAGACCAATCCAGTGATACTGTCTCTGCTCAGGGAGCAGACCCAAAATGAATCTGATCATACCTGACACCAAGTATGAAAGTTCTTGATATATACCTGGACTCTGTCAGGTGTCTGTAGAGAACAGTGTTGTTTTTTGTTGTTTTTTTAAATCATCCATGGTATACATGAGACTCCAATTTGGTAAAGCTTTCTTACTCAGAAAGCCATGCAGACATGGACTTTAATCAACAGGATTTCAAGTGGGCTTTAAAATAAGTCTTAAGAATGTAGTCCTACAGAGCAACATACCTCAATATATACTTAAATGTTTTCCTGAGCTAAATCTATAATTCATATGACAAATCTCTAAGAAAACCACATAAGCTCTCAGCTGCAGTTATGTTCTCTGTAAAATGGGAATCATTGTGTTGATGGCATAAGCCTTTCGGGAAATCTTTGATGTAACATTGAAAACAGTTTGCATACAGCGACCTCCCTACAGATATTATTTCCCTTACTGGCAGAGTGAAAGATGTGCTCTTCGGATGGTGCATGTAAAGATGTGAACATATGAGATAGGAGTGGGACATGTGGTGAGAAGTCTTGGCTTAGAGAAGGATTAGAAGGAGAGGGTATGACAGTTTGACAAATAACACCAGAGGGCCCTGATCTCTTCAGCCATAACTGCTCCCCAGACTCCCTGTCAGAAGAGGCCCACAGAAGGGTGAGGTGATGTTCTGCTTGCTTTTTCTATTGTCTTGCTGGTGAGACTTGTCTTATTCATTGGTAAGTGCTGGTTGAGGAAGGGGGAAAGTAACAGAGGTGTAACTGGGAAATATCCTGCAGAAACTTGATGTGTTACTTCCCCCAAAGGCCTTGGTAGAGCCACCTTGTCAGCAGCAGCTGGAGAGGAAAATCCTGCTGGAGGGATTTGTCATCTTTCCTGGAAGCCTTTTCCTGCTCCAGTGGGGAGCAGAGAGGCACAGTGGAGGCTGAAATGAGCTGTTGTATCAACCACTCTCAAATGGAGTGTTGCTTGCCTGGCAGCCATATAATCTGAGAGGAAAACCATGGATTTAAAGTTTCTCTGACAGACCTTCTTTGTAACTTCAACATTTAATTTTAGAGCTAAACCTTAATCTGAATTTTGTTCCTTTTGTTGAAGAGTGGATTAAAATTACATCAATGTTTCTGATACTAAATTTCTGACAAAGAGAAGGCGTTTAATTAAAATCAATGTCTGAGGGACCTAAATGGAGGGTTGTGGGGTAAGCTAGTAACAGAATTGTCCTTTGGTAAATCCATATGGAGACAGGGAAAGAAATGGCACCCCTTCCAGACAAATTCCACATAATTTTCCATTCCACTGTGACTCTATTGATCCCATCGCTTATTCTTCAGTATCATAAACAAGTCATAATACATTAGTGAAAGCAGTTGGAAAGTGTTCATATCACTGACAGGAATCCTGAGAAACAGGGTATACGGCATTGTTCTTCCAGGAGGCCCTAATATAAAATGTATGGGACCATGATGTCAGGTTTTGATGCTTCAGTTTCAGCTTGGTATTTTGCAATTTATAGTTCCCTGATAAATTGGAATCCATTCCACTGGTTCATATTATGTGGGACTGTGGAACTATCTATGTTACACTGAAGGATTAAAGTGAGATGCAAATGACTTGGAGATGTCTTATGACTTTTCTTAGCAAATTAACGTAGATCCAAAATCACTTCTACCCTATTAGCAGGAATAAGATGCTACAACACATCAACATGTAGACAGAGCATTAGTTCAGGCTGCATTTCCACCCTAGCCCCTATTTTCAGGATTTCTCACTTGACTGTGAAACTATTGCCTTAGGCTAACACTTGCATTTGTACAACAAGGTTTCAGGTTGGTGAGATATTATTTTTCCACTCACACTTTTAACATTGCAGAAGGGGATGGGGGTTGGCAATCAAGTTGTCATTCAATTCGTAATGCTCCGGGAGCATAGAAAAGACTATTTGCAGTTTGAAATGTACTTTTCCTTCCTAATTAGTTTCAGGATGTTGGTAACAATCTGATTCTTCTGTTAAAGAATCCCGCTGGTACAAGTGGACATACAATGAAATGATTGCAAAATATTTTGGAAGGTTATGCTTTTCAAGTCAGCATCTGCAAGCATCTGAAGATTGAATGGGGATTGACACTTGGGAAAAAGTTTGTTAAAAACATTAAAGTTGAGGGAGTTGTTTCATTTGAAAATCAATCCACTACATGTAAGTGATAATTCTATTCAACATGAAAATCTTGCAAATTTTTTGTGTTCAGTGTGGCAGATTTTGCAGAGTAAAACTGGTGACCCACCACCAGGAAGTGTTTGCGGTTTGGCTCTGTGGAAAGTCGCTCTTCCATGATATGTGAGGGAACCCTAATACTCAACATTGCAGGGACTGGTTTTTAGGTATCTCATTCCAGTAACTCTGGGGACATTTTGCTGCTGGAGTAAGTGGCTGTCATTACCATTTCATTTTGCCCTCTGTTGTTTAGCCACTGCACTCAAAATCCATTTGACTGCTTTCCCACAAGTCAAGTGGTTAAAACCCACCAGCTGACAAGCAGTTGGCCATCAATTTCAGCAGAGCAGTATTTTGAGTAGCTTTTTTTTGCTTGGTTACTTTTATTTTGATCATTTCAACAGCCTGTTTTACAACGTGGTGGCAGAAAAAGGGGTGGCAGAAGAAGGGGTGGTAGGACAGCTCATGGAAGTGATAGGAGGGCAGCAACAGTTCTGCTTTCAGCCCTCGGTACTGGCCTAGAGCTAGGCTAACGCACCTTCACTTCCCCAGTCGATATACTGAAGATGTCAGATTCTTAGCACCATCCATTTTGTTCTCCAGATCTGATCCTATGCCACAACTAATTAATTGTAGGTGTCACCAAGGGCAAATTGTGGCAGCTCTTATTGAGAAAAAGCCTGAAACTGTAGCCTTTTCAAAGCAAATGCTGTGCCACTTGTATGAAGTACCCAGCTGGCCTTGCCATTATGCTACTACAGAACTGGGATATTGCTAGTGACAGCATGCTGCCCATGAAGCTCCAGTGGAGTAAAATCAATGTCTTTGGTGAGTGTTTTGCTCATTTAGATAGGTAGTTACTAGAAATGTCTCTTCTCTGCTTCAGTAATGATTCCTCTGCTTTCCTGCAGTCTCTTTATGCATCAGTGCAAAGACCTCATACACATCATGTACTCTCAGCTAGCACCACTCAGAGACAGGATATGGAACTCAGGATAGATGTAAAAGACACACCACTGACAGGACTCTCACATGAAGCAGAATTTGGGGTCAAGGCCATTTCCCTTCTTCCTGTTTCATCCTCTCCCCAGCATGAAAGAGGTCACTCCCCCTTCATTTTCTCCATACAATTCATGTATCTATAGGCTTTAATCTTACCACCCCTCCTCTGACTCTCTTCCAGGGTGAGGAATTCTCATCTACTCTTCTGTTCTTGAAAGGATGCCATAGCACAGCTTTCTGTTTTTTTCTTCTTCCTGGTAGGCAGTTCTGTCACATCAGTTCTGAGCTGACTAAAATCACAGAGTCATAAAAATGTGTGCACCCAGAATTTATAAGTGACATAAGTTCTTCTCTGTTTTGCTCTGATAACCTTTCCAATACCTCTGAATATCTGATTTGCATTTTTTACTCATCATTGTGCTGAGGTGACTGCAAATACAGCACCTATTTCTGAGTAATAATTGCTATCTTAGAACCTATCCTTGTACATGTACAGTTTAGGTTATTGCCCACACCTCATATTCTGATTCATATTTATTACCACTGAACTTAATTTGCCAATTTATTGATCAGTCACATAATATCAGATGATCCTTCTGCAATTATTTGCAATAAACTGTGGTCTGCAAATGTGGTCACCATGTTCCCATTTGTAACTCAGTTCTGAATATACTGAGTACCACAGATGCACTTTGGCCCCAGTAGTAGTATTTCTGCACTGTGAAAACTGAGCATCTCTACTTACCTAAGAGCATAAGCCTTCATTTTCCGGTATAAATTTTAATATCAGAAAAGCACTTGGATAAATTTAAAGTATTTAAATGCTTGCAGCTTCTTGCACTTGCAGTTCAGAAGGCTGTCTGGAATTTCGTCTTGGAAACACTATTCTGAATCCCTTTCTAGGTTTTCTGGTATTTGTTTAAAGTTACGACATCCTCTGCTCTGTGCAGGTGAGGCCTCACCAGGAGTACTGCATCCAGATGTGGAGTTCTCAGTACAGGAAAGACATGGACCTGTTGGAGCGTGACCAGAGGAGGGTTGCAGAAATGACCAAAGGGATGGAATACCACTCCTACAAGGACAGGCTGAGAGAGCTGGGGCTGTTCAGCCTGGAGAAGAGAAGGCTAAGGGGAGACCTGAGAGTGGTCTTTCAGTATCTAAAGGGGGGCTACAGAAGAGGACAGACTCTTTAGCAGGGTCTATGGTGACAGAACAATGGTTTCAAGCTTAAAGAGAGTAAATTTAGGTTGGATATAAGGAAAAAATCTTTTACAGTGAGGGTAGTGAGGCACTGGCACATGTTGCCCAGAGATGTGGTT
This sequence comes from Gallus gallus, assembly GCF_016699485.2. Classification (NCBI taxonomy): domain Eukaryota; kingdom Metazoa; phylum Chordata; class Aves; order Galliformes; family Phasianidae; genus Gallus; species Gallus gallus. The sequence continues at coordinate 46,532,985 of NC_052532.1, forward strand.
GATTCCCCATCCCTGGAGACTTTCAAGGTGAGGCTGGATCAGGCCCTGAGCAGCCTGATCTAGCTGTTCATGTCTCTATTCATTGCAGGGGGGTTGGACTAGATGACCTTTGAAGGTTCCTTCCAACTCTAAGGAGTCTATGATTCCACAGTTCTATACTTTGGGATTTTTTAATGATTTATTTGGGGATTTTTTAGTGATTTTGCAAAGCCAGATTTGTATAAGGAAACAGAAGGTTATTTTGCACTTCTGTGATGCGGTGTATAGCAGTAGTTTTTACTCGGCTTCTATTATTACAATCATTACTATAAGTAGTTTCACAAACTGCAGAAGTCATGCAGCTTTGTTTCCATAGCCTGTTTTTTGTTGTTGTTGTTTTTTGTGTAGATTCTCCTAAGTCTGGTACGGATTGCTTTTATCTGACCTACAGACAAACAAAGGCAAGGCTTCCTTCTATAGAACTTCATCTTTGCAAAGCTTGTGGGAAATTAAAAAAACTCCATTCTTGTCTTGTCTTCATCAAATTTGGTTGAAGCTATGTTCAAAATTATATGGGAAAGAAAAACCCACAGACATGTGCATGCAGTGTGACAGCGTGAGCTCTTTCCTTAGGCAGCTGGACTGAAAACAAAGTACAGAGGATGTACTCTGAATTCTCCTGTAGTCTTGTATGCTCACTCCATTGCTATGCATCTGGCTCTTTGTAGTCTTTGTCAGAAATCTGACAGCTCTGGGTATGCATAATACGTACTTCAAGAAAAGACAAAAACCACGTAACTATATATACAGGCATATAATGGTTATACATTAATTGTTTTGTGAGCCTCCTGAAGTATTTCTATAGTGTCAACCAATGTTGAATGGAATAATGTGAGTTTTAGCAAAAGCAGTTTCCATGGTTACTCTGGAGGTATTCTAAATATAGCAGATGATGTAATCAGTTAGAGGGACTAGATACAAGATTGCTGTTTATTTCAGCTAGAAGTTTCTTCTCCAGAGATTCCTTTGAGAAAGTGTCCATATTACTTAGGGATATTATTTCTCAAATTAATTCTGTTGTCCCACGATTTTCTATTCATTGAAACCTTTCCATTTTTTCCCTTTAAAGGCTGGTAGCCTCTTTATATGAGGGCTGCTCCGGAATTAATGCCTCCTATATTATTATCTTGGCCCATGAAGCCAGAGGTGGATGTGGGTGGTATCACAGTAGAGGCTGAACTTTTCCCCCAGAATTCCATTACATTTTGTTTCCATGTGACAGATGGCAGCAGAGGGGCAGTCTGACACAATGATGTCTGACATGGAAGTGCATATGAAGCAAAGGTGTGTCACTGAATCCCTCCATGTGGCACCCACTGACATTCATCTACACTTGCTGAAAGTTTATGCAGACCAAGCAGTGGAGGTGAGCACAGTGAGGTGGTGGGTGGTGCATTTCAGCAGTGGCAACAGTGACAGCTCACCTCTGCTGCTGCAGATTGTTATGAGTGTGGCATGCAGGCTCTTGGTCATTGCTGGCAAAAATGCACAGCTCATGGTGGTGACAGTGTTGTGAAACAGTGTTTTGTAGCTGAGAATTTGCTCTGTCAGATAGTGTTACTGTGCTCCTTGTATCTGTTGTAGTTTCCATGGAAATAAAGAGGAAGCATTACTTTAGGAGCAACCTATAGTAGTTAATTTAAATAATATACATCAGATCACTTTAATACTTTTACAGAATTCTTAACACCAAATGTAACATTTCAGAAAAGAGTTTCCAGATATGGCCAAAGGAAGACTTCAGTTTTTATAATCTCTTATACTCCATATATTAAAACCCTGTTACCAGCATCTGCCATATCCGTCCATCCATCTTATCAGTGTATAAGTCCATCTATCTTTTATTCCTATTGCTGTCATGTCTCCAGTGCCCTCTGATCTGATATTACCCAGAGAGAAAAGAACGGCTTAATGATCCGAACACATCCTTTTCCAAGATGTGTAATAAAACATTCCCCTTCCTCACCCCCAGCTGAGCAATTATTTCCCAATGGAACAAATTTCACTCCATGAAATTTGGGCTAACTGCTTAGCACGCAATACACAAGAATGAGGAAATAGATAGATAGATAGAAGGAAGATTTGTTGTTACCAGGAAAAGAGGAGGAAGGAGAGGTGGGGCAGGAAATAATCAGAGTATATATTTCCAGTTGTTTGTCCAGCTCTCCTTCATGTCACCTTTCTGGCCACACTGAGTTCTGTTGGAATTCTTATTTCTCTCTGAAAGTGTAATTCACAGTAAGTGCTAGGGGAGAATAAGTTCTTTGCTACAGACAGAGCAGTTTTCTTCCAAAGCCAGTTGTGTTTTGTTCTGTGTTTTTGTTTGAGTTTTTTTGGTTGGTTGGTTGTTGGTTTTTTTTTTTTCGTGGATATGACAAACTATTCCTTCTTTAAAGAATTAAAGATCTTCAAGATCTCCTTTCCATTTCCACTGTTTATTTTACTGTTCTTCTCTATATCCTTAATTCATTTCAAAAATGACACACTGTATTTCAGAGATGCTAAAAAAGATGTACTAGATTAGGTAAACTGGAAAAAATGTCCTTCTCTGAAGGCAATGCTATACTCAGAGTCACCGTTTCTTTGTTTATTAATAGCAGCTAGTCAACAATTACATGTCATCTGAAAGCAGAGCATTGTGAACATGCCACATTTCCAATACCAGCGGAGACAGCATTCCTGTTTTCCATGAGCAAAGAGTCCCAAAGTGTGTAAGACACTGCATTAACAGCTAGAGGCTAAAAATCATGCATCCTATTGCATTTTCACCCCTTCCAATAAACTTGTTATTAATCTTAAAGCCTAAACACTTTTTTCTGGTGCAGATAGCCTGAAGACGATGATGTGACAGTGACGAAAGACTGCAATAAAGGGTAACTGAAACTTTTGGGGGAGAGCTTTCTACTTTTTCAAGACAACAGGCAGTGGCAGCATTCGATGACCAGAAATGAATTTTATCTTCAAAATATGAAAGCTCAGAGAATTATAGAAATTATGGAAGAAAGAGATATATTGGGTCATCTTTTCCATTCTGGAGGCTGTGGCAGTTTCGTCCCTGCATTATAAGGTACTTTCTGAGTCTGGGTTTAAGGTCTCAGGAGACAGGGCTTAATGGCTTACTGTGAAAAACTGTTCTTGTATACAGCAAATTTCATTATCAAAGCCTGGTTTTATATTTAGCTATGAATGTATCATTTCTGAAAAGATGATCCTGCTGTTGCTCCTGCTTTTACCTCTGATACTACTTTAATGAACACCTTTCCAATCTTAGCATTCAAGTGTTTCAGATAGTTCTGGATGGTTCATGTCTCCTCTCACTCCTACTTGGTGCTCAGTCTGCCCAGCCAGTCATATTTAGGTATCTCACCTTCCTGTGTACGTCAGGCCTTGTGATTGTCAATTAACCTTTCTTGGCAAATGTTGCTTCCTGCAGATAAGTTACTGATGCAGTTGAGTAAGACTTTACCTGAGAATAAAAATATTTCTGTAGTAGAATTAACCATGTTGAAGGCTGCAGTTGGTGTTATATTCCTGATGGGAAGTTGACGGTAATAGATTTGAGGGGAATAAAATGTGTCTAAGTATGTTAAATACCAATTGAACATACTCAGTGGATGAAATCCTGGTCCCACTGCAGACAGAGACAAAATGCATCTGGCCGTGATGTCTCTTTGCATTTATAATGTAAAAGCAGAGCCTCCCCTTAGGGCTTTTTCAACAAGGTTGTTCAATAAAGTTCAGATTAGGATTGTTAGATGGGGACCTGTCTATCAATGATTACTTTCAAAAAAGGTTGATCCCTTTTTCTTTTGCTCATTCTTTTGAAGACCTCCTGATCTTGCCTCTCCATAAGTGCCAAAATACCTCATCCAAAATTTTGGCACCCTGGAGGGAGAGGAGGATAAAAGAAGTGGGTGCAGAACTGTCAAAGGCAATCTTGCCCAATGAAGTAGAGACATCCTCCAGCAGCCATCTATTTGCCCTAGAAAATTCCCAATGCAAACCACTAATCTCCATCCCTTCTCCTCCCCTGAGAGGTCTTTCTCTGTCTGTAGTTGTGCCAGTTCAGCAGTTTCTGTAGTTGAACTCTGAAGGGACAGATAGAGTATTTGTATTTTTTATGATTGTTTGTTTATTTGTTTTTCAGTTGTGCCTACCAGGCAAAATTAACAGCCCCAGTGTAGGTTAACTCACTCAGTTCACTTGCAGTATGTGTGCTTGATTCAAAACCAGTGGGAGTCATTGTGGGGCTTGTAACCTAGAAGTCATTTCTCTAAAAGCTTAACTATGGCTCCCAGATGTGGAGTTCTGCCACTAATTTCAATAGTGTTGTCGTGCATCCTCCTGTGTGTCTGTCAGGTGAATTCTGCTGTCATTCTGGTGTCAGTGAAGAGCAGATAATCAGAGTTGCAACATCTACAGTAGAAGATGGCCCAGGGGCCCTCTAATTGGACTGGCCACATGAGTTAGATGGTGTTGAAACCGGGTACCTTTCCCTTTCTCCCCAGACAGCATATCTGTACAACAGCCAGAAAGGAGTTTGGGAACATATGGTCAGCACTGGAAGTGAGATGAGAAGCAGACCCAGCCCTCTTCCCCTCCAGTCTTTCAGTGTTTTCAAGACACAAGGTGAGAGATGCATGGTTTAGGCAGCAAGTTTATTACCTCTTATCATCATAATTTAGCAATGCAGGGATGACTATGCAAGTATAGGTCAGCCATCCTCCTTCATTAATTTCAGCCAATTTGAGGGCTGCTGCAACCACTCTTCAGGCAGAATGCCAACCTATTGTCGGTATCCCATTTTCCTCCCTTCATGCATGACCTACCTGACTGAAGAGAAGTCGTTTTCTTCTTGATTTGAAAGCTGAGCTAAAGAGTTTGATGCAGGTCAGGAGCCTACCTGTGGTGAGACAGAGGAAGAAGGGAGGAAGGGAAATGCATGTTCTGCTCAAGAGAAATTCATTAAATGACAATGAATAGGGATTTGCAACTGAAACAAGGGCACTGTAAGGCCAAGGCATTTAGAGGCAAGGAGAAGTTTCCAGAACGGACCCATTTCTTTCCTCCTGCTGTCCAAATAAGTAGGTGGGGCTGTCTCCAACCAATGAGAGTATTTCTCTGTTCATAATGTTCCTCCTGGTCCGTCACTGTGCAGGATCGCCAACAGCCATCAAATGCACATAAAATGGGTAAATAAAACACTGCCCATAGGCCAACAGTGAAGATGTCAACCTAAAACAAGTTTCCTGTTACCACTTGTAAGATGGGAGTTAGGAGACTCAAGAAAGCAAGACTGACCTTGTGAAGACAGGTGCACCAGAGCCCTTGAAACTGTTCTGCATCCTCTAGGATTCCACAGAAAAGGGAGTTGCTGCAGGCAGGCAGGCAGGCATGCTGATAGAGATTTCCACAAGTCTCTATCAAACCTTTCCTACACCATGTCTGCATAAACCGTCTCTGCTTGGACAATCAAGAGGCTGGGACATGTGGCCAGAAGAGGTATTTTTCTATTTACAGTAAAACTTATGTTTCCATTTTGAAAGTCACAGGTTAGTTTAGTTATGGTTTTGCACAATTAATAAAATACCAAGTACAGTGTTGATAGCCAAGGTGGGGTCCAGACCTTCAGAAGTGGAGGGCAAAATATGAGATGTGCTTGCTTTCACAGACATACAGAGCATGAGCTCAAAGAAGCTGAGCACCCCACACCATTGCTCCTCTGGCAGCTAGGTTGAATGGTATCCCAGCTGTCATCTGGTCCCAGCTTATGGAGCAAAGAGATGCCAGAAAGTTAGAAGGGATCTTCTTTAAATGGAAATTAATGAAAAGAGGGGTATGTGGGAGGGGGAGAAAATGATGTGGAAAATTCCAAGCAGTGCTACTGTTTTTACCAGTCAACTTTCTTCTGCTGTTTAATCTGTGGGTTATTTTCCTATTCTATATGCACTTTACTGTTTCTGACTCTTTAAAGCTTTCTCCGTCTCTCTGTTCTGCTGCGCAAAGCATCAGGGATGCATGGCAAGTTGATTATCCTCATGAAGCAGCTACCATAACATTGAGATTCAGGCATTTTCTTTATCATTAGCCTAACAAAGCACATAGAGTTGTAGCTAACTGGAAAGATACAGTACATTATTATTGTTATTATTTCTATTTTTGAAAACCAGGACACTGTGGTGTGGGGAGGGGGTGGGCTGCATGAGTGCCTAGACAGACAGTCATTTAATCTGAAATGGAGAGCAAAATGTAATTGGTAGGCTTAGATTCATTAGTATGCTGCAGCCTGGATCTATGATTCCTATTAGAAAAAATATTAAAGGGCCACTGTTTGGGGAATTGAAGGTGGCACAAACAATTTAGTGCAGTTTTTCGTCAATATCTTGTGGAGGGGTTACACCTTTCTGACTTTTAAGACTAGAATGCAATATTTAGGGCCAATGTACTTCACCCGATGTATTTGCAACATAGCACATCTTCTTTTGAGATATAAATCTTCTGAAAACAGAATATTTTCTTTATTAGTCTTTCCTTGAGCAGGAATAGTTACTTCAGCTTAGTTCACCAAAATAAAACACATGCAATACAAGAAGCCAAAGGAAAATGCCATTCCTCTTCTTTTCATCAGACAGAAAGATAAAACATAACAAAATCAGGATGTGTTTGTTTCTTTTACATACTTCTAAACGGGAAAACATGGTGAATGATAATCTTTTTCAATGAAACTGGTGCAAAAAAACTTCATGGCTTCGGAGTAAAAATATCTTCTTTATAAAAACATTAAGTATTTAAAAGAATATATTTCCTTATGTGTTATTGATAGTTATTACTCCAATTTTTAATTGTGACTGAGTAGAGTTAGATTTGTTGCTGGACTTAATTATAAGCCCTTTTTTCTCAGCGTGCTAGAGATGATGATAAACTCTCTGCTCTCTTGAGGAAAAATAAACCTATATAAAACCTTAGGCATGTGACAGCAGGAAAGGTGCATGGTACATGAAATTCATGTTACAAGGTGGGTTTGTTTTATTACACCAAGGTAACACTTGAAGAAAAGAGAAAGCAAATGAAACAAATTCTTCATTAAGTCCCCAAAGACAGAACGTATCCATGCCGGAAGTCACGTTGCATAAGCTCTAAAAGTTTAAGCATAAGCTCCAAAAGTATAGTTTCTTCCCAATTAATTACTTACATGTTTTAGTAAGAAGTTTTATCTGAAAGCACCCCCTTACGGTTTTCCAAAACTATCACATATGTGGTAGCTTAAACATGTTTTATAAGCCCTCATACACTCAAAACTAGAGTCACCTTTCTAATACAGCGATGCCAGCAGAGACATTTTAATGTATTACATTTCATCACCATATTGTAATTCATTCACCTAGAAATTCATTAATCATAATTCACACTGCAAGAAAGCATATTAAAACATTGTGATAGTGGGCAAGCAGTTCTGTGTTCACAGCAGTGTTATTTAAACAACCGCATACACTTGTCGTTATGCAATTAACCTACAGTCATAATCTTTCCTTCTACTATTAAACATTCCTCATCTGGAAGATGGCCCAAACTGACCGTATAAATGTTACTGAACTAATGATTTTGCCTTGGCTGATACAGCAGCAGCCAGTCACTAGTGGTGTTCCCTAGGCCTCAGCTGTAGGGCTGGTTCTGTTCAACATTTTTATCAATGATCTGGATGCAGCTATGGAATGTATCCTTAGCAAGATTCTGATGATACTAAACTGGGAGGTACTGCTGACCCTCTGGAGGGATGAGAGGCCTTGCATTGAGATCCAGATAACCTGGAGCTGGGACAGAGAAATGCTAGACATAGGTTCTGACCAGGAGATAAGTGGTTGGAGATCAGAAAAGGATCTGGGGGTTCCAGTCAACAACAGGCTCAACATCAGCCTATGGTATACCTGGCAACCAAGAGGGCAATCCCCATACTGGATGCATTAAACACAGAATAGCCAGCCAATCAAAAGAGGTGGATCTGCCACCATATTTAGGATTGGTGCAGTCTCACCTTGCATAGTGTATGCTGTCCTTGTCTCCACAATATAAAAAGGATACTAAGATGCTTGAAAGCATCCAGAGGGGGGCAACAAAGCTGGTAAAAGGGCTGGAGGCATCCTGTGAGGAAAGTCTGAGGACACTTTGTTTATGAAGTTTGTAGAAAAGGAAGCTAAAGGCTTTATTGCTCTCTATTACTTCCTGAGGAGTGGAAATTGAATGGAAGATGCTGATCTCTTCTCCCTGGTAATCTATGATAGGACACATGGAAATGGCACAAAGCTGGATCAGGGGAGTGGTTCAGACTGTCTAGTAGGAAAAAAAAATCTACTGTAGTAAAAAAAGTGTGGTCAAACACTGGAACAAGCTTCCTAATGAGGCCTCGTGCCAGTCAGTGTTCAAGAGCCATTTCCATAATGCCCTTAATAATATGCTTTATCTTTTAGTTAGCTCTGAAGTATTCTGGCAAGTAGAATAGCTGGATCTTTGTAGGTTCCTTCAAACTCAACTATTCTGTTTTATTATAGTATTCTTGTCCTACAGTTTTTTATAAGTTTACTCATTAACTCTTCATGTTTCATTTCACACTCTAAGTCTGAGCTTGCTCATGGATGAGATGTGAGAGATGCAGATAGATCAGGAAGGAGAATACTTTTGTTTCTTTTCCTTTTTTGTTTATTCATTTTTATTTTATTTTTAATGGTGTTTTTCATTTAGTACTGATGAGGCTTCCGTCTGCCTTTTTGGCCAGGATTAAAATGATAATTGTGGAATTGTAAATAGTATTACCATATCATTAGTAACACTATGTATTATTTATATAGCATGCACAGGATGCTAGAGATTTTACTTGCACATAATCAAGCCATTCCCCATTTCCAAAATTAAGAATTGCTGCTGAGTAGTTATTAAGTGAAAGGAGTCTGGGACATCATACAAGCATACAAACCCATTGCTAAAATATTTCAAGCAATTTCTGTAGTCTTTTTCCTTTAGTCATATTTATGATTCTCTTTCATTTCCCTATCCTAACTAACTTCACAGCCGGCCATGTTCAACATGATGGAAGGAGTCAGCAGATAACACAGCAGTGCACAGCTGGTCCCAGCTATTTAGAGTGCCTTGAAGGTGCTGAAGTTTTCTGGAGTATCCTATGGAATTGTAAGCTTTTAGCAGATGTGCTCTTTTCACTCAGGAGATGCTGTCCATATCATCTATCTTGCCTGAAGTGGGAGATAAGATCATGCATAGAGGATCTCCATTTGTTTCCAGCACTGGATGTCGCAGAAGAGTCTAGTGATACATTTACACGGAGAGGTTAGTACAGCAACCACCTCAACCATGCCAGCATGGGCTGAAACTGAAATCCATCATAAAAAGGTTCTGTGAGCAGATAAGAAGCAATGCTACAGGCATACAGAAGGGGTTGGTTAATGCCCAGCTAACAGAGCCCTGAGGACCTGAGCTGCTCACGTGGCTCCCAGCACTTAGGTACAAGCTGACTACTCTGAGTTGAGAGGTGGGAAAAAAAAAGCTTGTTGCTTTGGTAGGGTGAAAAATTAGGTTTGTGCCTCTCCCAGAAACTGTATACTAGTAGAGCAGTTGACATTTAGTTGATTTGCAGAGACAATCTTTTTGCTGCCGCTGGTCAAAGGGGCACACTTCAAATGTTGCCTGTAGACCTGCAGGTGCTTTGTAATAGGTAACTCCTGTAAAAAATGACAGAAAACTCATTTGCTGACAGCTGTGGGAACAGAGGTTTTTAACAGAATAGCAGTTTCACAATACATTGCTTATCAAGTGATTCCTCTGGGATTATTATTTACACTCAAGGAAATCAGCATTCAGCATCGAGTCGAACACAGGAGGTGTCATGCGATATTGGTGTGAAGAGGGGAGTAGCTGACATTTCAGGAGAATCAGGTTGATGCAGCCTTGACCAGCATGGTCAGCCCAGAAGCAGGGAAAATATGAGATGCCAGAAGACATAGGATGGGGTCGGTAGGGTTCTTTATTTGGCACCAGTCTATTACAAAAAGATGTGTATCCCTACAGAAAAAGAAGTATAAAAGCTTTGTATTTTATCTGAAAGCCTGAAAATCAGGTTCTGATCATTTCAGCGTGTCCTCAGGCATGCAGGGAACCCAGATGCAACACTTGCTGTGGAGATGTAGCCAATCCTGCTATTTCCTCTTTGAAAGTTTGCAGAACATTTCAGATCCTTGGATATAACTGTCAGGACCCTGCTGTGCCAGCAGTCCTAAACCCAAGGTTCCCTACAGGCCTGGCCGGGCATGGCCTGGCAGCCAGGATCTATCCCATTTCCCAGCTAGGGCACTGAGGGTACTGAGGGCATCGAGGGCACCAGCGCAGCCCCAGTACCATACATCTCCCTGTGAACAGGGCCTGACTGACACCAGGCTGGAACACAAGCCTGCAGGCATAGCAGGGCATGGCAGGGCTGTGGGGAGCTGGGGCCCGGTCCTGCTGTGGCCTCACAGGGGTGACATGACGCTGTGGCCTCATAGGGGTGACATGACGCTGTAGGCACATGGGGAAGATCTGGGGATCCAGACAGGGACAGGCAGGGCTGAGGGTACTCTCAGGCTCCTGACAATAACTGCTCACACCTTTCTGCATGTATTTTAAGGCAAGTGGGTGTGTAGGTGTGTAAGCATGCAGTTTTGTTTTAAAGTCAGCACTCAGGAATATGACTGCAAGCACCCAGAAGTGATGACATGGGAAGAAAAAAAACACCACAGTGTGCTGCTATTTAGACCTGTCTCTCCTCCCTGGAAAGCACCTATTTTGACTTGAGAGTAAAATATGTGCTTATGTTTGAAGGAAGAGACACCTTAAGTGTATGTGTGCTGTTTAGATAGCTTATACATGAAAACCTGTGATTCAAGGAGTTGACTGTCTAGCTGAGATAGGCAGTACCAGAAGAAGCAGCATTAAACTGAGAGATGAGATAGCATACAATAATGCACAGGGAGACAAGCAAAATCCTTGTGGCGAGTGTATGCTGTAGGTGCAGATGTTACTGCGCTAAGCTAAAACTTCCCAGGTTTCCTCAAATAGAGGCTGATAGACTAGTCTGGCACTGAAGTGATAGCAGAGGGTGTCCAGAGAATGGTGCATTTCACTGGATGAGAAGACCTGAACCATAACCGTGGGACTGCTGCGCCCAGAAGAAGAGAGAAGATATTCAAACCACAAAATATGCTTCTAGCAGAAGTTTGGGCATCACAGATAGAAGGGGGAATAAAACCAACACTTGATATTATGACTGCAGGGGAAATGAGGGCTATGGGCAGAGAGTAAGAACAGAGAGTTCAAAAGAAAAGACTGAAACATCTGATGCAGAGGGACCTCAGAGACGGAAGCAAGGGCAGAAGATTGCAGGTCCCTGGATGCCTGGCTTACAAAGAGGTGAAAGTCACTAGCAAACGGTAGTTTTATGGTTGGCTGTCAAATTGACTACCAGCTTTTCTGAGGAAGGAAAGTAGGGGTCGCTGAGAAAAATGAAAGCTGCAGCAAATGTTGTTATAAGAATGACCTGGTAGCTAAATGCATAAGGTGGGATAAAAAAAAAAAAAAACAAGGGAAAAGAGAGGAAAGACAGCGAGGGGTAGAGTCTCCCCTGGAGCCATTAGAACCAGCCTGGTGGAGCCTGCAGATAAAACCAGAGTAGAGCACAGCAGGTCAGACAGCCTGGGAAAGCTAGCAAAAGAACATTGCTGTATTTAAAATTTAAAAATTAAAAAAAAAAAAAAAAGACAGCTGTAACTGTGCTTTTGACAGCTGATTCAACTGTTCACTTTTAATTATATTTTGTCATTTGAAGTGAAATGTATTCCCTTGAAATGCTTTACCCACATAGTTCTTAGCCTTTTGTCCAATTACATCGCACCCATCCTCTTAAAGATTAACAAGCTTTAATGAACTCTATTGTTGTTAATTCATCTCCCTTTTATTTTGACAGTGTGACTTTTGTTTACAATTAGTACAGCTAACACTATGCAGGGTCATGTGGGTCGAAAGAAAGAAAAAGATTTCTCTTCAGTACGGGAAGAAAACAAATGAGTCCATTCCTCTGGAGTACTTGTTAGTTTTGTTTTGTTCCACTTTTAATGAAGAAAAATCTCCCAGAAATAGATCTTCTGGTGGGACTTAATCAAACTTAAGCATCTGATTCCAAAAGATACCTTTGAAAACTCTCCTTCAGTTGCAACTTATGTCTGGAAGGATATAAGCTTTATAGCGGCTGGGGATTTTTGCTTAGTTTCTCAAGGAAATAAAACTGATTTGGTCATCCAGTACCTTTTTTTTTATTATTTTTCTTAACCTACAGATCTTCTTCATTATTTGTTTTCAACTAGATTTGAAAGCAGAATGGGACCCTTAAATATATTAAGTTCCACACTTTTGATGAAAATAAACAGTTGTGTAGAGGATAAAGACTTTAATCAGGATACCTGCTATGAGAAAGCTTGTAGCATAAGCTTAACCCTTATTAGCCACTAAAGAGTATGAGAGAAAGAGTAAGAAATCCAAGCCATAGTCTCCAAAGTCTCCAGTCAGAACTTGAATTTTCTCAGACAGTAGATAATCCAAAAGAGAAACTAGCTTTTGGGTGCATTGCTGGCATTAGTCAATTACTTTATTAATTTAGCTCTGAAAATGCCTAAAGATTCAGTTTGATTCCTATCAACATCACCCAGCTTTAAAAGAGCTGAGCAGTCCATTCCCAGCCTAAAAGCAGACTTTCCCTCTGACGAGTCTTCTGCAGAGCAGACCAAGCAGTCTTCAGAGTCCATGGGAGATCCTGGGGAGTCCAAAGCTGCCTCTGAAAGCAACTGCTTCCTCCTTCCCTTTGCTCTCACTGGTAGTTACTCTTTTTGTCTTCCCAGTGCTCACCTGTTCAGTTTCCTTTTGTCTGAAGGGCCTTCCCATGTCCTCTAGTTTTCAGGCCCAGGACTGCTCTGGTGCAATTTCTTAGGTGCCTCTATGTCAGTGTGCTCTAAACAAGTTCAGAGATGATGTAGTAGACTTTATATGACAGACTGTACTGGTAGAGACTTACTTTGGTCCTTGTTCTGGGATTGCTGCATTCAACAGTGGCGGAACCCAAGCCTCTCTTCTCACAGCCAAGCATCCTTTTCATAAGCTATAGGATTTGTATTACCTTCGAGTTTTCTCTTTGAGTATCTCTCATCCTGCACCTGTCTTGCAATATTTTAATATGGTAGCACACACTCAGGAGATGGTCTACTCAGCATTCTTTCCCAAGCTAGCCTACAGCTGCCTTGTTTGTTCTTACACAGGGAGTGAGGAGGTGTGAATAAGAATTACTCGTATCAGAAGTGGAATTGGCATCAACAACTGAGACCCCATCTGCGCCTTGGGAAATAAAAAAGAGTATAGATGTCATTCTTCAAGAGAGATTTCTGGCAATGACTTTTGCCTGAGAAACAGGACTTACTGCTGTCATTAGCTGTGTGTGTCAATTAGCTGAAGACAGTTTTGTGCCCTGCATGCCAGTTATTTCTGAGCCCATGGCACGGGTGTGAATGCCTGTGCAGCACACAGTTTTATGGTGCCATGAAGACCAGGCTGGTCTTCATGAATTGGTCATCATGAATTGAGAGCATGTTGCTGCTACAATGACCCACATGTGCTGCAGTTACGGTATAGCTATTGCATGGAGCACTCCAAGGCCACTTGAGCCTCCATTGCACGCTGTTGGATCTAGACCTGCTATATACATGTTGCAGTAGAGATCTGTTCATACCAGTTTTGTGTTTTTCTCAATGCTGTGTCAAATTCTGGGGATAGATGGGCATATCTTTGCATGATGATGCATTGCCTTTCACGATGAAGATATGCAAAAATATCTATGGCAACAACTTTTTAGATTACAGGAGAGATCTGGAATCTCAGCAGGACCAGGCAGCTAAGAGTTCAGCACTGCAGGGTCCAGATCTTAGTCCGCTTTAATTTGGACCTAACTGTTAGTCTTTGTCATTGACCATCTGTCATTTCATGAATTATTTTGGGTGTTCTGAAACTCTTTCTTCTGTTAGTCTTTGTAGCTTTATAATGAATTTAAACTTTCTGTAATCCAACCTGAAGAATTATAAATAGATTTTTATTTAGACTACATTTCATTTCCAGAAGCCCAGAGTCTCTGGCTAGCTGGCTGCCTATTTGTATCTCTGTCTCTGCATATAATCAAGTAGTTGCTATATTCTTACTTCCTTGTTATTTTTGCTGATGGTCTGCCTTCCCAAACAGAAAGAAGTCTTTTCACTGGTAGAAATGATAACAGTGCCTCTTTTTTCCCAGGCACACTGAAGATTGTTCAGGATCATATAGGTCATACAACCCTACAGCATCACCTCATAGGCAAGCTGCTGAGCTCCTGTAGTTTCTGCAGGAGCCCTGGTGTTGTCTGACTGCCATGGGGAGCTGGCACATTAGCAGGGAGCCCCAGGATATGTAGCTTTTCAAATCTCTTCTGGATGATGCAAGAGGCTGATGAATTTATTTTTTCCTCTTATTAGATATTAGTTTTTCCTCTTCTTATTTTCCCAGGTCTGTGGCCTCGTGGAGATGTCTGACTCTGAACGGTGAATAGCATGAAAAATGTAGTGTTCGCAACTTCTTTTTTCATGCATTTGTGCAGAGGAGGTACCTTTAGATTCCTCTGGTGGCTGGTGAAATCTAAACATAAAACAGTTCCTGTCTTTGATGAAGTCAAATATTAGACTCCTGAACTGAGATCAGAATCAGCAGTGGAGCATTTAGATGTAGGCACACATAACTTTGTTTGTTGTAAGTTTTCTCCCAGGAAAAAGGAGATGATGAGTGGTTTCAAACAGAGCATAGATTTTAATTGCTTAGTTATTTGCCAGGAGGTAGTAGTTGCTAATATGTGACTACACTGTACAAATTACTTCTGTAAAGTAAACTGGTATTTTTACAGGAACGTGAAAGAGATGCTCAAACTGGATTTGAATAGAATTGGAGCAGCTGACTTCTTAAATCCCTAGTGAAAAGCATGGGCAAAACCTATTACGACTGTACCAGAGGATGTTGGGAACACTAAGGATTGGGATTTTTTTCAGAACCTGAATACTCTTAAGTTTGAGCCATTTCCCATTCTGTGACAGCAAAACAGATTAATTGTATCTCGGGCTCCATTTTCAGTGTGTTTGTCACCAGATTGGGTGAATGGGATCGTAATCCTTCTATTCAGCTGAACTGCAGCTTACTGCATGACCTTTTCAACAAATGTATTTTAATTAGCTGTATATTCACCTTCTTCTCACTGCTGAAAGAAGGAAAAATGGATTATCGACAGTATGGGGTATTATATATTTAACCTTTTAGGCTGAGAATTTGGGCAGATGTGAAACCAATCTGTAAGGACAGCTAGTAATGTTGTACAGGTCAAACTGTGGCTAAACCACAGCTTAATTGTATACATTCAAGTGTATAATGTGCACATCTCTGGAAATGTTTGTGGCAATTAAATCATCTTTGGAGTTTTCTTTCCTTCCCTGATTTTTCTCCTTCTTCCTTGCTAATGGCACCCTCAAGCTCTGCATCTGAAGAGTATGACAAGGATCCCGCGTATGTATTTAGTGCAAAGGTGAGGCAATACTGAAAACTCTTGCCCATTTTGCAAAGACATCTTTAATTCCTGTCCACTGGTCGTGTACAGCCAGTCCACGGGCACCCTGTGGGAAGGGAGAGGGCTGATTAGAGAGGCAGTACATCAGGACAATCTATAAATGGAACTAATTCTTTTTTTACAGAAATGGGTGAAAATCCCAGAGGAGAAGCCATATTCTACTGTAGGAGTGTTGGCCAGTGGCTTCCCCTTCAATCTGCAGCCTTAAAAGTCTTCAAAGGCTTACTTTTAAAATAAAAAGGTGTTGTGAGATCCCTGCCTACTGATGAGTTTCATACACTTGGCCATGGTTCTCTATTAATGCTACAGGCATTCTCACTTGAACTGTCATATCCTACAACCGCTTTTGTCCCCAACGGCAATCTGTTGGAACAATCCCTTGAATGAGTCACAGACAGCCGGGGACTCTATTGGGTAATATTTGGCTAATATTTTTGTCCCAGAGCTTCAGTTTTGATCTTGGGACATCAATCCAGCTCTCTGACCCTCTCCACACACTCTAGCACTGGTTTTATCTGCTCTGCCAGTCCATAGTGCAGGCTTATGCAGGAGATGGATTACCTCTACCTGTGTTTCTGCGTGCTGTCTAGCAAAATACAGCTGCATGCAGTGGACCCATTGCAAGGCAAATGTGTTATCTGTGCTAATTCAGGACAAAAGAAGGAGGATGCCTGAGTGGTTCAACCTTAACCAGCGAGGGAGTTCATATGAAAAATGCAGCTATTACAGCATTCAGTCCCCTGCATTTCCTGTCCTTGAGCTAAGCCCTGTGAGAAAGCCCATACTTGCTGCTCAGAAGTTCTCTGTCTGTCCCGTGGCCAGGCTGAGAGCAGAGCAGAGTTGCCAACCCATGTGCTGTGGCCAGCCTCAGTACTGCATGTAGTCCCAGACAGCGGTGGAGAACAAGGTATTCACAGCCATGGGTGCTCAAAGAGCAATTTGGACCCCAGTAGAGGAGACTGCAAGTAGCCTCTGGCTTTCAGAATACATAAATGATAAGCTATCAACCCCAGCAATTGGTTTCCATCAGCTTATATTGGTTACATTTTCAAAGCTATGTTCAAAAGGAAAAGGGCAGGAAACATAATGCTTCAATGATACTGCCATTTGCTGGATCCCCTTAATAAGCCAGCTGTGAATAGATGAAATTGCTTTGTGAACCTGCTGCACGAAACACACATTCCTGGTAGTTTTCTCATGCAGAGGAAGAGCTACACAGGTTATAAAATGCCTCGTGGATCAGCAGAGTGATTCTGCCACCAATACTCCATGTCAAGTTAACTCCTTTGGAAGGTTGCAAAGGGGGAGTGCTTTCTATGAGGTCATTTTGACTTCCCTCTAGCCAGATGCAGGCACCTATAGCAGCAGTGAGGGCAGGAGGCTAACCCAGATAAGGGAGAACAAAACAAGTGCCAGTTTGATATACGAGTACCTACCAAGCTTTAAGCCTGGCTCCTGCCCTTTTTCTCTGTGTAATAAATGAAATGACCTTCCAGTTAAAGTGTAAGAGATTGGAAAAGACAAAGCCGAGCAGTGAGGCCCTTTTTCCCAGTGCATACCCACATTAGAATTCTGCTCTCACGCTCTCACGAAGGAAAACTGTAGCTTGAAGAGAAAACAACGTAGTATTAAGCCATCCTGGTGTCAAATACTGTAAAAGAAAACAGTTAACGACACAAACTCACTGCATTCTCATTACCAGCTTTGGGTATAATAGCCTCCCTCCCTCAATACCAAACAGGATTTCTTAGTGCTCTTTTGTGCTTAAGCCTCCAACTTGGCAATTCCATCCGGCCTGCTGCTCATAAACTGTAACTCCTTTGTCATTCCCAGGTATTTTCTGTGGTTTTTGCTTTTATTGTGACTTGAAACTATTTTATGACTGCGTTCTATTGTTGTTCTGTGTACAGTGGGTAATGAAACACCTTTATCTGCATCTTTTGCTTCTTTCTTTTATTCTCCCAGCTTAATGACATTATTGTGAGCACCACTGGGACTGTTATGCAGATGTACTGCGTACTGGAGAAGTTGCTGCTTCAGGATAAGCCATTACTTTTTGTTGCCCCCACAGGCCTGGGAAAGATAGCTATTACAAACAACTTCCTGCGACAGTTACCTCATGAAAAATATGTTGTATGTCAAATTAACTTCTCAGCACAGGCCTCAGCTAATCATACCCAGGACATCTTCCTAACGAAAGTCGAAAGGTACCCAGAGTTTTAATTAAAATCAAATATGTAATTGTGCTTAGTTTACTCCACAGAGATTATCCACCAAATAATATGAAATGCTCTCCTTCCATTTCTGACAGAATAAATGAAAGCTGATTTGTTTCTCCATGTAATGTTTATTACTGGGGAAACTACACTTTAACTGATGTTGACAAATATTCTGAGATATGGAGTACACGGAAATAACATCATCTGGAGAGCACGTCTACTTAACTTCATCTTCTTAGCTGGTTTTGCTTAGGAGAATGAGTCAGCTGCCCCTGTCCCCGGATATTCTTCTGCCTGAAGCATATTAAAGGGAATCACCAGATTGGGTCCCAACCAGTAAAGAGAGCCATCTGTTAGGGAAAGATCTGAGCAGTAGGCTATATATGGTACCCGCCAACACACGGAGGGCAAAAAGATCAACTGGAAGAATGGCGGCATCCAGGGAATTATATCTAGAAAATGGCTAGCTCTCCAGCATCTAAATCATGCATTTTTAATTCATCACATGGCAGACAAACAAGTCAAACATTAATTGGCATGATAAGAGGGAGCTCTTATTGTATTCTACACCTTTGAGTATGGTGTGCCTCTCTTGCCAGCTAGCCCAGGCAAAACTTGGAATTTGCAGGCACCAGAAATGAGATCTGTGGGCAACACCATACACCAGTTATTAATGAAAATTTTAGAAGCAGGGAGAAAATGCTGAACACTCAGCACAGGCATGAGTTGTTAAGAATGTCAGAGATTACATTTTTGCTGTTAAAACCTACTGTAATAATTGCAACTTCCCTGAGCAAATAAAATTAAGGATTTGATTCAGACGTAACATGGATACTTCAGCTATGTAAAGAATACATTTTTATGCACACTGGAGTTTGATAAATATTATTATGAAAACTGACAGACTCTAGTGAATGGGGAAATATATCCTATCAACAGTACAAAGGAATAGAAAATGCCATGAGGGTATTTGCTGAAGAGGCTCACAAGTCATGATCATTTTCATCTGTAGATAGACTAAGATAAAACCATTTCCTCGATGTATTTTTGTTTCATATTTATAGTTTTCTTTAAGCTGTGTTTCCAGACTTCTGTCATCATCAAAGAGAATAAGATAGTCTAAGCAGAAGGTTTTGAATAACTAGACACTCAAAAATGATGTGTACCAACGCTGGCAAGGTCACCATCAGGTTGTGACTACCTCTGAGGTAGGCAGCTGGACTGGTTTAGCCCACACTGAAATAAAAATCTTCTTACAAATGAGGAAAATTCTCAGGAGGGAATCATTTTCAGTGTACAACCATGCTATTTTTTTTATTTTTAATTTGTACATACACAGTGTCCCGGTAAAGCCAATCCAGCTGGAGTTTATCTTTAAGGAATGGAATGCAAAGACTGAAAAAGCCTGAGATAAAAAAAAAATAGTATGAAAGCACTAAAATAGCTTTTCTCCCTCTGGTTCCTCTTCTGTCAGGCCCTGTCCTCAGCTCTCCCATCACATATTCACACAATGACTGACTTTTTCATTGATAAGCTACCCCTGTGGGTCTTGTTAGAAACATAGCACGTGAGCAGGCTATAGGAAATTTCTAGCTGAACACAGAAACAGTCAAAAATTACAAAATTTAGATTATTAGCATTATCATTTTCTATTTTGTAGAAATGATTAGAAACATCCACTTTTGGTTGATTGATTACAGTGGATTAGCTAGGGAATGAGCAAGAATATGCAGATTCTGAAAACCATAAAAAATGTCTGGAAAAACAGTTAAATATTTTGAAAAGAGAGACTTCCATGATGTTTTCATATCTATTTCTGAGCCAAAAGATGCTGAAGAAAAAAATGTGTCTTTTTTGAATGAGAAACACCAGCTACACAGCTTAGAGAGTTTTATGGACTATATGAGGTTATCTCTGATTTTGCCTGGCCAGGATCACTTAGGGTTGCTTATTAACAGCCAGGATCACAGTGAGACAGCTTGTACCATACATTCCCATCCAGTGAAACAAATAGGGAACATTTCAGAAACATTTACTCAGGCCGAGAGAACCTTTAATGTACACATCCACAAACTTCCTGGGAATGAAATCAAACTGAAGTACAGATGTTGCAGAGCTTCATTTTAAGGTTTCCAGTTGATCACAGAGATGTGTAAAAGCAACGAACAGAGAAACTCTTCTTGTACAAAAGGTCATTGTTTATATTTTATTAACTTTTTTATTGCTAAACATCTGCCACTAAATTGGAAGTCTCAGCACAAAGCATGTTGCATTTTATGTACAAATCAACGCTATCTAGTCTAGTAAAAGTAGATGCTGGGATGACATGGCGCCCAGCTTGATCTGTATGGTATAGGTGGCTGTTATCTTGATGTTTGGAAACAGACAGTGATCTGGAAAATGCAGCCCAACTGTGGGTGGTTGTGGTGACATTTGAACATCTCCAGTGGAGGTGATCAAGATAAGGGTGGAGGAGAGCCTGGCTGGGGTGCAGAGCTCTCCTGTGGGCACAGAAGAACTGAAGACAACAGAAACCATTTGAAGACAGGTCTACCTAGATAGTCATCTGCTGGGCCTGGTGAGGAGATGGCCTCAGAGGAGGCAGGAGCCAGGGAGTCAGTCGTACTAGGTTCTCAGAGTGGAGGCAGCAGGAGGCTGTGACAGCGGCACACGGTGTGCTTTTAGTGTAACAAACACTGCCAAACTGCCTGATCAAAGAAGTGCTTAAGTTACATACAGCACAAGGCAACTTTCTGGTCTAGAAAGAAATCAGCTAAAGGAGAACTCATCCTCGATCTGTCAGAGTTATTCAGTCTGTGATTATTTCAGTGGAGTATTTGATCAAATGACTCAAACTTCCAGGCATTTTGTCAACTGACTGAAAATGAACACCAGACATCTGACTACATGCCTGAAGTCACGTACTGAATTAAGCAGTCAAATAAATAAAGGGACTAACAGTTAGTGCACAGTGTGCTCTCTGAAATGAGATTTCTTTTATCCCCTGACGACAAAGATTGGGCTGCCCTTCTTTGAACCGGTGGGGGAGGAAGGACGCCCTGTACTTCTCTGCCTGTGTCTGCTTGGTTCGAATCTTGTCCAAGTGCTCTGCTGAAGGGCAGTGAGGGGGAGGCGGGGGCTGGAGTGTACCTCTTTTGTGTCAGGCAAAATACTCTGGCCTGGTACATGAGATGGTGAAATATGCTCTTCAGGGGCTGGTGAAGCAACTTCATCTTCCTTGGAGCTTTTTTTGTGCTGCCTGTCTCAGAGCAGATTGCATTTACCCACCTACTGGAGCAAATGTGGGTTGAATGATGTTCATGGTTTGATTACAGCTTCTGTTTTTGAAGTTCTTTGCCTGAGCCGTTTCATCATCCCTTGGTGGCCACATTTAGTTAATTCTTGGGGAAAAAAAAAGAAAAAAAAAAAAAAAGGAAGGAGATCTTTGCCAAGTAACTTCTCTCACAGACAAGGTCTTTGAAGGGTGTACAGTTAGGGCTCTGAGTGGAAACTTTTCTGTTTGCTATGTTATTTTCCATCAAGACATGTAGGTTGGTTGCACTGTTAAGTGCACACTTCACTCCTGCTTGGGGTACGTGAAGTGCTGCTCTGAAAGGCAAGGAGCGAACCGGCACTTTTCCATGCTTGTCTGCACAGCCCTCTGGTGAGCTAATGGAACTCCACATCCAAGTTCTCCCTGGAGAGGTAGGATTAAGGCAAACCTCTCCCGTGCTCCCCCCAGGAGGAGGATGAGGAGAAGAGACTATACTTATCTGTATTACAGGACCCATCCGTTGCCAGAGCTGGTGCCTGCTGTTGGGCCAGAGATGCAGCCTGATGATAGGTTGTAATACAGAGAAAAATTTCGTGGCAGATTTCTCAACATGTGGGAATCTGAAAAGGTACTTTGTGAACTGACAATGAGACGTTTCTGTATATGGGAAAAAGCTTTCCTTATCTAAATATGTTCCTGTGAATTTGCTTTGTGCTGAGCTTCAAGCTGGAAAGAGCTTACAGGAGCCCTCCAAACTCCCAGTCTCCCTGTTTCTGCTATGCAAAGAAAGGAAAAATGACCTGCTCCCAGCACTGCCAGCAGTTCCCTTCATCACTAGAGAAAAACCCCTCACAAATGGCATTCCTGCAGGGCTCCTTCATCCAGAAGGGTTCAGAACAGATCTTACTCATCTAGATGAGTTACCACTTCCATTAATTCAAAGCAAGAGGCCTAAGTTAAAATGGAAATTAATGTGTTTGTTAACTTCCCTCTCATTTATGTTTGTTAGCTTTTCTCTTATGCACAGTGAATTAAAAAATAATAATAGCTAATCATGGCCTGGCAGGGATTTTTAATGGATTTAATTTTTCTCCATCCTGCTTACATGTAATCTCTAACATTCAGTGTTTTATGGGCTTGTTATCACTCTAGAAATGCTTGCAGAGCATGCCTGGAGTGCACGCAGAATAACTGCAGGAAATACACACTCCCCCAAAACCAACAGGTGCTGGTTACCATTCCCAAGCCAAGCAGCACATGTCCTGTATCTGGATGGCTGGTTTAGCATGATTCACACCAAGGGGTTTTTTGTCTTTCCTGCAGCCACTCTGAGGGAAGGGAGCATTTAAAGGAATGACTTACGGCACATAATCAGTAAGTGGCCTGGAAACATGCTCAGGCTCGGCCCTTGAACTGCCCTTGCTGTGATGGAGCTGACAGACTGCATGCTTTTTGTCAAAATGAAAGGTGGTTACCTTTCACTGCATTGTGACATATTACATACAAAACTATTACATTATTACACATGAAATAGTAGAACCTGAACATTGCCTTTATGGGTATAAGTGATGTGCATGTCACCTGCCCAGGGGATCAGGACCGGCTGGGGTTCATCAGTCTCTCCACACAGGTCCTGCCACTGCCCAGGGGGATATTTAGGTTTTGCCACTCAGCTTCTTCCAATATAGCACAAAGCCATTGTAAGGCTCCAAAATAGTGAGGGATTGTTGGTCCATGCAGCGCAGGAAGCGCTGTTGCTATGGTAACCAGTCCTGTATCATTTTTGTGTGTTTCTGTAGTAAAAAAAGAATATATATATATATATGTGTGTGCATTACTTTTATTAAATTATTGTACCTTTGAAAGCATTGCTCAGCTTTTTACCTCAGAATCAACAGTTTAATTTCAGACTGGGTCAGTACCGAAACAATCATCATTGTTATTCCAGATGCTTTTTTGGTGGCCTTTGTGAATTTGCTGATGGCCCGAGCTCAATAGATAGTGACAGGTGTCTACACTATTAGTGTCTACTACAATTAGCACTAATTGGTACCTCTATTGGCAGTGGAGATTGGCTAGGGATTTAATGGAGATGAGAGATGAACATTCTCTCTGTGTGTTCGCCCCTTCTTCCCTCAAATATAGAGTAACAATTTCTGAAATAAGTACTCATGGTCAAAGTAAAGAGAGAAAGTTTCAATATTTATTACTTGGTTTGTTCCTGAGTTGTAGCTTAATGGAAGCATTCAATCTCTGAGACTTCCAATTTGGCACTTTTCAGGTGAAATTTTCATTACTAGCCTAATTTTTTCCAGGTGCACTTCTGCAGCTGCGATGTATTGTGCCATAATTTAGCACCTGCAGTTCTTTCTAGCAGCAAGAATTTCCAACCAGGAAAACAAAGGTTGAGTCCAGCCTTGATTTAAATAAATAAAATTTTAAAAGCATCCCCATCATGAAAAGAGCAACAAAAAGCTGCTTTCAGAGAAGGTTTAATCAAGCAAAAGCATTAGCGATACAATACTGTTTGCTGATAAGCATTAACAAAGAGGAAGAAACCTCTGTGTATTGCATTTTAAAACATTTTCTACAAGATTGCTCTTTCACTTGTTACTACTCTTTGTAGAAAAATCTGCCTCATTTGTTAATTTGTTTCTTTTCTCTTTATGCCTGACAAACACCTCCTAACTAGGTTAAATTGTTCACTTGTGATTATGGGGAAAAGGGTTTTATTTATTCCTATGAAGTTAGTTGAAGGTCTTAGAAATGTGAAATATATGGTGAGTTCAAAACAGGTGAATTACTCTCAAAATAAGTGTTGGCGGCTTTTTATCTTTTCCTTGTTTTCCATATTTAATTCCATCCTTGAAAGATGGAATATGCATCATTTCCCCATCGTCTCTCTCTGGTTCATATTGAGTGAAGTGTTTTGAATTAATTATGTTAAATTATTAATAGCTTAAGATTTGAAAACATTACAAGGTTTGAGTAATGTTTTATCAGGCAGTAACTGTATGATAATTCTTTCATACAGTAGAGTACATTTCCAGCTGATAGGTAAAAATTACAACTGTATGCTGGGAGCATTGAATTCAGTTCATTGTGAAGCATAATAAGGTAATGAACATTTAGGCTTCATATTAGGGGGAAAAAATGCCATTAATGAATAGATTCCAGGAGAAACAATGAAAGCAGTGTTTCCTAGGCCATGTAAAATGGACTGTGCAGAAATACAGAATACAAAACAGCTCTGTATTGGTAAGGACATGAGTGACATACAAGGTTTCTCTGCATCTAAATTCTCTGATTCTCTGATACAAAATATCCTCTGATATACCACCTCTATGTGTCTTTTATTAACTGATGGCTAACTAACAGCTCATTTGTCAGGGAAAATGAGAAATAACGCAGCACTGGGCCCTCTAAACAAAGCATTGCGCTGCTAGAATTATTCTAGCTTAAAGGTCCAAACACAAAGTTTATCTTCTGTTAAATCTCCACGACATTTTAACTAGGGCTATGAAATAAATGGTCAACTAAATCAAGCTGTATTAATTTCAGGCATTATTTTGAACCTGTTTTATGGTGCTACAACCATCTGACAGCATTTAAGGGAGAGGCACGACAGCTGACAAAAGACCTGAGAATTAGCTCCATAATTATTTGCACAGGGAAAATGGCTCCTTTCCACTCTCAGCCCACTGTGTAAGTCTTGATACATTTCATCAGCCTCACATAATAAACCCTGTGGAGGAATTAAGGAGCCGGGAAATATAGGTTAGGCTCACAAGACAGACACCAGCACTTAGTGCTGCTGAGGCCTCTGAGCGCTGCAGGCCTCAGGCACCCCTCCACCCGAGTGGGCATCTAGGCCACTCCTCATCAGAACTGCCCTACCCAGGGCATTTTTCTGGGCATGGCCCAGTTTTCGCTTCTCATACCAATAAATGAGCTGTTACACGGGAAATGAGAGCAGAGAGGTGCTTAACCCTCCTTAAAAAGCGGGATTTTGCCGTGCTTTGATGCTTGCTGTCTACTGGTGGTTCAGGTGCTGGGCAAGTGATGTGCTAGACCTGTTCTTCAGTGACCAGTTCTCCCCAAGGGCTGTATGGAAAAGCCTCCAGCATCCAGCCTGGAGCTGTGGGCAGGAAGACGGAGTGCCTATAGCTGTGCGTGGCATGACCTAGATCTTGCCTAGATCCGTCCAAGTCATATCAGGGGAGGAAAAATATGTATACATCACTCTTCAACTATCTAACCATAAAGGTTTGTATTTCCAAGGGCATTTAGACATCTGTTGAGTCATGTAACTGCTAGAATGATTTTCAAATGCACCTTAGTAGGTTTGACAGCTGGTTTTTATTTCAAAGAGTTATTTGGACAGCCAGTTAGATTTTCAAAACATTTATCTATTTCTCTGTATATTGCATATAGCCTGAAAACCCAGCCCACAGTCTTTGGCAGAGAGAAGCATGATACCATTTGTGTGCATCTATAATGTTAAAACACCCATTCCCTGACCCTTTTATATTATGTTCTACATGCCCTGACGTCTGAATTCAGTGCTCCCACGGGTTCCTGAAGCAGTGGGCTTCGTTAAGATGTTATCTGTCCTCTCCAAAAGAAGCAAGTGCATTATTCCTCCTCCAGTCAGGAGCTTTTCAAGCTGTTTCACAACTGGCACTGCTATTTCAATTGCCCCGGAGCGTAACACTGTCTCACCCTCTGGTCCCAGCAGCATGAGTACGTAGCAATGTTAGATAGTTATTAGGGACCCAGTGTAACAAATCCAGCTTGAGTAGAGAAATTCTTTGTCTTTGACACTTTGGCTCATCTAGTATCCTCACTTGAGTACAGTATCCTTTTGCTGATAAGCCCTACCAGGTACTTCTGAAAAGAAAGAAAAAAAAGAGTTGCTTTTGCAGGGCTAGTAATTAAAATTTGTTTTCGTACTACATGCTGAAGTGCAGGGTGTAATATCTCAGCTCACTTACATTTATGCTGTTATTTCAGAGTGTCAAAGTGTTCATGGTGCAATCAAGAAACAAACTGGCAGAACTGAAGCAATCTGCTCTGTAGTCGCCTTTAGTTCAAGTTCTCATTGTCTTGTAATTAGCTGGAGTGAATGCAGCTACCCAGCAGCACGCTGTGCACTGTGACATGCTTTGGAATGAGGCGCAGGGCTGGAAATAAAAGCGCTTCACTCAGGGTGCCAAAGTGCCTACTGTAGGTGCAACACCGAAATTCGCTTGTTATAATCCTTCCTGCCTAATTAATTCCATTGATAGCCATTCACGATCATCAGTTTTGTTGATAGTGTTTTACAAAGATTTTTCTTTCTTTTCCTTTTTTTTTTTTTTTTAATTTAAACTGGAATAGTTTTATTAGCTTGTTTACTTCAGAACAATGTGCCATCTTTGATTAAACTCCATGTGGATTTATAACTATGTCCTCCCCATGTTTCTGTGACCTTTACGGCACATCTGATAAAAATAAAAGGTCATGGATTCCAAAAGAACCGGTTCTAATAATAATGTCAGGCAGGCTCCCCTGAAAGTGTGTGATTTTCCTTCCTTCTTTCTTCTCTTTTCTTCTTTTCCTCCCTCTCTCTCTCTCTCTCGTGCGCGTGCTTTATTCTGCTGTTTCAAAGTAAGATGAAAATTAACATGAATAAAATTAATGGTTTAATTTTGCAGGAGAAAGAAGAGGGTTTACAGTGCTCCACTGGGGAAAAGGGCTTTTGTCTTTGTTGATGACCTAAACATGCCTGCCAAGGAGAAATATGGTGCCCAGCCTCCCATTGAACTGCTGCAGCAATGGATTGACCATGGCTACTGGTTTGACAGGTGCAATAAATATTAATTAGTGTGCTTGGCTACAGCGGAGTAATGATATACACTGTTTCTCTGAAGCGTTAAATTGTAGTGTTAGTCTTTTATAATTCCTCATCTTCTCCGTCACAACAGGAAAACACTCTGAGTTACACGACTCCCTGTACAGAAAAAGGAATAAAGGCTTATACGTTGCAGTGAATTACAGCATGAGAAAGGCAAGTCTATATGGGAGAGAGGCACAACGTGCATTTTCATGTGTTTGTGGAAACACCATCAGTATTTAAGCCATCACAAAACGGTCTCAGATAAATTTTTAGTTCTTGGTTGTTAAGGACTAAAACAAAATAATTTGTCTTTCAGTGAATGACTGAGGTTACAATGCATTTGAAGATGGCTTTTCTAGCATGCAGCCAGTGTTTAGGGGAAGAGTGTGTAATAGACAGACACTTTTCTGCATGATTTATGTTAATACTGGTTGTTGGAAGACTTCAAATTCTCCCTTGTTTATGTCTCATCTGTCTGAATTTTAAAGAAGTGTATGTTGTTTAAGAGCAACCCCAGCTAATCTGCTTTAAAAAAATAAAATATAAGTGTAAAATAGCACCTAGTCATGGAGGCTCCATTACAGTGCTTGATCATTAGATGAATGTAACCATACTTTATGATACACTTAATTATATACACCTAAGGTACAAAGCAGCTGCACTTCTACCAAAAGAATGGGCCATTAATTAGGAACTAGTACTTCCTATATGCATTATTATTATTGCAGTTCACAATTATGCTTAAACCAGTCATTACACATTTTACTGCGCTGAAGATCTTGTTTTCTATAATATGTGTTTAACACTGTATTACAACTTTGTATGGCAGCCTCAGCCTGTTCCCTCTGTGCTTTTCAAAAGAGAGGCATGAAAGTTGGCAGGTAGTGTCTGCATTTCAATTGGAACTCCTACCTTTCTCTTTACTCTTAACCAAATAAAATAAAGGCTTTAGCTTTTCTAGCACAATACAAAAGAGCCAGGAAATAAAAGAGGAAAAATGTGGGTGTTTTCAAGTCTGATGTTTTCTCAAAACTATAGAATATTTCTTAATATTTTCAAAGTGAAATAGAAGCTGAAAGCATTAGGTAGAATCGTTTCATCATTTTATACTGAACTTGGGAAATAGTGATTGAAATGCATGTAATTTTCCAGCTCTAAAATCCCTCATTTTCTAAAGCATACAGCAGAATTTCTCTCCTTTTAGGAACAATAAGCCTTTTCATTGTCAGCAGTGTTCATACTATCCTACCCTCTGTGTAAACCATGAGATGGAGTTTGGGAAGATGCAGGTGGAAACAAACTCATGCCATTTTAAATATAAAGGTTTCACTCCTTTATATACTCAGAATTACTTCTGCTAGTGGCTGCAGCTTGTCACTTGTCAGCCTGTCTGGATGAGCAATATACACAGAAAGAACAATTTGAAGAGGATGGTCTTTGCTGGATAAACAACAAAGCATTAGTTACCTGGAAGGCAAGAAGACTGGCATGTTTTTTTCCCCAATGACAGTCTATAACAAGCAAATATTTGCTGATAATGTCTGACAATATAGCCACAGGAAGAAGCAGCTGAGGTAATTCGAGGTAGTATCCTTTACTGTCAGAGGGATCTGTGGCTTTCTAAGGTGATTAAACTGTTGGCAGCTATGCCATTGAAGATGTTAAATAGGAAAGATTTGCTAGTAAAAGACCCACCACTGCCTCAGAGCCAGCCTTACATCACACTATCACAGAATCATAGAATGGCCTGGGTTGAAAAAGACCACAATGATCATCTAGTTTCAGCCCTCCTGCTATGTGCAGGGTCGCCAACCACCAGACCAGGCTGCCCACAGCCACATCCAGCCTGGCCTTGAATGCCTCCAGGGATGGGGCATCCACAACCTCCTTGGGCAACCTGTTCCAGTGCTTCACCACCCTCTGTGTGAAAAACTTCCTCCTCAGAGAAAAAGTAACATGAACATTGTTAGTGATAACATCTGCAGTGCAGCAACCCAAAATAATACTTGGAATTACTAAGTAAGATTCCTTCATTTGGAAGACATGGGCTTCCTCTGCGGTACTTTCAGAGAGTGGGTTAGGAGTTAAAGAGGAATATGAAGAAAGATATAAAACATGAAGGGACTCAAGGAAAACGCACTACATACACAGAAGTTCAGTTACCTCAGCTTTCCTATGATATGGCCTAACGTATTGCAAATGTTTCTTCCTAGATGAGGAGCTCAGATTGGCCCATGACTGCTTCCTGGGGAAGCTGCCTACAGTGCATGCTCCTCCAAGGTTTGCACTCATGGTCCAGGCAAAATCAGAGACCACTGAGTCTTGGTATAAGAACCATGCCTGACATAGAGACTGCCACCAATTTGTATTGCATCCAAATCAGAACAGGCAAAAAAGCATGTCTCTAGTTTCAGAAAGTATAAATAGATCACAGAAGACCGATTATAGTGGAGACAGTAAACGTGCAACTTTTATTTTCCCAAATGTATCACCGTTGCAAAGGAAAATCACGGAAGGATGCAGGGCGATGGAGGCACAGGTTGGTGCCCAACACATGCAGCCATGGGCGGGGAGGTCACCGCCCAAGGGATTGTGACTGACATCAGCGAGAGATGACTGTGATCTCACTGACCCTCATTTATGAATTCGGGTGTCGGCAGCATCCAGCGTGGACTTGTGCCTAGCCTTCAGTCAAGCAGACCTGCAAGACTTGGAGTACTGACCGAGGACATTCTCGTGTTGTGCTGTGGTGCTGTTGGCATCAGTTCTTGGTGCCCCTCACCAGTGTTTCCCTGGCCCTGCCTGGCTCTGGCAGCCAGGGCTTCCTGAGGTACACGTGCAGCAGTGGAGGTGAGTGGTGAGCGGACACGGTCCTGGGGCAGCCTGTGGGGAGCAGTGATCAGGGAGCTTGCTGCTGAGGGATTGGGGCATAGCTGCTGCCTTCCCCAGGGACAGAGAGTGATCATGGCCTCTCTATCTTTTGCAGTTTGAGACACTTGCCCACTGCCGTGCCAGAGAGGGGAGCAGCTTCTCCATCTGAGCTCTCCCCAGTCCATCTTGCAGCCCAGGACCATGGAGGTGCCGTCCAACTGGATCTGCCCCATCTGTGGGAGGACTCAGGATGACGCAGCCTACGTCACCCCCTGCCTCCACCAACTTTGCTATGGCTGCGCAGTATGGTGGGCCAACAAGAAGCCAAGCTGTGCCATCTGTGGGCAGAACATCAGGACCATCCGATTCTCAGTGAGATCGGAGGATGATTACCTTGAGTGTCCCGTTCCTCAGCCCACACAACATTCGGATGATGGCCTGCAGGATGAGCAGCGGCCTGCAGAGCCGGCCTTCGTGGCCCCAGAGCACAACTTCCCCCCTGAGGTCTGGGCTGCCTTTTTCCGAGAACATCCGGAAGACCACAGAGCCCTGCTCCGGTGGCTCCACCGAGAGTTCAGGAGGACCTCTGGGAACAAGTGGTGGGTCGTGCACACAAAGCAGAGCATCGTGATGGTGTTCCTCTGCAGGCTGGGGCTCGACGAAGAGGCTTTGCTGCAGGAGCTGCGGCAATGTCTCAGAGGCCAAACATTGAGCTTTGTGAGGAGGCTCATTACCATCGCTGCAGCCATGTATGGCCCAAAGATCCACCAGCTGCAGGGCCTCCAGAACAACCCTGTGGACAGCCCCAGCCCCACCACCTCCCATGAGGGGCCTTCTGCCTCCAGCCCCGACCGCTCTGCCAGCCCTGCCGGCCCAAGCACCAAGGAGCTCCCCAGTATCCCTCGTGGGCATCCCAGGCACCCCACCACAGATATTGTGTCCGCAGAGGAGGAGCCAGGGCAGACAGCAACAACGGGCCCCTCTGCCCAGTGCAGGGACGGCTCGCCTGGGAAGCTCCAGCACCCCTCAAAGAGGAAGGCCAGCAGCAGCCCCCAGGACTCAGCCCCGCCAAGCAAGAGGCGGCCCCGGAGGCAGCACTAGGCCGGCATCCCACTGCCAGGCAGAGCACGACTCAGGTGGGCTGGGAGACTAACATTCACTTCTCAGTGTGCTTCTGAGTAAAAATTAAAAAAAAAAATAAAAAATTAAGAAAATGTCTCTGTTAATGACGAGGCAAATGGGGTTGCTGTCTCTGCCCATGCTGTTCGCTCCCTTTTCTGGTCCTGGGGAAAGCCACAGAATCATATGTTCACTTCCACCATCAGAAACCAGCCAGTCATATGCCCTAATAAAACAAGCATGGGTCCCAACACACACAAGATGGACCTCATGTTCTTCTAGTAAGAATTCAATCATCAGGATCCTCTCATACTGCCGGCTTCATGGCACAAATAATTACCTGCAGAAAAGTTGCAACTGTTGTTGTTGTTGTTGCTTCAAGAAAAAAAACTGAATCAAGCTCCACAGAGAACATAAAGCTAGTCTCAACACTGTTTCTGAAGATTTAACCCTTATATTTGTTGGCTAAGTAATAAGGTGACCAGCAGGAGGATGGCAGGTAAGGAATGCCACGTTACGCTACAGAAAAGCAAAGAGTTGGAGAAAAGGACCAGGGAAACAGAAAGTAGAGCAGCAGCAGCAGCAGCAGCAGCCCTCAAGTGGATTTGATTAAAATAATCTTCTGAGACTTTCTGTGTTTTGTTCTGTCACTGGTTTCTACACATCCCTAATGTTTCTATGTGTGTAACACACAACATAGCTGACATATACAAAGTCAGTGCCTGAATTATATACATTATTTGGTTACATCGTATTTTTGTAACACAAATATTAAAAAATGCCTTCTGGCCTCTTAGATAAATTATCATAGAATCATAGAATCATAGAACGGCCTGGGTTGAAAAGGACCACAATGATCATCGAGTTTCAACCCCCCTGCTATGTGCAGGGTCGCCAACCACTAGACCACTAACCATGGTTACTGTAGGCAGTGAAAAAAGTTCCTGATTAAGCAGGTAAGAAGTCCCAAAGAAATGGTGCTTTTGTGTTTGCCTTGTCTGCCTGCCCCTACTTCTTGCTAATGTGATCCAGTTTTGACAGAGCTGCTGCAGTCTCAGAGATGTAAGAGCATCCTGAACATAACAGGTATGACCTGGTGAAGAAAGGACAGGTATGGGGTAGGAGGACCCTGTGTGGTGTGTGGCTGGGATACCAGGCTTGCGAGACAACCTGGAGCTGTAGTGCTATGTGAAGAGGTGAAAGCTGACTTGGTGTCCCACTCACTGGAAAATCTGTTGTTTTTATAATATACAATAAAGAGAGCTTTGGAACTAGGCCTGTGTCTGGACAATCTGCTTCATGACATATTTTCTTTTCCCTACTGCTTTAAAGCCTGCTATAAATTTTAGTGACTGCTGCAGTCTCCTCAAGATCCTCCCAAGATGACAGGAGAACAACATGCTGATCTCTATGCTCAGACCCTCCTGAACATGCCCATATACCAGTGTCAGAGGGAAAAGCAGATGGTGTGAACTCGTTTATACCAGAATTACCCCACATGAAGTCTCCTCAAAGGCTTCTCAGTAAGATGGGCACATCTCCATCGCCTTTGTGTTACCTGAAAAGAACAAAGGAGCAGGAGCTAATATCTGGCTTCCAGAATAGCTGTCTGGCAGAAAACAGGAGTTGAAATGTCATGGAGTAGCAGAAAACAGGAACTGAGATGTCTTCGTGACATGAGGAACACGGCATCCTTTACATGGGAGCATGAACTGCTTGAACGAAGTAGTAAACAAGACTTGTTTTCATACTACTAAAGCTGTTATGACTTTCAATCTTCTTTCTGGTAATTTCTTTAAAACCTGTTGAGAACCCACAAGGTATACTTGTGTTTGCTCATCTAGGTTTATTTCTCTGTGTCTGTGTATTGCACTCAAGTCTACTGGGGGTATGTCTTGAATATGCTAATGAAATGCTTTGACAAACACATAGATACCCTGTGAAAATGAGATGTGGGAGAGGTAGTCACAAGTGCACTAATGAGGGAAGGAAGATCTAAGCTTAGGTTTGGACTAGGAACCCTCACTGGCTGGAATTGCATGTACCGCCAGCAGAAGACAGGTGTACCCTGCAGGAGAAGCTGAATAAATCTGATTCTGAGCAGTATCATCATCATTTTGTATCCACAGCACGTTCAACCCCACGTTCATTTGTGCATCTGTTGTGTACTTAGGTCTTTGTACTCCAGCAAGCCTTAAGTTATGTAAGTGGCTGCACGTCTACACCTAATAGACCATATGTTACAAAATGGCTCTGAGGTGGCAAAATAAGGATGGGCTCAACATGAAGCAGAGCACTTAACTGTGCTAGTGAAGAAACAGAGGGGATGTGTAACAGTAAAAAGGAACAAATCCTGCTTTAAGATACAGAATGGGAGGTGGGTAACTTTTCCCATAACAACAGGGGAAAAAAGTTTCCTGATGCTTGGAAAAAAGAAAGAAAAAAAAATATCTCTTTCATGCTTCTCTCTTTCCCTCTCCCACTTGTCTTCCTCCCCTATTTACTGATACCATCCCTGAGGAAAGGCTGTACTGAAGAGATGAATTGTAAATGTAGCGCAACTCAGTCTGATTTCTGCAGGACCAAACTCAACAGCTAGTGTTTGGCCAGACACTCCAAATGTCCTTAGCTTACATCACTTTAAAACCAGGGCTTATCACTGGCACAGGTCTAGCGAACAACATGAATGTTGGTGGATATGTTTTTTGGGTGCATCATTTCCAGTTCTGGGAGGCTTTTCAGTAAGCAGGACTTAGTCTTTGACCCTGGTCTGAAGGAATTTGTGACCAGAGAATTTTGTAAAGGAAAATGAAATGTGCTCCCCTGGCCCTTGGCAGGTTACTGTGCTGTCTATCTCAAACCATGTGAAGTAGTGGTGTTCAGCTCCAACTAGACTAAGACTGTGCTCCCAGGGCAGGCAAATGGGCAGACTGCAGTTTTTGTTGGGAACAAGCAAATTAAAGAATGTCAGCCAGGCAAAGACAACAGAAGGCTTTCCTCAACCCTGTGCTTCATCCAGGTATCCCATAAGACTCAGAAGATATTGCTCATTTGACAAAGGTCAGGGTTCTGGACAATTTTTGTAGTATTTTCTATTCCTGTAAACATCACATTTCCTGGGTTAATCAAGAACCATCTGCTTCATCTGCCCACTACTTGCTTCTATCCAGTAGAGGAAAAAAATATTGTGCACATATATATATATACTTAAATCTGTGTGTTTGTGTATGCATATATATGCATATATACAGTTAGTAAAATATCATAGAGATAGTGAACAAATCTGTGGATGTTTATTCTATTTCAGCTAGCTTTTAATTCTAGGGAAGCAGTACATTACCTCGGATTTTCCATCATAATAACTGTGTATAATAACAGCTTCTCTTTCATTTATGTCATTAACAAAAGTTACTGCTTCCTCTGAGTCCATCACACAAGAACCCTATGACTTTGAGTGTTTGAACTTTGAATAATATTGCAGAGTCTGACCCAGATACCATGGCAGGCTGCTTATTTGTACACATGGAAAAATCCTAACTCACCAGCAATGCAGGACAAAGACGAGGTCTAGAGCATTACAGTTTGCAAGAGACCAGTGTGACTGTACTCCAAAGAGTTAGGCAAATGAGAGGCTGACTGCTAGGTCTAGCTCCTCCAGTGCCCCCATGAAGAAGCTTGAAGCTACTGGAAGGCAGTCATGGCAGAAGAGGGCTTGGCATGGTCTTTCCCTGAGCTGACTTAATACCTGAGAAAATGCATAGCTGATTGTGCCAAACTGTGTGCTGTCCCAGTTAAAACAGTTACTCTTACCCAGGCTACCACATAGTACAGGTGCAAGCATGTCTCTGGAGACTATAGTCACTGCAGACCTAAGGAGATGCACATCTACAGCTTTGGTTTTCAGCTCTGCTACTGAACAAGAAAGATCACCAAATGTGGAAACCTTGGGTGCAGACTGGTTGACTTTTCTGCAAATTTTCTTCCCCCATATCCCATTTCTATGAGTCCTCTGTTCCTGTCCAGCCAATTTACCCCCTTGTTTTGTTCTGGACCTCCATTTTGAAAAATGAACCCCCTTCTGTGACACTTGTGACACTTTTTCAGGGTTAGATTTCACATTCTTCTGTTTCTGGTGGTTCCAAAGTGTTGCAGACCAGTGAAACCAATAGAATTTGTGGACTTAGATTATATGGCCTAGAGGATTCCCTGTCAACTGTCCCTAACAGGCTGAACTCAGCCCAAAGTGCTGCTGTTCCACTGCAGACACAGAATATCAGTTGAGCTACCTGTGAAGGACTGCTGCAAATGATTTGGCTTTGGACTGTAGGGCACTGGGAGCAGGCGTAGAAGAAGGGAAATTATCTTGCTCATAGTCCTCAAGATAGATAGTATGAATCTTGCTACAGCTATAAAATATTCCGACAGCACTTAAAGCTGCATTATGGAGTGTATCATTTATTATTTCTTCATATAGTCATACTTACGAGATTATAAAGTTAAATTTATGTATATCATATTTTGAAAATTACCAAAGCTAACCGTGTGGGCTATTTATACTTGATCTATTAATAAGAGAACTCACTTGGCAGGCACAAAATAAGAAAAATATGTTTCAAATCTTTCTTAGAGTCTAGATTTCGGATAATATTTACATGCAAAAAAGTTTCAGAGCTTTAATCTTTTTAATCCTCCACATTATTTTAGAAGGCCAGGAGGGAAGAGAGTATGTTGTTCTTCCACTGAATGCAATCACCTCTTCAAAAGATGGTTCACACTGTGCAAGGGGCAAGAACAAGTAAGAAGAGAGAATAGAATCATAGTATGGCTTGGGTTGAAAGGGACCTGAAAGATCATCTAGCTTCATCCCTCCTGCCATGGGCAGGGTAAATCTACCTCCTTCTTTCTCTTGGTTTGTACCTCATAACTGCACTTGTAAAGTCCTTGTATATATCATATAGCCTGCCCCAGAAAGAGCTGTGTGATGCACACATCTCCTTGGATTCACAAATTGGTGATTTACCAGTGGTTTGTATACACTTGTCCGTCACTATCTATCATGATAGAGTTTATGCAGACCATATGAGATTCACCAGTATGTGTTTCTTCTGTCCCTGTTCCCTCTGGCTTTCTACCACATAAATTCTTCTTTATGTGATGCAAGATGACACTTTCTATATGCTGTCCTGGTTTGATTCTTCAGATAGCTAACACATAGCACGTGGCAGCTACTGAATGTTGATTTCCTTCAAATATCTCAGGAGATAGATGTGGCCCCCCCTAGGATGCCTTGGTCCTTCCCATATTCTGTGCACAGCTTTCCTTGGAACGTAGGCAAGGATCCTAACTGTAATTTTCTCTCTCTCTCTCTCACTCCTGATGTTTTTTTTAGTGAACTATTATACCCACCACTCCCTGAGTGACAGTTGGCTCCCACTATATCCCACTGATTGATGATAATGAATCCATGGTTTTCAAACACTGACTTCTGGACGTCACCATTGAGTGAGCAGCGTTAAAAAGTTATGCACAAAATCCAAAATCATTGTTATTGAAATGATGGAGTCAAAAGTATTGGCCTGACATTTTGGGAGCATTACTATTTCTACTTGCATCAGTTCTTTTGGAAAATAGCATATACATTTAACAGCTACTCTTAGCAAACTGAGATACGTGAACCAGACCATATCTTTGTCCCTTCCACAATTATTTCAGTTCTGTTGCTCACATGAATAAGAGCATCACTGAAGCTGTCAGATGTTTCTACCAGGAAAGCAGTTCTTGCCAAGAAATTTAATTTTTTTAGCAAGAAATTGAGGTTATTTTTTTTTAAGAATTTTAAACCAGCTCTGATAAGCAACAAAATGAACCAAAAGGAATAGTCAGGTAGCTTTTGACAAACTATTTGTATTGAAAATTTGGAAACATAATTAATATTATTTAGCTTTGTTGTATATTTTATCTTACTCTATTTCAATTTTTTTTAGTAAAGGAAGTACATATACTACACTTATATCGTTGTTCTAGTGATACCCACTTTTCTCAGTCAGAAGTACTCCTAAACTCAGTGGGGTATATATACTTAGGCTATTTATGTATGCGTATATAATTTTGAGGAAGTACATATATAGCCCATACCCACCATGCAAATCACATTTTTGAGTCCTGACCTTGTTTACATCTCCACTGTCTTTTTATCTTCAGCCCGGGAACACTTCTGAGACAAAGAAGGGAAATGACTGTGGAGAAAGGTTATGCTTTGATATTTTTCTGTTGAAATGAAGTATTCTCAGAAAGAGAGTAACCAGCTTAAAATAACAGTCAACTGATAGCCTTTATAAAGTGGAAGGGGGGGGGGGGGGGAGAGAGGGGCTTGATTGAGTCTTTCTAGGGACAAAGTGGGAAGCCATGAAGGACACTTATTTCACAGACCAGGAAGAGAAGTAGACAGGAGAAGCCCTAAGTATGGATAAGAAGATGCTTCCTGTATGCTATAAAAGTCTGACACTTTAGATTGGTAAGGAGACTGAACCAGAGAAAATCAGGTGGGAGTGTGACTCCTCGCATATATTTCTTATTTCTAGTGCAGTTTTGATGCATGAGAGCAGTGGGGCAAGAAACCTCTGGTTAGAAACCCCTGCAACTGCTGAACATTTGTAGAGAACTGCCAAAGCAAAGAGCCTGCAGGGCCGGAAAACTCTTAGATTATGAGGTAAGGGGCTACTGATGGCCCTGAATGCATGGCAGTCGCACCCCAGGTCCCTGCCTCTTTCAAGGCATAGTATAGAATCTGTGAGGGGAAGCCTCACATGGAGTCAGAAGACAGAGAGCACAGCCAACAATTAGAGATCATTTTCAGGGGGAAGAATAGTTTTCCAACAAGCACTGACAGTCAGAACTCTTGTGTGTCACTGAAGAAAGAGAGATTGCTTCCCCTCACCCCATTCCTCTTCTCAGGTTTTGTTGCCCCTCTTGTGCTGCTCTCTCCCTCTTGCACTGCTGGGTTGTGGTGGCACTTGAACTGTTGGGGTGGCACTCAGGCTGTTGGGATGACACTCAGACTGCTGTCAGACAGCACATTTCACATCACAACTGCAACCCTCTGTCTTATCTGCTTCTTTCATGCGTGAAGGGAGCCGTGCAATTGTCTCACAGCAAGCCATAAAGACTCTGAGCCACCAGATGGACCGATCTAGCACCGGTCTCGCTGCACTTTTCCAAGGCTCAGGCATCATTCACATCTACCCCCCCATCCCACCCCAAGGGTAGTAGCGTTATGGACTGGAACAAAAATGTGATGAGGCTTTCAAGCCTTTTGACACTGCAGTCCAGGCTCTTTCCTTGCCCACTGCACATTTTCAGTTGAAATTTAGCAGCAGTTTTTTGGAGGAGAAAAGAGACAGTGTGTTGACAGAATTACTGCCAAGACTGTTTAAGCAAAATAACAGAAGCAAACAAAACAAAAGCAAGGGAGAAGTACTGTTTTTCGAGAGGAAGCCCTCAGAATTGTTAGTAAAACAGGGATTAAGCCTCTGCTCTGTTAGTCAGGTGTAACTGCAGGTGCTGCTGATGGCAAAGGCACCTAAGCAAAGCCCTAGAGAAAGGACTCAGCTCCAATGTGTGAGCAGGGGGAAAGGGGCTGCTGGGCTGGTGCTAACACTGAAGAAATGCAGCACCTGGGGTCTGTCCCCCAACCCCACCAAGTTACAGCACGTTGCAAAAGGATGGCCTCTGGGGAAACAGTGCCTATCTCAGGGGATAAACTTGGGTGACACACATTCTCTCGGGGCTGGGGGCTTGCCTGTCTGGAGACAGGCAGAAGGATCAGAGACAGCAATTTATTCCTCTAATGTTTTTCCACTGTCTGATTGGCAGACCAGAGATTAGGCCTGTTCCAGTAATTTCTCTGAGAATGCAAATCTTAATTTGCTGTTTGTTAAATGCTTAACTAAAGTCTGAGGTCATTATTTTAAACCGCAACTGCTAGAACGAACGCTGTCAGGCATCCATTTGCTTTAGAATAGCTCTTCCTGACAGCAGCGGAGATGCAGACAGTTACCTTTTAATACCAGGCTGCGAAAAGCTCACCCCCCACCTGCTTTCATTTGCAGTAAACAGCAAAGCCTGTCCTTATGTTGCGCTATGACTCTATTCTACTTTCTGAGGTGCACTTAATAGCACGGGGATGGCGTGGGGTGCTTTGCACTATCCATTAAAGAGAGTTAGTGGAGGGAGAGCAGGCACATTCATTGGTTTTGGGGGTTGGCAATGACATGAGAAAAAAAAATTAAGTCGTTTTTGGTTTTGATGTAGGGAAGACACGGGTGTGGTACAAGTCAAGGACATGCTCTTGGTTGCAGCTATGGCCCCTCCTGGTGGTGGAAGTCACGCAGGAACTCCTTCGCTATCGGCTTTTGGTGTAATCTCTACAGACTCATTCCCTGACGAAGGCAGGAAGAGCATCTCTCCGTTAGGAGCTGACTGAGGATTTTCATGCAGAGTTTGACGCTCTTCTGAAATCGTATCCGAGCTTCAAAACTTTCTAACTATGTGTCCTGCCTTCTCTGCCCCCATTGACAGTGCTGTGCAAAGGATTTGTACCCCAAGGAAGGGAACAGGACCTCTGCATTTGCCCCGAAGGAAGAAAGCAGTGCTGTGATTATACCCTTCTTCCAATAAAGAAAAGAAAAGAAAAGAAAAAAAAAAAAAGAAAGGATATGCATTCATTAAAATAATTTCTTGATGGTCTGCAGGGCTGTAAGTCATGTATTAGCTATTTCCTACATTTAGGTCAGAACCAAGGTCTGCTTAATAGGCTATTCTATATCCAAAGTAACTCAGAACAAGTGTTTTGATAGGAAGGAATAAGGCTTTTACTGTAGGCAAACACAGCATGCCCTGCTAAGCTCTTAGCTAACTTGATATATAGCACTGTTCAGGAAGAGGGAATTGTCACTAAATTGTTGCCTCATTTTACCCTTCAGTAGGAATAAAATCAGCCCATAAGAATGAAAAATTTTAATACATCTCTATTTCAATACGGTCTCCTAATTAGTATTGATCTTCCCTGTGGTACCTGAAATGCCAGAAATGATTTCAGTGAGATTTAAGCTAACACAAATGGGAAATGCAGAGAAAGATTGACACCAGAAAAGGCGGTGGGGAGGGCTAGGTGCTGGCAGACGCTATGGCTTCAGCAGCAAGTAAATAAATAAAATACTGTGTGCAAGGGGAGCAAGTTTAAACCAGTCTGACATTACAACTGAGATGATAAATAGATTTAATAGGAGAGAAATAGAAGAAAATAAGAGGTAAGGAGAAAAGAGTAGAATTTTCTAAAAAGGAAGGTGATCTTTTCAGTGAGCTATCAAAGTGGACAAGCTTCAGGAATGGGTCTGGATGGGAACATAGGTTGTGTCCAGTAAGATCAGATGAGGCAAGACAACTCCCTGCTGGCTGCTCAGAGCCTCGGCAAAGCAACCAGTGCCAGAGCTCTGCCTCAAGCTGCCTCTGCAGGTGGCAGTGTGTCACAGAGGGGTAGGATCAGAGTTCCCGAGCGTAGCTGAAGCACGTATGTCTTGGTATTCTTGTTTAGTTTGCATTGTATTCCCTTAGTTTCCAAGGTTCAAATTATCTGAAAATACGTGGTGCAAAGCAAGAAGAGACACTCTCCCCCAACACAAGCATTACCTGACAGCCCAGAGGGCTGCATACAGGATAATGTTGTTTGCTAATAACACAGCCTCAAATGTATTTATCTTGCAACAGACCACCAGGTAGGTAATTAATTTAAAAGTTGATATGTATGGCTTCCTCAAAGAGGAGAACAGCCTTAGTTCAGAAACATAAGACGTGCAAAGAGGATGTTCAGCACTGTGTGGAAAGCCTGGTTAATCACAGTTTTTCAAAAGTCTGGTCCCATCCTCATAAACAGAACAGTGTAATAATGAGGCTCTCTATCACCATGTCATAATGGAGCAAGGGGGGCAAAACTTCATTACACTCTTTTGACTCACCTTCCATCAACGTGAGTGAGATAAACACAGGGGCCCAAGATATTCCATCAGCTTCTGGATGTGTAATTTAGTTCCTTGGTGGAAAGTTCTTCATTCTTCTTAGGCGAGTGATGGGAAAACACCGAGACGGTGTAACCCTCAAACCTGAGCAAACTGCTTATGCACAGTTTTACACAACGTGCTACACAGCTTTGAAGTGCAGGTCTTAAACAACTTGAACGAGATGCATTTTCTCACATTAAACCTTGAATGTGTGCATTCATCCACATTCTTTCTGCGGCTGTGCAGCTACTTGGAAGACGCAGATAGAATACAGGTGCCGAGTTTTGTCTCTGAAACCTTCCCGAGTTGAATTTGAGCACAAACTAAAGTGACATGA
The DNA here is from genome assembly GCF_016699485.2 of Gallus gallus. Lineage (NCBI taxonomy): Eukaryota > Metazoa > Chordata > Aves > Galliformes > Phasianidae > Gallus > Gallus gallus. The sequence continues at coordinate 46,574,495 of NC_052532.1, forward strand.
AATAAATTTAATTCTTAGACTTCATTTGGTATTCCGCAGCATCCTGGCATAAAGGTCTGAATGATTTCACTTCTTTGCCAGGTAGACTTCAAGCGCTCCAAATTATTTCTGATTGACGTGAATGTAAAGGCAGGGAAGCCTTAGCGGCATGCATAGGGAGTAAACATTTTCTGAAGAGTTCCAAATTATGCAGCCTGTATTTCTGTGATGCGCTCAGGCTGCACTCGGTGAAGGGGCTTATTCGAGACCCGATTTTCATTTGCAAGACAACTGTAACTCCGGGATATCTTCTGGGCTCTAACTCTATCCAGTGCATCTGTTTTTTACATAAATCAATGCAGTCCCTGGCTGCGCAAGCCCTTGTTTCGGGGCGCTGACATCCAGCCAACAGAGGGAGCACTAGTTTAATTAACAAGTCCAATTTCCAGCACTGCCAATGTTGCTGCTGGCGGCACAGATAAGGAGGTCAATACGGGAAAGCTACACAAGCCTCTCCCCCTTAGAACTGTAGGAGGGCAAAACGATTGCCAATGGTACAAAAAGGAAACCCAGTGAGGAATCATTGTCAGGCCATTGTGTGGATTTGACGAAATAAAAAAAGGGGGGTGGGGGAGATTGGAGGGGAGACAAAAGCGTGAAGCTTTAGCCATTAAAACAAAAGGCAGCTCCCAGGGTGCAGTCCAGTCCTGGGGTTCAGCTGCTTCCCATGAACAAGCAAAGCCCCCTGAGTCAGTGCAACCCTGCACTGAATCTGGGGCCATCTGTCACCTCATTTATTAGAACAAGTTAAAAAAAGATGAAATTCTTTGCAGAGTCCTGGTGGTGAATTTTGGCATTTCTTTCAAGAAGGACTTAATTGCAAATCTTATTTATCCAGTCTACAGATCTGCTGCTCTCTGTCTAAATGATAATATGGCAATACACTGCTGCAGTGAATTGGAAAAACAAACCAAACTGAAACTTCCACTACTAGGTTAAAGTTTTGCATGTTTCCTTGTTTCCATCTTTCTAAAATTGGTCTCTACTGTGTTGGGTTTTGTTTTGTTTTGTTTTTGACAGGGAGTTCTGCTCAAAGATTTGATCACCCTTAATATTTATCATATTCAGGATCTACTTGCCTACATCTTCAAACTCAGGTTTATTCTTTCCATTGCTGTGATGAAGAAATTAATTCAAGACATTAAATCTGCACACGCGCGCACACACACACACACACACATCCCATGAAGTGTGGGTTACCTGAGATTGAGCACCTTGATGAGGCAAATTCTCCTGCCCTGAATCCTACAGTGGAAACAAATAGGGAAACTTTTCACATAGGAGGCCCCCCAAAAAAGCAGGGAGAGAAACATGCTGATGCCAACAGAGCTCCACGGACACTCATCTCTGCTTGCCTGTCTTTTCTGTGTGCAGGCCACTGCACGAGATAAGCTAGGTAGCAGTGTAAGGCCTCAAGATAATAAGACAACTGCAAATGGCCTGCCCCAAGGCAATGTTAGGTTTTATTTGGATTTTCAGTCTTTCAGAAAACCTTCACTCCTGGTGATTACAGACTCATAGATTTGGTTTCTGTGCTGTACATTTTCCAGTCTGTCCTGTTTGTAAAGGCTAGCAGAACCCTTAAAATACCTGGAAAACATAAGCTGAGGAGGAAAAATAAAATGGGGAGGATGCAAATGGAGGTTCCATCACTGTAGGAGGCTATACCTAACAGCAATGAAAATAGCAGAGAAAGCCATGGATTAATTGAAAATATAAAGGGGTTATTACATTCACTTTTATGTCCTTGTATCATCTACCTCCTTGAATTGCTTCTCTTTTTCTTGCGTTTTGATCATGTCCATGCATAGCCCCATGGTTTGGTCAAATTCATAGTTTCTCTGACTTGGTTGTCTAAAAACCTGATCAAAGGGCAATGTTTATCACTCCAGAAAATTTCCTTTCAAACAACTTTCCTGCTCTCCTTGGAGTTCAAGGGCACAGGAAATGCAGGATACGTCCAAGCTCACTTTATCTCCAAAGGATTTCTAAAAACTGCAGATGCTCATAAACAAGATTTAGCTGAACTCTTGACTGACAGTCTAGAGCTGCTGTTTGATATCAACGTATCCAGTTTCCTGCTGATAAACCTGAGCTCTAATGTGGTGCTTTGAAACATCAGTATAAATGTACTTTTAAACTTTTATTTTTACTGTTTTCTCTATTCCAAGTTCTCACCTTGCCTCTATTCCATAACAGTTTTGGGCAAGAATGGCCAAGCTGTGTCTGGTGTTTATATACATCTTGTTACATCTTCTCCAGAAGGGATTTTTCAGCAAACTCTCTGGGTAGCGTGTTCTGCTTGAAATAACTAACTGTAATGTAAGCAGAAATTTGTATTCCCAAGCAAATTAAAAAAAAAAAAAAAAAAAAAAAGAATGGTGGGTAGAAGAAGTTGTTTGTAAGGTACTTTTCACATTCCTTGATCTGAGTGTACTTGGAGGGATGAAATTTGAGAGCAGTTTTAAGCTACGCATCACCAGCACAGGAAGGACTGAGCTGCTGAAGGTGCCTACTCTATTACGCTGTACTTAGGAAATGTCAAAGCCAGAGGAACTTGAGCTTGTAAATCGAGGCTTCGAAAAAGCATTGGAAGCCGAGGTTAGGCTAGAAAAAGCACTGTTGCTGCAGTGTGGGCAAATGTGAAAGCACACACTTTTGTGTCAACCACCCTTATCTCTCTTATCATTTCCTACTATCAAACTCGGTACTTTCTTTGTAGGAAAGCGAACAGATGTGAGCACGGAGCTCAGAACGAGTGCAAAGAAATACTTTAAGAAATCCATCCACAGCCTGCAAACATCTCAGATTCAGAAAAGCCTTTGTGTTTGAAAAGGTTGCGCAGTTATGTGGAAATGGTTTGATATCTTGGAATTTGAAGACTGCAGGCTTCTTAAAAACATGACATCAATGTATTATTTAGGAAGCAGTGCATTCCTTAAAGCACCCACCAGCTAACTTCCTAATCTGACTGAAAAACGTTGTGAAGGAGTACCCCAGCCCTTCACCCAAGGGACCAGCTCCCCGCTGAGCACAGACTTTTCAAGCTGCTTGCAGCTCGCATTGTTCCAATCATATCTAACTATCCTTGTGATTTTTCCGTCTGTAAGGCTGCCTTGTGAATCCTTTTTTGTACCACATAAATGGCTAGTGTGAGGGGTGAGCCCTGATATACACTGTTTTGTTCCTTGCTACTCCATCTGAACTCTGCCATTTCAATGGGCAGCCAGCAGTAGAAAGTTTTTGATCACACTGAAAATCCTTGCATTTAAGCAGAGCCTGTTTTGTGAAAGCTGAGGGAACAGGCTGAGGAGTTAATACACCCACTCATCATCTAATCTTGACACTGGCTCATACAAAAGCACAAGTGAATAAAACTGCATCATTTTTTGCTGCTTTCTGGAGGCTTTGAGATCATGGGTCTTGGGATTTGCTTTGACACGCTGGCTGTCACTAGCATACTTGTGTAATTATTGTACATATTATCGATTTTGAAAGATTCATATTCTCTGCTTTTTTTATTGATTGGTAAGGGGTTATTTTATTGAAGGCAGAACAAGCACCTCCAGCTATTGAAGGAACATGAAAATTAATGTGACTGTGGGTACAGGAAGTCTACTGGGTCCTTTGTGATAAAGTTGCAGACACACAAATCTGACAGAAAGGGAACTTTCCTTTCAGACTGTGAAGGTAACAAGAAGATCAGCTAATGATTTCAGGCAATTCATGAAAGCTTTGGAGCTTCTAACAGTAGAAATATTATGAAAGATGCACTGACTCTTCTTTCTTTTGCTTGCTTGATTTTTAGCTTGATGAGCTCAAAATATGTTCAGGTTAATGAAATTCTGCCCTTGGAATGTACATTGCACAGCACAAAGTCAAAACTGTTAATGGTAGTGTAGAAATGAGGTGTTCAGTCTAGCTGCCTGTAAGCTTAATTTCACTTCACAAGTGATTACTGCTAGTCTGCTCTCTGGTTCCTGAGAATGAAATAGTCACCCATTCATTTAGTGTGTAATAATAAGCAAAGTCTATATTTGATGCTTTACAGAACTTGCTTTGAACTGTTAAATGGTCAACAGTTACCATGCAACTAAAAGGCAATAAATTCTCTGTGATTCTTGTCTTAAAGGAAGAGAATTCTTTGATTTTTAACTTAGATGCTGCTTGTGAAACATTCAGTTAAAGCCCTGAGCTATTAAATTCCCTCCCCCAAAGAGGACAGAGTGAACAAGCACTGCATCCACTCAGCCTCCTTCAATCACATTTAAACAAAGCCTCTCTGGCTCTGTGGTGTGCTCAGTAGTTAAACTACGTTAAAACAGGACAGAGAACTCACCTTTTTTTGTTCATGCAGTGGAGCTTAGTAATGATGCAGTTTTGCTTTACCTTGCCATGTTAGGATTTAGCACAAGAAAGAGACCAGCAACATGAGAAAAAAAAAGTGTGTCTAAAGAGAATTTGTGTCTTGAGGCAAGCCCACTGCCAAGAACTGAAGGAAAGCACAGGCACTTTGTAAAGGTTCAGAGGGCCCCTTTTGATAAATGAGTCATGGGGCAACATCAAAAGCAGATCCCTAGAAATTATGAAACACTTGATGGAGGTTCCTGCATTTTGGAGATTTCATGGTATCGAAGAGAGATTTTGTACCAAAAGTGAGCTGATGCAGTATTCATAATATACCAGTGATGAGCCATGTTCTGCTGAGCAACCTTGCTGAAGCTGGCAGACCCTCAGCTCACTATCACGCTTGCTCACTGGCAAATACTGGCATTAACAACGGAGAAGGTACTGTGAAGTTGTGATTCTTTTCAGGGTTTTTTTAGGTGTTAAACGGACATCATCTCCAAGGTTTTGGTTTGTTTTTTTTTCCTCCAATATTTTCTTTCTCCCCTCCTTCAAATCTCACTTCTTTTGTATCTCCACTTTTTCCTCCTCATTCATTACTTCTTCTGCAACCTGATCTTCTTTAATGAATGGAGCATTTCTTCTACATCTAAAACTTAGCAGTGTCTTGAACTTGTATGGGAGCCACTTCCCTGTAGCAGAAAGTTGACAGATACAGTGGTGGATGAGTGGTGGATATGCACCAATACAGCTGTTGCTTGTCCTAGTGACTATCATAGGTGATAGCTCTAGGATTATGTCTCACTAGGGCTTTTTTGGATGATAATGACTGTACCACAATTATGCCACTCTTACACCTGTGTTGTCTCATCCAGAGTATGATGGAAGTAGGTGGACCTATGGCTACAGATCCATCACAAGCCTTGCCAGAGAGAGTAAAGATTACCTGCATTTTGCAAAAACATTGTCCTCTGATGTTAACTAGTTTTAGCTGTGTTCTGCAGTTGATGGCTGGGAACCAGTGACAGTGAAATTCTCTGGATACTTGAGACCTATTGGAAAACGTTCAGTCACCATGCAGCTATTGAACTTGTAGAACAGCTCCTGTCTCAAAGTCTTGTAGCATGAACATGGAAGGACATGCAGTAGTAGGGAGCAGGGAGCATTCGGCTTTTCAAGTGATAGTGCAAGACAATCTTACCTCCTGCTAGGTAAATATGCCTTGTCTCACATGGAGCTTCTCATCCTTTTCTTAGGAGTGCACCAGGTAGGCCTTAGAAATGGCCTTTGAAGAGTAACCAAGATGTGATGACCGTCCAAGGAAGTGTTTCAGATTCAATGACTCAGTTGAATTCACGTGCTTTTCAATTTATTTTTTGTAGGAAAATGAACAAACAAAACAGAAAGAGTAAGGAAAAATAGTCTGAAAACCTCAAATAAAATTTCTCTGAAAGGCAACCTAGCAGGATGGAAAAAGAAATGAAAATGCACTAGAGCTGAAGTTGGATACAAAGCTGGACAGAAGGTCTTGTCTGTATGCCAGCAGAGCAGAAAGGGCTGGCAGTGGGGAACACAGTCCTTCCAGGTCTTAACTGGTGGAGGGCAGCACCCCTGATGAGAAAGAAATTTAATTACTTCTCAGTATTTGTTACAGACCTTGTCTGCTTTCCTCCTAGGCATGTCAACACCGCACAGTGGCAAGAGGAACTGTGGCAAGCTGCGCAGGTCTTATCAAGATATTTTGCCTGACTTAATACACTGTTTTTCAGAAGTAAATGAATGGCTCCAGCCAAAGTTTTCCATTTTTCACGCTTAAGTGCACTGTCTTTCACAAGCATAATGCTCATTTGCATGGGTTAGCTAGCAGCACTCATACTACCAGTGATTAAATCTTAGCTGTAAAGCCCCCACCATTATGGTACACTAAAGCTTGTAATTGTGTCCGCGTTTGTGTGTCAAGAGCAGTCTCAGCCATGTCCGTGCACTTTCCATCCTTTTATTGATTCTTTTGCACCAAAAAAGTCACAGCTTCTTCCATTTCAGGAGATGTACTGTAGTTCTTTTAAAACAGTATGACACAGTTCAGTAGCTGGAATGTGCCGCAGAGCTGGAACTGCTAGATAGCTTGTTTTTAATTTTCTCCACAGGAAAGAGTAATGTGTAACTTCTCAGCAGAGTAACTGTCACAAAGAAAGAGGATAGAATAAAAGGCATATTTTGGCTCATGTCAAGATAAAAATGAACAAAAAAAATCTTTCTCACAGTTCTGTCTTTATAGCTCTGAAGCTGAATTTATATCAAGATTTCTGGTTCAAATGGGAAATCAGCCTCAGCCACTCACATGAAACTGAGATAATTCAAACTGCCCAAGATTTTCGGTATGCTGGTTTTCAGTATTAGAAATGGATCTCTAATTAATGCTGTAAGAAAATCCTGTAAAAAAAAAAAACAAGTATCAGCAGAGAGTGCTGATGAAAGCATGGGAGTGAATTGTTAATTGGGGGAAAACTTAATTACACTTTTACATTTTGCAAACTGCCTTTCACAAATACTCAGGGAGCAGTCTTAGCACTCAAGAAGGGCACTCTAAAGCAACAGGAACTTGACCTCACTGCTTTTATTTGCTAAAAATATTTTAAAACTGCTTTTAGATATTGTGCTAGAATTTGAAGTAGTGATTTCTTTTTAATTAAAATCTCCTAAAAACTGATTTGACAGGGTCCTCTGAAAGAGAGAAAAAAAGAAAAAAGAAAAAAAAAAGAACTGGCAAATTAATTAACTAAACTAGAAGGTCAGTTTTAAAATCCTGCTGCAGACTAATTAAATCCTAGACACTGACATTTTTGGCTAAAAATTGCAACCATAGTAATTAGTGTTGCAGGAAATTTCCATATGCCATTGTGCCAAATGAATGAGAGTATTTCATAATTGTTCCTGTAGGACTTCTTGCAAATAGCTGGGAGGGACACGATTCCATTGTAGGAAGTCTGCAAAGGCACTGTAACACTTTCATTCCAGGAATACTGGCTCCCCGCGTCAGTTGCGTGAAGGAGGGAGAAGCCTGACAAATGTTAGAAAGATCACAGATTATTATGATAGCATTCCCTACTTCTTGTTGCCTAACTACTTTTTTAAGTATTGCTATTTTAAGTCACTCAAAGAAATAGGGCAAGCTATTAGTCAAAATGCTGTGAATATATCTACATGCTGAATATGCAATTAAAAATCACCATCGTGAACGATTTTATGTGATAAAACAAAAGGTGCTGTTAATTATTTTACTTGCATACATTTAAGCTAACTATTCAGAGAGCTTTTTCTGTAATCATTAACTTTTTCAGAAGTGCTAAGGATTTGTTAAATGTCAGACAGCAAAATTAAAATGTCAGCATATGACTTAAGGGTCAAATAGACTTAATAAACCCGAACTACATTGCTCCACATTTATTTCCAAATTTTCTACTGGAAAAGGGGGTAAAAACGTGAAATGAAATCTTTTTTTGTGCAGTTTGTGTGCCTTTTGGATATAGCAGATTGTTTCTGTAAGTTATTCAGGCCTTTCTTACATCAGAGCATTGTGCAAACTTCACTCAAAGGGAAAAAGTCTGCTCCCATCTTGAGGAGCACTGATACAAGATGATGATCTTGGTAGTTTTACCCTAATAACGCTATCTCTTCAAAGAAAATTAAAATGTCAGAATAAGAAAATGACCAATTTACCCAATGATTAAAATAAGTAAAAGAAAAATGACTGGTTCAGATGAGAACAGAAAGAGATTGTGATGTTGCACTGAGGGTCCAGACTGAAAGACTGTGCAGCCTGGGCTCATAGACCTTGCAAACATCTGAAATGGTGCTCTCAGATGGGCCATCTCCATCCTCCTCTTCCCGGGCACTACTTGTGCCTATTATGTCCCTCTTTCATCCTCCACAAAAGTGGCGTGATTGGAAAAATAGTTGACAGTCTCCTCTGCAGTTAGCTAAGCTGCAAAATGCTCAGCAGAGTCGCACTGTATGAGATGGGAGAGAAACTTTCCCAGTGTCTCCAAGCCCTGCTGGCCTAATGTCCCCATGTCTCTGCAGTTAGCCTGCAGTTTCTTCTTTCACAGACTAATGTGATGGTCTGTGACTGACTGCAGCAATCAAAGAGCATTCAGGTGCATGTAGAGAACAATTTTCTGGTTGATGTGTTCTTTCAGGTGAACTCATTCAGTAAAATGGCATTTATCTCATACTTGTCTTACAAAATTTCAGTATTTTTTATTTTATTTCAGGTGGAGAATATATGTCTTTCAAGCTATTGTTTCAGGGTCTGTGCAAACCTAAGCCTTTTGATGGTAAAACCCAGGGTGAGGCTGAATAGCAAGTGGATATAATTCATGCTCCTAATGGCAGAATTTTGGACATGTGCAAGCTTTATACCTCTGGTGACTTGTAAATTGTCCAGAGAACGTGGCTGTTCCAACTCCTGGGTACCTCAAGTTTTACACAGGATCTTGAAGTTTAGGGGGATTTGCACAGGGCCTGCTCCACAGGGTTGTTCGGCCTGCGATTGTTCAGCTATGCTATAGGTCTCCATATGCAGTCTGTTGCAACCGAGCCTGGGAGTGGGGCTTTAGGGACACTCCTGCTAACATGATGCACCTCCTCCTCCTCGCAGAAATGTAGTTCGGGGTAAAAAAAGTGTGTTTCCATGCTAAATAGTGCACAAAAAACTGCATCAAGATAGAATTAACAGTAGGACAATGTGACAAAACACTTGTTTGGGCCCCTCCTGAATAGCACAGCAAGCCTGGGCGGGTTTTACAAATATAATTTTACCTGTTTTTCGTGGGTGTCTCAAAATTGCTTTTCCTTTGGGAAAACTCTCCAGCTGCTGCTTTCCCACTGCCCAGGAGACACGTCTACCATGTCCACTGCTACAACATTAGCCTTTCACAGGAAACAGTAAGCAGTAAGGATATTTCAAGTGTTTTGCTCTTGTGGCACCAAAATGAGCTGTTAATCATAATAAATCATGCAGTTTCACAACAAGGCCATCACTTCTGTTTACCTTGGCAAGTTAACAGCTTTGGCCTCTTCTAGAAATAGCCCCTCAGGCTCTTTGAATGCTTAGGCAGAGGAGGATTACGCTTTCTATGTGCTCATCCCCAGAACTGGATTCCTGCATTTTTGCAAGGATTACTACTACAGAACATATTCTCAACAAAAAGGGGCTTGCAATCTGCAGGGGCACAGGAATCCTTTATTCAGGCCCAAGCTTTGCAATAACAACTATTTGTCCAGTGGCAAATGCGGCTATTAGGTGTCGGTGTGGATATCATCACTGGAACGCATTTGTGTCAGCCGTTTAGCAGTATTTGATTAGGGCACCAAACAAGGGAATTTTTTATAGATCTGTTGTACAGCACTAAGACAGCTATCTCACATCTCTGGGGCTTACTTCCTCAGCCCTAAAGGGCAATACTGATGCTAAGCCTTCCTTGCCTCATTCACAGTAAGCGTAGGAATAGGGTACCTATGCTGTTTTTAGCTTGAAGTTTGGGAGGAGGAAAAGCCATGGGAGGGCTTTGCTGTGCACAGTGCATCCCTTTGCAGCTGTCAGAGCACCACAGTGTATTTTTCCAAACATCCGGTTTGTATAAAGCTGTCTGAAAACATTTTCAATGCGAGCGTATATCTAATGCAGGCATGGTGGCACAGTCTATGGATTTTGAAAGCATATTTAAAATTGAAATGTTCTTTCGATATCTTCAAATAGCAGCAGGATGCTGTATAATTTACACTGGGCCTCATGCAGGCAGGCACATAATCCAGCACCCTGAAGCGGTGCGTGCCACACGCTGAGTACTAAGAAGTTACTCGTGCTCGTAGCGTGTTTGAGGGGAGAGGAGAGGCTGGTAAACTCCCTGAGCAACAGTGCTTTTCTTGAGACAGTTCATCCTCTCTGAACGCTTTGGAGCACATGAAGCTGAGCTAATCATCAAGAAACCCTCTAATCTCTATCATTACTTCTGTTTTCATGTTAGGCATTGTGACAGCTTTTCCCCCTTGTCATCAGAGGGAGAAAGCCAAGGATGCTCTCTGGTGAGCCCAGGGCTATGATGGTAGGCTGAGCTTTCCCAAGTTAGTATTCAGACTTCATACACAGGCAGTGAATGGAGAGACGATCTTGGGAAAGTGTTGAGAAGGGCCTGGCACAACGGGGGGCTGATGTCGCGTCACTCTCGGCTGGCTGTCAAACAAAGGTAGAGCCAGCCACGTATTAATTTGCAGAGAAATAAAGAAATAAACTGACGACTTTGGGCCCTAACTGTTGCAGCCACATAAATAATACAATAAATCATCGAAATGAAGAAATGTGGCAAGAGGCACTGGAAACTGAGAGATATTTTGTCACTAAATTGCAGCATTAATAGTGTTTTGAAGTTTCACATTTAAATTGCCTATTTCTGACACTCAAAATGCACATTAGGAAAATGATGCTTATTTTATAGTTACTCATTAAAAGGAAGGGGATAAATAAGACAGAGTTTTAAACTATAAATCTCTTTCATAACAAACAACCAATAAGAAAGCATGGGGAAGACAAACAAATGAGCAACTGTCTCATCTGGTCTAAGATGAGTCATTTTTAGAAGATCTGAGTATCTGGAGATATTTGTGTGTTACTTGGTAATGAAGAAAAACCAGAAATAACAGAAAAGGTTATTTCTTTCCCCTTGCAATAATTCAGGCATTGTGCAATTATACTATTTGTCTCTTCTTTACATGATAACAATTCTCCATGTATTTCCCCACCTACAGATACATCATCTTTTCTCACCTAACAAGGCATAACTTCAGATTACCTCGTACAGCCTGTATGACAAATTCCAGGAAAGAATCAGAAGGTACTCACACATCACTGTGGCATTTAGTCTTGTTGGAAAGGTCTTTCATGATCACCTGTGTAACTTTCCAGTACTCGTTAATGGCTGCTCTGTAGCCTGCTGCTGATCGACTATTTGCATAGCATCTGCATTTATCTAATCTTTATTTATTTTCTAAAGACTGTAAAGTTACAGCTCATTTGCAGTGCTTCAGGATTTGAGTATTAAACAAAAATGCAAATACAGCAGTAAGCCCTTAATGAGATGTATCCAGCTCATTTTTTTCGGCATTAACTCCATTCTTTATCTTATTTGAGCACCCACAGTATAAACTATTCATCAGTTCCAAAACTTCATTTTATTATATCATCAGCTGCTGCCATGTATTTTACAAGTTTAAATTCTAATTTTATCCATGGTAAGAATAATGATGATGTTTCAAACTGGCATTTATTGTCCAAAAGAAAAGAGCTCAAAAACAGTATTTTCTTCTGGAACTTACGGAGTTACCAAGTCAAAACGCAGAGATGCACAATGCCAGCTTAGTGGCACTTGGCTGCTACTTTGCACTGGAAAAACAAGTCACAAGTCTAGGTGCCAGTTCCAAACACACTTATAGCTATAAAAGAGGTCTTCTTGAGGAAATTTAAATGTCCTGAAGGAGATTCCTCTCTTTGGAAGGATCTGAGCACACGCCAAATTTATACTCCTATTTTAGTTTTATGAAGCAAATGGTATAAAACAACATTTTGCATCCAAGAAAAGGGAACTCAGTTCTCTGTTAATGCTGCAATGTGATCTAAACCCTGTTGCCCAGGCCACCAGCAATTTTGTGTCCTTTAGCATCACCCCAGAGCTGTTCCCAGCTTTCAGATGCTCCAGCAGCCCTTCTGTAGAGCCCTTAGAGACCCTCTTCACATACCTCAATTTAGGGCTGGATTGCACAAGGAAGAAAAAATGAAAGTGAGCAGGGTTTCCTCTGTCTTCAGTAGTAATATTTATTCTTTGTCTCTTCTGAAATCACCTTGGAGAAATCAGCCTGCAGTTCTGATCATCCATAAATATGACTTGGTTGTGCCATTAAAGTTACATTCCTTTGCAATGACGTGGTCTGCACCAAGGACCATCAGCCTTTCTGTCAGCTTTGGGAGACTGAGTCTATCTCTGACCGTATTGATGGTCATGATTCTGGTACTTTTTGTCCTCAAATCAAAACTGAAAAACAAAGTTCAAAGCCAAAGATTGCCTGAGGATTTTGTGAATGCTTCTATTGCAGCAACAACATCAGGTGAGCTAAACCAAAGTTAGCATTGCTCTGGGCTACAGAAACTCTATGTTCTCCTCGGAAATTGCACTCACATTCAGTAGGGCTCAGTTTTATCTCTCATTTTTTAAAAGCTCCATCTCCATTCTTCCTGTTCCCTCTACATCTTGTACTATAATCCATGAGTCTGTACATTCTACAGATTTGATGAATGACCTACAGAGAACAGGATGCATTTTGCTCTTCATGCCTCACAGCAAATTTCCATTCATATTCACTACAAGCAAAACAAGGCTCTATAGGTTTTTCCTTCCAATTTTAAAACATGTTGATATGAGTTACTGAATTTTATGCCCAGTTTGGATTTTATTACTAATGGGTTTAGCTGAGCAACAGAATCCAAAACTATCACTGTGACAACTTTTATAGTATCTTTGCTATCTTGCTTGGGAAAGAATGAGCTTTTGCAATTTGGATGTTGGTCTTAAAATCCTCATAAGAAAGACTTCATCAATGTATCACCTATAAAACTGATAAAATAATATATATCATAACATAATAATATATGTCAGTAGATAGGGGAGAAAATAGAGCCTCCAATTCCTTAATGACTGGAAAATGCTAATATATATGCATAATAAATAATATAAATGCTAGAATAAATATTATAATATAAGTAATACAATAAAGAAGGTAATATAATAAAATCCTGGGGTTTTTAATCTTCTACATTTTCTCTGGATGCTGCAATGTTTCTCAATTTTCGCAGTGGAAAATTTTATAAGTGGCTTGTCTTTATTGTTAGTTCATTTGCACTAAAGAATTATCAGCTTCACAAACTTCTTTGTAGCTCCCAGTGGAACTAGTGCAATTATAAACTTGTGCCAATTTGGCTTCTTAGCAGAAGGTATCTATTGGAAGAAAACAAATCTCTACATTAGATTCCATCATAAACAAACAAATCGTTTTAATTGGCTGCGTAATGAGATGGCCTTTTGTAAAGTATGTACTTGGAAAGTTCGCTGGTAAAGTGGATTTCAAGTTCTGCATAGGATGAGAATTGTAGCAAAACTAATTGTATAAAGTATAAGACAGCTTTGTTTCAGCTTTTGAAATGTAGATCTTTCATGTGTTGCTTTCTATTATCTGTTTACATAGTTTTAATAATTTAGCTTACTGAAACCCCACCATTTTACAACTTTAGGTACCTGTTTTTAGTTGTTAAGAGAAAATAACAAGGTATTTTACTGTAGTTATAGGTCAGCATCATTTCAAAAGGATGTTATATCTCCTCTCTTAAAATGTAACTGACTTGAAACAGATAACATCAGAGTTCTAAATACATTACTTTACATTATTTAGGACCTGGGGGTCCTGGTGGACAGTAGGTTTCCTACATGAGCCAGCAGTTTGCCCTTGTAGCCAAGAAGGTCAATGGTATCCTGGGGTGCATTAAAAACAGCGTGGTCAGCAGGTCAAGAGAGGTGATCCTCTCCCTCTACACTGTCCTGACGGTAAGGCCACATTTAGACTACTGCATCCAGTTCTGGGTTCCCCAGTTCAAAAAAGACAGGGACCTCCTAGAAAGAGTCCAGCAGAGGGCCACAAAGATGATAGAGGGCCTGGAGCATCTCCCATATAAGGAAAGATTGAGCAACCTGAGTCTGTTTAGCCTGGGGAAAATAAGACTGAGATGGGATCTGATAAATGTTTATAAATATCTAAAGGCAGGTGAGAAGCAAATGGATGAGGCCAGGTACTTCTCAGTGGTACAGAGAGATAGGACAAAGAGTAATGGCCTAAAACTTGAACATGGAAGTTCCATACAAACATGAGGTAGAACTTCTTCACAGTAAGGGTGACAGAGCACTGGAACAGGTTGACCAGAGAGGTTGTAAAGTCTCCTTCTATGAAGATACTCAAGACCCATCTGGACACCCACCTGTCTGACCTATTGTAGGGAACCTGCACTAGCAGAGGGTTGAACTTGGTGATCTCTTGAGGTCCTTTCCAACCCCAGTTCTGTGTTTCTGTGATTATGTTTAGATTGCTTAATTCTACCACAACCCGTTCTTCCTGTAGATGACTCTAAATGTGTGAACTAGTATCTTTCTAGTGGTGGAGCGAAAGAGCAGCTCTCACCTTTGAGATTATGAGACTCATTCCCACAACAACTTCATAACTCTCAGTAAAATCTTTCTTACTACCTCTGTGTATTGAGAATTACTGGTGCCCAGACCCACACCCAGCCCAGACCACACCATAGCACATCAGAAGTGAAAGCACACTGACAGTGGAGACTTCCTTGGCTATCTTCAAGGTCACAAATGTGGATGTATATCAGCTTGGGCAAAGTAAAAAGTTATGTTTAGGATACAATGAAAAGATCCCCAAACACTGTCCTGTGATTTTATTGATGGGGTAAGTGGTAAGAATTCCTTGTTTAACTGAATGCTTCAGCTACCCATTCTGCAGTGAAGTCGAGCAAAGCAGATTGGCTTTGTGTTGAAAAACAAGTTCAATAAATCCATTGTAGAGCTTCTGTGCAGTGATGTGCCTGTGCAGCAGGTAGCTGTTAGTGGGGATCTTGGCACTCCCCAAGCTCAGAGAGGTAGGCATGTGGCAACTTGCCTGGAGCTGGATGATAGGTCATAGAAGAAAGTTACAAGGCTCTTTAGAGGATAAAAGCCATTTTCCCAATGTCTACGAGCTAAATATTTTTGCCTTGTTAGAATAATCTTTAAAATGTTGTTCTGCACAATCTCACTCCCTTAAACATAAAGCACATGCACATACTCCCAACATGCTTACTACATGTTCCTCTGTTGCTACCCCCACCAGCTAAAAGCCATCAGTGCTAACTCTGTGGTGTACAAGTATGGTCTCAGAAGACTTGACTACAAAACATTCCTAAGGTAAAGGCTTAGACATATCTAACTAATGAAGACATGTTGAATGAAAAATAGAGTAGCACTTTTAATATAAGTGCTTCCATCAAGCTCTTAAAACATTTTCATAAATTATCTGAAGCTATCATATTTCTCTTTTGATTATGATCAATGTATCTGAAGAAAGACTCATGTGTTGAGATACATGAGATCACTCACCAGGTACCATAATGAGCAAAGCAGACTCAGTGTAGGCTCCCTCCTACAGTGCCAGCCTTTCTGAACTGACCCTGCATGGGCTTCCCGCAGGCTTCAGCTCTCCAAGCACTGCCCCACATGGCTCCGTACCACAGGGCCGACCCTTCAGGTACTGCCCCACACAGGTCTCCACCAGCAGTGGCTCCCCCAGCCTTCCTGACCCACTGAGGGCTCCTCCCCATGGGCTGCAGCTCTGGCCTGGGCTGCTCCTGCAGGGGCTCTCCATGGGCTGTGGTTTCTCCAGGCCTCATCCACTGCTGCACCGTGGGCTCCTCCATGGATGCACATGGAGATCTGCTCTGTTTGGTTCCCCATGAAGTCCTGATCTACTGATGCACATACTTAAACACATATAGCTAGAAGTGCAGTAACACTGAAGAGACTAATTGTGTGCTTAATGCTTGCTTTGAACCTTTGCTTGTTCAGGAGCTTGTGGCACTCAAGTTTGGGTTTTAAGCTATAGATTAGGTTAGTGTTAATAATAAATATTTTTTTTCTGTGAATATTTTTACCTGAAGTCTGGAGGATAGCCGATGTCAGTCTGGTCTTCAAAAAGGGCAAGGAGGATCTGGAAAACTACGAGCCAGTCAGTCTCACCTCTGTCCTTGAAAAGGTGATGGAACAGCTTGTTCTAGGTGCCATCTCTGAGCAACTGGAAGAGGAGAAGGTCATCAGAAATAGTCAGCATGGATTCACCAAGGGAAAATCATACTTGACCAACCTTGTAGCCTTCTATGATGGCATCACCAGCTGGGTAGATGCGGGGAGAGCAGTGGATGTTATCTACCTTGACTTCATCAAGGCTTTTGATACTGTCTCCCACAACATCCTGATAATGAAACTGAGAATGTGTGGGATAGATGAGTGAACAGTGAGGTGGGTTGAGAACTGGCTGACTGGCTGAACTCAGAGAGTTCTGATCAGTGGGGCAGAGTCTGGTTGGATACCTGTGACTAGTGGTGTTGCCCAAGGGTCAGTGCTGGGTCCAGTCTTCTTCAACGTCTTCATCAACGACCTTGATGAGGGGATAGTGTCCACCATTAGTAAGTACACCAATGATACAAAGGTGGCTGACACAGCAGAAGGCTGTGCTGCCATTCAGCAAGACCTGGACAGACTGGAGAACTGGGCAACAGAAAACCAGATGAGGTTTACCTCCAGGGTTACAGAGGTTATGGACTCTCCTTCTCTGGAGATATTCAAGACCCACCTGGACACCTACCCGTGCAGCCTGCTGTAGGGGACCTGCTTTGCAGGCAGGTTGGACTCAATGATCTCTGGAGGTCCCTTCCAACCCCTACAATTCTGTGATTCTGTGATTCAGTGACAGAAATGGACACTCCTGTAATCTGCATTAGTTAGCATCTTTTTATTAGAGAAGACAAAAATTAAATGGAACACAGAAATAATCAACTTTTATCCCTTGGACGTTCCAGATCAGCTGGTGGCACACTGCTGGCTTGGCCTGGTCCATTGGTACTGTGAGGGTAAAAAAAGAAATTAAAAAAAAGAGAAAATGAAGACAAAATGTTAGAGTTTCCATTCAAAAGCACTGTGTTTCCTATCACTCAATCTCTCTCCATTTTATTTCAAGAACACCTATTCCAGTGGTAACTAAGTGCAATACCTATTTTCCTACTTAGTATTCAACAGACACTTGCCTTGACCTCACCTCTCCAAGCTTCCAAGGTTTTTTTCTCTCCCTTATATCCACCTTGCATCTCGTAGCCCTTAGAAGAACCTCAGTCAAGCTTTTCTCTTGACAAACACATCCTTTTCCCTTCAGTACTGTTTAGATACAGGCATGAAGTTTGCATTCAGACTGAAAGATTATTTGAACCACACAAATATTCAGTTGCTGGATTGCTGCATGGACCACCAGAACACATCTGGTCCCAAAGGCTCCCAGTGCAGCAGCAGTCCCCTTTGCAGCTTCACTGCTTCAGAAGTGACCAAGATCTAGAAATTGGTATCCCAATCTGTGCTTTCTATGAAATGACTTCTACAGCTCATTTGGATATTTTCACGAATCAGATATGTTTGAATTATTTACAGAATGTGCTAGCTTCAAAGAACCTAATTAGAGTCAAGCAGCGTGTTTCGGACTGAAAAAAGCAAGCTATGCTCTTGTAAGTAATTACTGCTCTAATGAACAAACTAAGGAGAGTGAAATGCAGAAACAGATTCTGTGGAATTTGGTCATAGTACATATTTTCATGTCCGAGGTCTTTGTTGCAATATCTATGAAATGCCACAAGTATATTGTTGCTAAAAGAATAACAGTACTAAAAGATCCATTGTGCAATATAGTCTATTCAGCAACAAAGAGGTAAGTGTCTTGTTTCAGTATGAATTAATACTAAATCAGTACTTGTGCATCTCCAACAGAATTCTAATATTTTCATGAAATTCTGGATTTGAATTTTGCATCAAAATGGATCATATTTACCCTCAGTGCTGCTGACACACCTGTTATCTCAAATTATTTGTCTTCATTTCAGCAGTCACGAATTCTACCATAAGCCGTAAGGAGTTTCATATTCCATAATCCAGTTTATAGCAGCCTCAGTTACCATAACAAGTGTCCTTATAAAAATGACATCCAAACATACCCTACATATTTCTGCACTATAAATTCCATATGAAATTCACTCCGCTCTAAAGTCAATTCAAGAGTCTATGATCAAGACTGGAGATTCAGCCTGGTAGCTTCAAGTTAAACAATGTTACTTCTGTATTTTATGTATCATAGCTGACTATAAAAATCATAGAATAGGAACTTAAGTGGAAATTCTCCAGGGAAGTGTTTAAGACAGAATGCAGTATGTTCATGTGTAGCTATATTGCCTCTGCTCTGGTGACAGAAAGGAAAATATGGTCTTTTTTCAGTAAACTGAATGCATATCTCTCAAAAGTCTCACAGGGAATGGTTATTTATAACACCAAGCTGCCACTTTAAGATAGGCTTTTTTTTTCTATCTTTTTTTTTTTTTTTTTCCCTGAGTGCCACCAGCAATAAGGACTCCAGGCTGAAAATCAGATCCTGAGCGACTGTTCTACTGGTTCTGTTCTTGTAGTGTTTTATAAGGTAACCTCAAACTTCTGCTCAGATGATAAGGCTGAAATGTGGACCAGATCTGATCACTAAAAATCTCTGGTCTTAAACATATCAGGTCTGTTGGCGAGCGAAAAACTCTCATCTGTGGGCACCTGCAAACCTGTTTACTTATTATTGTTCTTTGATCCCCACAGGGTGAAAGAGAAATGAAAGATGTCATCGCTCTTCCCTTTTTATATTTGTGGTGTATCTGATCTGTACCTCAGTCCTTCGGTTATGATTTTACTGTGTGCTATTTACTAAGCACAGGTTAACAGCAGCCTACCTTGTATACTCCCAATCAAAATCAAAGTACCTTCCGTATGTCGGGGGATATTCTGTTATTAAACCCCAGCATTATTAGTTTTTCTTTCCTTTTGACAACAGAAATAATAACGTGTCAGTGAGAGAAACTCTTCAATTATCTGGATTTTTTTGAAGGGCAGATCTGAGCCTTCTGAACCTTATCCTATTTTTAACAGAGTTTGCTACAAACAGGGAAGAAGTGGTTTGACTGCTCGCCAAATCCTCCAGATCCAACTCAAACACCTCTTCCCTCTCCCAGCTTTGTCTAGACTAGGATTTGTAGGGGGGCTTGTTTGCAAACGTTTGCTAATCCTGTCTAACCTGTGTGAAAAGTCAGGCACTGTTAGGGCAGACTGCCTATAACAAATGCCGATCTGACCTATGTGAAGCCTCCCAGATGTCTGTCGCCGTGGTCAGCCTCAGCCTGGCAGCTGTTTGTTCCTGTGCTGCTGAAAGTATTGCATCAGTGGATTTTTCTCCCTCTGAATGCAGTGTCAGCTTAAGATACCCCTAAATGTCGTTCATGTGGATATTGCACTGCGGCGGACAGGGAGCACAGGAATCTACCACATATGACTCAGCTGGCAAAAATGCCTTTGTGTGATGGCTCTTCTATTAGTCTAGCAGAATCCATAGGCTTCGGTGAAGGTTCTTCTGAGGAAGAGCCGCGGGACTGCACTTGCACCAAATATTTCAGAAAGGAGTGGCCTCAAAGAACATGCAGCCACACATGTTCAGAAAAAAGTGCACATCACGCTCTGTCTTACAGTGGGCATCATCCTCAGGAATTTGTTTAGGTACTCTTCATACAGAGCCAGACTCTGGGTCTTCTGAAGGTCATAGTCGGAGCCTGCAGGCACGCAGCTGGCAGGGACTGTATATGTTGAGCTGAAGGTCAGTTTCCATGTTTTACTGTTAGTTTCTGGTCCGTCTCTTGAAAACACGGCCTAGTTATTAAATTCTTATCACAGGCACTTGTTCTTAAACACTAGAGGATGTTTATAGACTCCATCCACTGGCACTGCCCTTAGAATCCCAGTGTATAGAAAAAGGCTTTGTGAGGACTGTGTATAAGGCTTTTCTTCCATATGAAGAATCTCAGTGATGTGAGTGGGGAGATGTTTATCATTGCCTCACAGAATGCCTCCTGCCAAAGAGAAAATTGCTTGCTGACTTCCAAAGCCAGAGGAACAGAGAGAGATGGATCTATGGAGGAGCAAACAAAGGCAGTGGGAGATGCTGGTCCGGAGATAGATGTAGTTCTCTGCCATTGTGAAAGCCACACTCATTATTTTTGGAGTCTGAACGGTTATGTAGTGGGACATTCTCTTGACCAGCATTTTTAAAATACAACTTTCATTACATGTTAGAGCTTATGTTAGAGCTTATACAATATTCATAAACAAAACTGCCTGTATTCTTCCCCTTCAACCTAACCTGCTGCTGAAGCAGAAATTAGGCTTTGTTCTTGCTGCTGTTTCTAACTTGATGTAATGTTTGCAAACTATATTTGCTGGATATTTGGAGGTTCAGAAGAGTAATTTTGTGGACTACACCTTCACTCCAGAGGGGGCCAACAGAAAGGGAGGGGGAAAAATCTTTCTCTGCCAGGGGTAACTGTCACTCCAACATGAAATTTTGGCTCATCTCCTGTTTTGAACAGGTGGACAGATTCTTTAAAGCCCTGCAGAGAAAAAGAAAGAGAGAGAGGGAGAGAAGAGAGGAAGGGAGGAAGAAAGGGAGGAAGGAAGGGAGGAAGGAAAGAAAGAAAGAAGGAAAGAAAGAAGGAAAGAAAGAAAGAAAGAAAGAAAGAAAGAAAGAAAGAAAGAAAGAAAGAAAGAAAGAAAGAAAGAAAGAAAGAAAGAAAGAAAGAAAGAAAGAAAGAAAGAAAGAAAGAAAGAAAGAAAGAAAGAAAGAAAGAAAGAAAGAAGGAAAGAAAGAAAGAAAGAAAAAGTGTGTATGATTTTTACAAATTTTGAAAAATGTTGGAATGTAAGGCTTGAGTTGCTAAAACACGTGGATATGACTTGATATATTACACTTTTCTGCTTTGCAAATATATCTGAAAGGTTACCACACAGTGAAATATGCAGGCTCGTTTTATGGAAAAAAAAAAAAAAAACAATTTGAGGCTCATCCATACAGATTTTTGGCCAAATTATGACATGATGTTTGAGCAGGTGTACCTTCCCTGTTGTGTGGATGGAGTTTGCTGCAGCCCAGAGTTACTGGCATTAAAAAGCAGGTGGAATATGCTTATCCTGTTTTAATTGAACTATAATATTCCCTCATTAGAAAACAAAGCAGCCATGGCATGAGAAATCATCGTAATTTTCTGTTGCCTGGAAAGGCTAGAAAGCTGCCTCTTTTTGTCTTCTCTTCTAATCAGATATTTGGAACAAAAAGCTTAAATTACACTTCCTTCTCTCCCAGACCTAGCGATTTTTAACACATTTTCTCCATAGTCTGTGAAGCTCTAGCTACTTTCTGAAAGAAAAGAGTAGTCATTGTTCCTTGGTAACTATTCAAGAATATCTGCAGTGTATGTTGCTAGACTCAGATTAACCTGACACAGGATGTTGGGCAAATTCTTAAATACCACATACTCATTCTCTGAAATATGAATCCACTAGTGGTGTTTAATTTTACTAGTGGTGTTTAATTTTTGTAGGGTTTCTTGTTGGTGGTTTTCTTTTCTTTTCTTTTCTTTTCTTTTCTTTTCTTTTCTTTTCTTTTCTTTTCTTTTCTTTTCTTTTCTTTTCTTTTCTTTTCTTTTCTTTTCTTTTCTTTTCTTTTCTTTTCTTTTCTTTTCTTTTCTTTTCTTTTCTTTTCTTTCCTTTCCTTTCCTTTCCTTTCCTTTCCTTTCCTTTCCTTTCCTTTCCTTTCCTTTCCTTTCCTTTCCTTTCCTTTCCTTTCCTTTCCTTTTCTTTTCCATATCAGTTTTTTTGGTTTTTTGTTTTTTTTGGAGGTTTTTTTGTTTTGGTTTGGTTTTTTTTTGCATGGATGACATCTGAAAGGCAAAAAACTGATTCAGTGGAAGAATGGGACTGAGACTCAGGAGATGTGTCCTCCTCCTGTCCTCCATTCATGTCTCATATGACTTTTGAGTGAGTCAGTTTCCCAATGCAATAGCAAATTACTGCTACTTCAGAATAATTCATTAATAGCATTAACATTATTTCCTGTCTTCACCTCTATTGTTCCATTGGGTACAGACTCTGCCTACACAATAATTGACGGGAGAAACTCTGTTGCAACTCTCTTTATGTGTTTCTAAGTATCCAATTAGTAAAACCTCCTAAACTATTCTGCCACACATGTGGATATGGCACACGTTCTGGCAATGAAACACCTCAGAAAGATAGTGATTCTCCAGCTGTTGCACATCATTTGTCTGCCTCTCTTCAACTCAACCTCTCTTCCAGTAACAAGTAGGTAGACAACCCCTCCTGTTCATAATGAATACAGGCTACAGGCACAGAGTGGCTGTATTTATAGTTTTTATCCTACAACAAATGTAATGAACAACCATTTCTCCATATGGTCACGACTTCCTGCAGTGCTGTGTGCTTTCCGCTCCACATGAGGATGGAGAAAACTCTGTTTCTTGGAGTCCTTCAACACCTTTCAGGTTCGGCCTCTTGGCAATTAATGGATGGATTGAAAGCCTGCTAGAAAATGTAGTGCTTTAGCACTGCAGCACTACTCCATTTAGTACTTTGCAAGTGGGTTGTAAAAATTTGCCCTGGAGACAGGGAAATGCAAATATAAATTAGATGGAGAACTAATAACATAACATTATGGAACAATGCAAACCGTTTTGGACACCCCACAGAGAAGAAATCCATGCATTCCTTTCTGAATCATCTTTATGGAAATTTCTGTAAACGTGCCATTATTAAAAGAGAGTAGCAATTATTTCCTTCTTTGGTTCATCAGTTGCAGGGAGGGAAGAATCAACAGGGGAATTAATTTTGTTTTCTTCCGTCTTCTCTCTCTTTTTTTTTTTTTTTTTTTTTTGTGCTTGTTGGAGAGCTATCAGACAACAGGAACTGACAGCATGGAAGCCTCTGCTGGTAGAACAGAGCGAGAAAGATGGGAGAAGTGGTCTACATCATTACAGATGGGACTCTGTAGGTGGAAGTAGGAGAGCAGCAGAAGCAGACAAGGTTGCAGCTAACAAGGCTGCTCAGGAAGCCAGAGCTATTAAGATATGTTGACATAGCATTTGCAAGCTTCGCAGGGGCCATCATTATAAATTAGATTTAGTATTGATCAGACAGTTCAGCACTGGAGCTGGAGGAAAACTGGACACCGAGTTCTTTATAAAATCAGCACTTAAGATTCTGCCTTCTGATTAACCCAGAACAGAAAACATTGTCTCCTAACTGACCTCAAACAGTGTGACTGCTGTCCCCTTCCTGGGAGCAGTTAGAAAGCTGCAGTCATTTGGAGTTGGCATAATCTTTCAAAATTGCCACTGTAGTCATAACAAAGACATGAAAAACGTGCCTGTAAGATACAAGTTAAATCCAACACATGGCTGTGAATGCTAGGAAACTCCTTGCTAATGAGGCCTACTGGAGATTTTGCAGTGTATCATTCAGAATGAAAACTGGCTGGCGGTATATTACAAGGTGTACCAGGGAAGGGATTGGGTGATTTAACACACAGGGAGAAAGCAGCTTGTGAGTCTCGTTAGATCAATGGGGATTCCATCCCTATACCTCGAATTATGTACCCTGTCTTCTAACATTCACCTTTTGCTGTGCAAAGCCCATACTTCCTGTTTTTTCTCCTCTTTATTTTTTTTTTCTCTTCTTTTGTTGCAGCTGTGTATTTTCAGGGCTTTCTAGAAAGCACCACCAGAGCAGAAAATACCTGAGGTTTATAAGGTAGCCACAGGTAATTTGATGCTGCTGAAATTTTGTCTAAAATATAGGTTTTGCCATGCTCTCTATCGCTCGGCAGTGTCTAAA
Source organism: Gallus gallus (assembly GCF_016699485.2). Lineage (NCBI taxonomy): Eukaryota > Metazoa > Chordata > Aves > Galliformes > Phasianidae > Gallus > Gallus gallus. Next base: position 46,598,545 of record NC_052532.1, read on the forward strand.
TCTCCCAAGGAAATTGCCTCTGACAGCTCGAGAAGATGCTCCAGACCAGTCTGCCACCTGGGTGCCATATCATGGACTGGGTTCTCTCACCATGCCAAACCCCAAAGGAAACGCAGACAGCATGGGGAGATGATGGTTCTCCACCTTGTCCTGCTCCTATCACTGAGTGGCCAAATATCCTTCCTGTGATGCTAGAGAGCGGTTGAGGCATTTCTTTCTGCCTGACTGACTTGAGTTCAAGCCTCAAATCTTGAAGGTGTGATGGCACTCCCTCAGCCTGCTCCTTTCCTCTGCAAGAACTTAATACCATTGAGCCCCCAAAAAAGAAACTGGCTGCAGCCCTAGGGCCAGGCTGTGCCCATCACCACCTACACCTCTCCCAGAACTTCCCACTCCCACAGCAGGGAAAGCTTAAGCCTTGAGCAAAGCCATTTCGACATACTTGGTGGCTCTGAGCATAACAGAAAACAGACACTGACATCCATGGCCCCTCAGTAAACATGGACCCTGGCCTTAACTTGTACCTCTCCATGCACCCTTCTGCTTGACTGCTTCCACACAAACATCCTGAGTCTTAAATGCATCATCTCCATTGGCAGCCAAGAGTCAAGTTTACTCTTAGTCAACTCTGAACTGCTACCACATCCCTAGAAGCAGCTGCTGATACAATAAGGAGATCCCAACATCATGCCAGAACTTAACAATTAACAGTTAATGAAATACAGCCTCCCTTGTCCTCCTCTTTGAAGAGATGAAGCTTCACAGACAGCAGCTCCCCACCAGGCCTAGCGCAGGGTGCTGGGCCACACCAGGGCCACAGCCACAGCCGTAGCCATTTGTCTGTTCCTCCTGCAGCAGAGAGTGCCCTCCCAGAGTCACAGCCATCTCAACTCTCTGACAGGACAGGCAATGCCCTTTAGAAGGCAAGAGGAGGAAACCAGGGCTGCTGAAGCACCTGGCTGCAGAGAGAGCTGGGAGGAACCGGCTCCCAAGAGTAACTAACCATTCAAGCCTTTCTTTCTCATCCCTTGCGGTGCTCCGGGAAGGAACAGAAGCTGTCTGTAAATTGTAGTTTAAATCCATAATACCCCTGCACTGAACTGTCGTCAGATGGTTGCAGGTAAAATAACGAGACAAAAATGAAGGCTGAGGAAGGATTTTTATTGCTTTTAAAAGGTCTCTCTTGCAAGATGCTTGCCTTTTATTTCAAAGGCAGTGTCGGAGAGTATTAAGAAGGCGGGGGTAAATACAGCCCCTGAATTTGAAGTGGGAAAAAACAATACTTTAATCACCACTCCTATTTATAAAGTAATGTTTGCTACATTTTGTTTCGGGGTGTTTTATTCGGTATATCCTTCGTAACCGTTTTGCTTCTGACTTTCTGGGAGATTATGGTAAATGTCAAAATGTCTCTTTGGGCTCATAAAGTGATGCCATAATATAGCATCATTTTAACTTAGAATGGGTAAAACAACCTATAAAATAAAATGGGAGTTTTTGACATTAATTGAAAAAGTTACCTGCTTTTCTAGTTTCAGCAGCTTCATGTCAGCATTAAAAGAATAAATTAGGTTACAGTTTATTACAACATGTGATGACCTTTAAGTAATTTTATTGCCCATTCTGTTCTGTTGCAGTTTTCTAATCTGCATTGTGTCTGAAGGAAATGAGAAGCAGAATTTCTCCTTCCTCCAAAGCCCTGTTAATTTTAATCCTTTTGCATGGAGTTGGATTCGTGCTGCAGCCAGGTGAGTTGGTTTATTTTACAGTTATTTGAGTCTTGTAATGTCCTCCAGTCTACTTTTTTTTTCTTTAGTCTACAAATTTTTGAGAATTTTAGAGCTGTTTTATTGCCAGCTACATGTGAATTAAAACTAGCCGTGGCCGCTACAGCATTCAGACCTGTTCCTCTAACTTTGAACGGCTCTCTTAGAACCTGTGCACAGTTTTCCATCGGAAGACTTTCTTGTACAAGCTGCCATTTATACAATGGATGTACCTTCAAGGTCAATTTATACTGGCAGTTTTGACGTATGTTTACAAAAAGCCCAACCCTGCACAAACATACACAGAAACACACACTAGGAGGGTGTTTTAATAAGGCTACAAAATTGTTTTAGAAAGTCTGTGCAGAATGACACCCTGCAAGTTTTCCTAACTGAGTTTTTCAAATTATTTTGTTTTAAAGGGAGAGAAAAATACATTAGCCAAATGCTTCTAGCTGAAATTAAAATGTCCATGATACATTGCTTGAGAATAATAAATTTACACCTTCTGTTATTTATATGATACAGTTATAACTGTCTTAAAATATAACAGAAGATACATTATTCAAATTAAAGAGGTCAGAATTGAACACTTTGGATAGTTTAATAAAAAGGAAAAGAAAACAGTGATGAAGAATAGAAAAGCAAAGAAGCCAGCAGGCAAAAAGCAGCAAGGTGCTTTGCTGTTGCCTTCTCGGTATGGGCTGGGAACAGCTCCTAACCCAGAAAAAAACCTCAGGTGACTTCTTAGATCAGTTTTCTTTCCAGCATATATTTCATCACTTCTCTTCACGTGTTAGGTCTATTATTACGAGCATTATAATTTCAATTGTCATATGTCTAAGAGAAAATATTTCTAAGGCTTAGCAGTAAGAAAGCATAGTAGTTTAGATTCTTCTGATTAATGTAATCTGATGAAGCATTTCATTCCTTTTATTATAATGATAAAAACTATACTTCTGTTATCGTGTCCAGAGAATTCTGTTGGAAATTATAAGTTTTCTCAGACAAAGTTGTGTTTGACTATTTCTCTGATGAGGTTAAAGGTCAATTTGCTTATAGTTTCTACGCTTCATTAAAATTCAGCTTCTGTGCTTTGTAATGTGGGTAATATTAATTTTCTAAACATTGATGTACAGCAGCTGCTAGCTAATTTCCATAATGGTTGTTCTATTCTAAGGGCATTAAACCTGAAACAAGGTGGATCCAAACGGAAAAAAATGTAGATGATTACTGGCCATCTGCCAAAAAGACGCTTGGGGACGTGAAAATTCTGGAATCACTGAAGGTTCATTTTGATCAAATATTCATATTCTGAGCCATGTGTCAACAATTTTACTGTTTAAAGACAAGAAGGTTGTGGAGGGGAATACTGACACCATCCTTCACAGGGGAGTTTACTTTCAGACTTCTTACATAAAGGAGAATATGTTGTCAAAGAAGAATGGAGCAAACATTAAGATGTGTTCAAATGAAGGTGCAAAAGCACTGGAAATAGGAGTTGCTCCCCTTGGGGAAAGGGAGTGGGTGGGGAACAGAGAGGTCATAGGAATGCACTCAGCTTTTAAGTCAAGATTAACCATATGCAGGAGCATTTGGGAGATGCTTCATGTATTTTCATTTCCACAGATCACTGTACTAATACCATTAGACAGAACTATCTTTTTTAACTGAAGAAGCTGCAGTCCTACAGGCTCACATGTATAGGTGGAGTCCTAGATTTGGAGGCCTGAATATATAGACCAGCCAACACCTTCTCACTGCATCCATTCTTAGATACTTTATTTCTCTCCTACTGAAAGGCATTTCTTTCTTGGAGAAATTGCCTTCTCCATCATGTTTGGTCCACTTATTGCAGAATAGCTTAACAAGATCTTTCTGCGATCAGCAACGAGATTTTTTCAGCAGGATATTTTTCTATTCCTGAGCATTTCACAAACCACCTCTGATTTTCTCAAGCAGATTTGATAAGCTATATTATTCAAATATACATCAACTCATGGGCTCTGCAGAATGTTCTTGCGCGATTTGTCTTCATTACTGCTCCAGTTTGATTGCACATCTTGGTCACAGGAACCACACATGACAGACTGTTTCTTCCTAGTAAGCTGAGCCTAAATGAGATAAACCAGAGAAGCTCTGTAAGCAAATGAAATGGTTATGAGGGCTGTTCTGCCCATGGAAGATTGATTTGTGCTCCACCTATTCTAGTCTTGCTTTCTTATCACTTGCATTTCCTCAACATACATGTCATGAATATAAAAATGTGAAGCAATTAATTAAAACTAGCTATAGGTGAAGGAATTTCTACTGCAGGGAGATCCATTTGGACTTAGCAAATTGTGGTCCAAACGCTTTTTACTTTGTTAGGGGAAATGAGAAGGAAACAAAGGCAAGGTCAGACATTTGAGGCCATCCCTGTGAGGGATTAATGGCATTCTTGGGACTTACTCACTTGGATTTGGCAGAGAGACAGCCTGCCATCTACATCAGACCATGGGCAGAAATGAAGTTTTGTGCCTACTCTTGGCTGTGCAGACAGGTGCAGAACTGACAGGGGTTTGCACGTCAGAAATGTCAATACAGCTTGGCCACGGTCTGTTTTTTACCTTTAATTTCCCTGCTGTCTAGGTTCAACCTTGCTTCCCTCCCCCTTATCCCCATCCCAGGAATGATTAGGTCAGCCACTGATAGGATAAGACTTAATGAGGAGTTTTTCCATATCACCACTGCCCATGTTTTTTCCAGCCTAGACAGTGCTGTGTGTTGCAGGGTAGAACATGGATTCCACATTCACTCCCATTGATGGTGTGTCAAGAAGTGACAATCTGGCATTTGGTTTCTGATGCAATTCATACCAAAGAAATCTGCGTGACACATACATTAAAAAGGTATTTTGGGTTCTTTGTACTCTGGGTTTATAACACAAAAATTGCCAAGTCATCTCCAGTGGTGCATCTAGACCAGCTCCATATGGTCAAACACAAGAATAAAAGCAAAATAAGAATGCAGTGGTATTTCATTTTCCAGTAGTAGTCCCTGAGACTTAGCTTACTGTTTTTCTAAGACAAAGGCTAATTTTGCATCTTTGTATTTAATAGTCTTTGATGAATGTTTCTTTTGCTTACATATCTCACTGTCTTTTCAACTGGGCACCAGTGAAATGAAGTGGGAGATGCAGACTGTCTTTACCAGTGAGAATCCTCACTCTTTTATCTTTTCACATTAATATCATTTAAACACAAGCCTAAAGCTTTTTGTAAAGATGTTTCAGAACAGGTTATTTCTGAAATGAGAAGAAATATAACAAATTCCAATCAAAGCATGATAATTTTAGGAAGGGGCCACCAGAGTCGCTATCTGATTTTAACCCTGCTAAGAGCACCACATAAGTAATTAAAGCAGTTGGGTGCGACGACTGGAAGGGGCAGACAGAGCTTGGCACACTGCTCCCACCCTGCAGGGCCACATCCCCATCTCTGCCTAGGCACAAAAGACTTAGGGAACACTCTGTACCAGCCACATGCCTGCCCACCCAGCACCAAGATGCCTTCACCCCCTGGGGTACCAGCAGGCACAGAGATGGGACCCTCTCCTGCCAAGAGGCCACTGTTTGTCAGCTCCCTCCCTCTTACGAGCAGCTGGCAGGGCTGACTGCATGGCTCCCTTTGGCCAAAATCACCAGGTCACTAGTTCACAGACTGGGGCTTGCTGGTTCATAGCAGGTTCCCCTTCAGTGACGGCAGGTCCCAAAATAATAAGCACCTTCTTTAGGTGGGAATTTTCAAGTTTTCAGTGTCCGTTATTGGAAAATAAAGACAAGCCATGCGGACATTATTTCCCCAGAGAATTAACAAACTGGGAATGCCGGCATCTGGTGTGAAAGCTGTGCTCATGATCTATTCAGAATAAAGGCATTATGAAAGGAGAGGGAGAACATGGTTTTGTGTTTGCCATTAAAAGTGTTGTTATGGTGCTCTGTGTTCTGTTACACATTTTATTAGGATAATAATTTCAGTAAACTACATCTGGCTTTCCTGAAGGCTGTCCCCTCAGGTTAAGCAGGCTGTCTAAAAATATCTCAGTTTTTTCCTAAATGTTCCTCCTTTTTATCTTCCTTTTGATGGCTCTTCATTTGAATTATTTCTCTCTCTTTTTTTTTAAGATTACATTAGCACTTTTTTTTTTCCATAATTCTATAATCTTTTCAACTCTAGGCTCCTTTGTACTTTGTGCTTTTGTACCCTTTTCTTCTCAAGTCCTTTTCATGTTTCCTCCCTTTTGTTTTTCCCTGGGAGCCTTTATTGTCATTTTATCCTTTATTTTTAGTCTTGAGCTGTACAGTAGGAACTAATGCTAAGAAAATTGAAAAGGAAAAAGCTGCATAAGCCAGTGTAGTAAAGAACAGTCATATACCGAGCCATAGGAGAACTTACAAATGAAGGCACAGTGGTGAAGCCTATATACTTTTGGTCTCTGTGGTGCAATACCCATGAAAAATAAAACAGTGACACTTCCCTTAAAAACAAAAAAGGCAAGCCAATAAACAAGTAAAAAACCCCACACCTGTGTGCATCTACGACTTTGCTCTAAAAATGGCCTGGAAATGGACCTCTTTGCAATTGGAATCTGAGCTAAATCCCCCACGCATTGAGATAAATCTATTTTTAAGGCACAGATGTGAGAGAATTTGCCTGGAGACTCCTACCAAGTGAGCAGAATCTGACAGTGACAGATTTTGGCTTGTGTTGGAAGCCGACTTACTGTTTTATGAGTTAACAACTTATTGTTTAAATGCTTTAATGCCGATTTATGCCAAGATTGCTTGCATTGTATAAAGAGGTATAAAACCAGCTATCTTTTATATAAATAACATTCCTGATAAATTCTCTTTTCAACTGAGGAAACATGGCCAATTAATATGGGGAATGTGACAGATTGCTGCCACTGTTAAGCTGAACTATCTTTGCGTGTATCAAATCCCTTCCTCTTGTTTTATTTTTCCATGCTGCAACTACAACTGAATGAAAATACAAGCTAAAAAAGCAGGGGTTCTGAGCAGCAGCAGACCCTTTTTTTCTTTTTAACTCATTCGTAATTCATTTTGTGCCCCTCCTTATGTGTTGCTCTGCTGACAGCGTCCCCTCACAACAAGAGTCCCCCCTCAACAAGTCCCGAACCACAGGTAGGTCCCAGAGGACCAAAAGCAATGTGTGCTGCATCCCACTGATCCCCTGGGCCGCCACCCATGGGCTCCCCAGGGGACAGCGATAACCATGGAGAGAAGCAGGAGGACAGCTTTTTGATCCTGCTGGTCTCCTGAGGGAACCACTCCAATAGCTCAAAGAGGCCAGAATGCAAAAAAGAGTTCTTGATCTTCATCTCTTTCCTTATGTGCTCTGTTCACACACGGTCTATTTTCACATTGCTCCAGCTGGTTTATCCTCTGATAACTGTCTTTAAATTTTATTTACATCTGTGTTGCATACATTATCGTTTTATTCATCTAAGAAGCTATCTCTGAGCTTCCGTTCTTTCTGTAGCTGCTCCTCCATCCCAGCTGTTCTGCTTTTTTATCCCCGGAGTCTCTCTCTGCTGAAGGTCTTTGTACTAGAGCTTATTTTTAAGAGTTTGATAGCATTATGTATTGTTACAATATATAAGAAAATAATCTCACTGTTTCAAGGTGTATTCAGTATGCAAAACTACTAGCTGAAACTATGAACTGGAAGGAAAGAATAGGATAGGTTTGTGGGGCTATGTCAAGTCAAGAGTTTTCTCATCAGTGTTTTAACCATAAAGATATGGTTAAATATATGGTATAGCCATATATTGAAAACAATAGCCAAGGGAACCGGACTGGAATTCAGCTTCCATGGTCTGGACTAAGTCACTCACCAACCCCAGTATCTGCATCTGAACTCAGCAGGGCAATGCCAAGGTAGAATCAATGGCTTGAGCTGGAGATCAGACTCAAGCTTATAACCACTCCATCACTCATCCCTTCCCACACCAGGCCATTGTGGGGAGGCAGGAGGTGCAAAATGACTTTTTAATCTCTGAGTGTCTGCTGCTGTGAATGTGTGGGGCTGATGTGATGTTAGCCAGCTGCATGGCAATTGTTCTAAAAACACGCAAAAATTGTAAATAACGATTTAAGTTAAATTCTTCAGTCAGAAGCCTTGGCAGAATGATGCTGCCATAAATTTTTATAGAGACATAACCAGGGATGATGAGTTTTCGAGTTGTGATGTTTATTAAAGTGTTTATTGGAACCTTGTGGTACAGTAATAAATGATGTCATAAAACAAATTGGGCTATTTCTAATCAGCAAAACAACACAGAACTTGAATATCTGAGACAGATGCATTTCTTTTCTTTTCCTTCATTTACTATTCCTGGATAAATTACAGATATCATTCTGAAATCTTTTCTATCATGCCATCTTTTCTATCATGATTTAGAGCTGTGCTAGCAAGAAGGTCCTTTCTCCCATCCTACATATTTCTTCACCTATTCTGTAAGCATTTTTGTCTACTTCTGAGGGTGACATATCCCTGGAGTTAATACAAACGTCTTTGTTTTAAAAATGTAAAATTTTCAACAGTCATGGCTTATAAAATCAAAGGGGACCCCTCATGCATATTTAATATGTCTTAACATTTTTGTCATTGAAACATCCTAAATTATTTTTATTTGAGCTAGGTGTTTTGAGGGTTAAGTTCAACCTTTTCAAGGATCACATGGTTGACCATAAAATCTTGGTACCCCTGCTTTCTGTGAGTGATGATCCCCTAGCCATAACCTGTTCCTTTTAAGATGCAGGTCCACATTAGCGCATCTAGCTCTGAAGACATTACCGAAGTCCTCTGTGCTGGGCTGTCATATTTCTTCTGTCTGCTCTCCTGTTTCCCTTCTCACAAGGCTGTGCTCATCCTGTCTACTGAGACAGTAAATTTTTCATTGCTGTGACTTTCATGGCCAGAGCTTTTGCTACTGTTACATGGCTGGCATCACAATCCAGTTTGTTCTTCGTAACATCACAGCAAGAACTTGGGCTGGCAGAAGCTATACCAGTGCATGGGCAGAGCTAAGACACTGGCTTAGCTCTGCTGCCCATGTTGGTGTTGAGGAAGGTTGGCATGATTCAGGGAGGATGGGGTTACAAACAGGGGTAGACCAAAAAGGAGCAATTTGCTTAGAAGCCTGGAAGGTATGTCCAATACATAGGTAGGAGTATGCAAACACTGAGTGTAAAGGAACAGTGCAGGTGCAGCATAGGGACTGTGGAAAAGGCACATACAGCTGGGAAAAGACATATCAGGAACTGGGAATGGCAAATACCTGGGGAGAAGGGAGAGAGGGAAGAGGTCTGACTGATGCAGAGAGATGGAAAGTTTCAGCAGCTTGGGGAGGTGTCGGGAGACTAAGGACGATTTCTGATGGTGCTGGGTGATAGCACAGGACAATTCTCTTCTCCTCTTGAATGTGTGCCCTTGCATAAGTGGCGTGGGAAAGGGGCAAAGAGATCAACAGTGCAAAGAACCTAGCCCTCTCTTACCATCCCTATAAAAACTCTCCAGGAACTCACCTGATAACCGGGCAGTGGCACATCCAGCTGCGGAGAAAGGGAAAACATCTGCTCTGCATTAGCTCAGCAGATTATGCAGTTCATCCCCATCTCTTCTAGGAGAAAGTATAGGCAAAAGCTGGCAAAAAGAAAAAAAAAAAGAAAAAAAAAAGAAAAAAAAGCCAAATCTGCAGCAGCCAGAGCTAACCATAATTTTTCAGCCAAAGCCACTATTTCAGTTATGTCTAGCCTTTGTCCCAGCTGGCCTCAAGTTGAAAATATGATTCAAAGGAATATCTTCTAGCTTTGGAGACTGGTGAGTGGTCTGAGAAAAAATCACTTTAAATAACATGAAGTGAGGAAGCATTGTTTGTGTATTTATCAGCATTTAAACTAAATGTACTTATATCTCTTTCTGAACAGCTACAGCTGTAGAATTGAGGCTTAAGAATCAGTGTTATTTTACACTGAGTGTATTTGTCCTAAAACAAGTCATATTCCCAAAGTCAGCCCCTTCAACATGCAAATCTGTGAAGAGGAGGTTCATGCTCTCCCCAGCATGACAGAATGCTGAGGCTGCTGTCACACACACTGTCACATCCCCAGCCACAGTCTTGCATAGCTACTCAGTGTTCAATTTTCATCCACAACTTTTACAATTTCTTGTTTAGCACAAGTTGTGAAAGGGTATATCTCCCTTTGAGATGCAGATTTTCTGTTCACATGAGCAACTTTTATCTTGGAAACCAAGAGATCCTTCCCCATCAGAACTTAAATCTTGTTATAGTTCTGTCTTAGTAATAATAATGTAATGGAAGTAACTACAGGCTTCATTCAACCTCATTCCAATGTGCAACAGTTTACAGCATGTAGTAGCTATTATAATAGATAACACATTTTCATAGTTTTTCTTTCCTTTGTTTTTGTTTTTAAAGATGTGGAGGCATTACCAGGTTCTTACATACACAGATGTTCTCGGTGAGGATTTTGCTCTTTAATTCTGGATTGCAGATATGGACATGCTGTGACAGGGGCTGGGTATGAGAAGGTGAGCACCAGAGGGAGCACAGATGCTAATGGCCTTTTTTAGTTTGTTTTCTGACATGCAGCAATTTACTATTCTTACCTTGGTGTTATCTTAATGATGAGTAACCTATAGAGAAAACTTTTTCTTGCATCCTGTGACAGAACTCTCATGAACCTCCTTTACATTCAACATACGAGCACACAAAAAACTAAAAGTTCTGTGCTGCAATCCCTGCCAGCTAAACATTACCTTTGTCCATGAGCCTGCTCTAGTATGAAGTGGAAGAGATTTAAAAACCTCAGGTTAAACGTTGCCTGGAAGGCAGCTCCTTGTGACCAAGCAGAGAGGCCAATGCCAGCAACCCCTCTGTGGAGAGAGATGTCTGATTTTTGCTAATTTTGGATGGCACAGCAGTTAAACAGGAGACTCAGCTTAGGCCCAGAGGTACCACGTGGATATGTCATTAAAAGTCAGACTTTTGACAATGCCTACTTTTAGTACTGCGGGTAGAAAGACCTGGGAAATCATCACAACATTTGCACAGGCCATAACATTATTCTCTAAACATTTCCTTGCTTCCCTCTCCAACAAAAGCAAAAGTGGCCTTTTTTACAAAGTGCAGGCTAGAGATGGAAGGCAGGGCATAACAGAAATAGAGAGAGGACTGAGCTGGAGGCTGGTTCTGAGACACAAGGCCAGGTCAGAGCCCACATGGGCAGTGGGAGGGCAGGGAGGTGGCATGGGGCTTCAGGCAGAGGCCTGGTATACCCAGCAGGCCCCAGCAGCTGAATCTCTGATGGGCCAGAGGGGAGGAATTGCAATCAGTGTTAATTAATTACACCGTGTTTATTTTTACTCTGCTATTCAGTGCCCCAGGTGCTTTACTGGTGAAGAGGGAGGACACACTAATAAATTGATATCACTGTTTATTATTATGTACTAATTTGTAGCAGCCGTTTGTAGGCTGGTTTTTTTTTTTGGTGGTGGTGGTGGTGGTGGGGTTTTTTTTGTGTGTGTGTGTGTTTTTTTTAAGCAAGTCAATAAAGATAATATTCCTCCAAGGTGATTTTCAGATAAGAAGGCACTTTATCAGCGCTCCCAAATTTCAGCCAGCTGTCATTAAGTGCATCCCCACAGCTGGCCAAGGGCTTTGTAGCTGGGTCAGGGCTGCTGGAGCTGGCTGTGGGGTTGCTAAGGGAACCGGCTGTGTCCTGAGAGCCTTCTTTTGCATCAAACTTTCATCTTGCAAAATTTCTGTAGGCAAATCGCTGTGAGATGAGTGCTAACGTGCTACACAGCTGGCACAAGTGGGCTGAGGTAGCTAATAGGACTGAGTCACATTTGTTTGATTTCATTTTTGTGTTAGGTATGGGCACAGAAGCATATCTGATAGGACATAATATATGGTGTTACACTTGCATTTGTGCTTCTTATGTATTATACCACAAGGATTGTCAGTAATAATATTTGGGTTTGGGGGAGGCAGGGAGAATGCTAGTTTGTTTTGGAAGTTGCTGCACACACAAATAAAATCAATATAAATGTTACTAGCAGGACCTTAATTTTGATGGGCTTCGGATCAGGCTGAAATGCAGGCAATTTCTCTGGAGCATTTCTGTCTTTAAAACAGGAGGCAACAGTCAGACAAGCAATACAGATTGAACTGCACAACTCTTGGAGCTGGAAAAAAAAATGGCCAAGAATTTAAAACAAACTTTCTCTTAAGAAAAAGGCAATAAGCCCTTTAATGTGTACAGAGAGTAGATCACGTGTCTCTTTTTCAGGTCTCACCTTATCAGAGAGGTCCATAGATAGTCTAGCAGACTGCATGCCATTTATCTACCTCAAAAAGTGGAAGGGCTGAGTCAACCCTGCTGGGATTTAAACCTTTGTTTCCAGGGTGTCTGGATGTTTCAAAGCTGATTCTTAAACTACTCAGCCAACCCCTCTGGCTTTGTTCATTATACAGTGGAGCAGCTTATGGCAAACCCTGACCTATAGCGAAACTGTTTATACCAAAGGAAAGTGAAAATCCTGAATAGTTTCAGTGATGATGCTGGCTCCTAGCAAGAGTATAATTAGTATATAAACATCTAGAAAAGTTACAGAATGTAGTGTACTTTAATTATTGATTGCTACAATCCCTCTTTAAGGCAATATTTGAATTTTACACAAGCATTCACTTTAAACTAGCCTTACATTGTAATGCCATGTCTGTCACATTGTTGATCGTTTCAGGACTATAATGCGTTTTTGGTCTCAGGTGTTCCTTTTATTTCCAGAAACTAGCCAATTGGTTGATTTAAAATCACTGAAAAATTAAAATACTTGAAAAGATTCCTTATTAACCAAGATATCTGGCCGTAAAGAGTGTAGACTTGACAGACTATTTGGCTATTATAAATTACTCAGCTCTGCGGTTTCCAGGAGTACAGAAGTCTACTACAACACAGTCTTGTTTGTGTTCATACTGACGAGCCCTAGATTGATGCCGTTCATAAAGACAAACAGATAGCTTCCAATGGCTGATTTGTGTCGGCCTTTAGCAGACTGTAAGAAGCAAGTTTTGACCTATGTCAAGACTAAGACCTAGAGCATTCCGCATTAGGGTAAATTACACTTTTGTCATAACATCTGGCAGAACCTGGGTGTCCTCTTCGCATAGGGAAATGGGTATTTATGGAAGAGGGAATTATGCATTCTTCTTTGAAAACATGTTTTTTTTTTTTTTTTTAAATGATACAATTCAGAAAAGTGACACTGTTGTTATAGTGTGATAATCTATGGATATAAATGAGGCGAAGTTTGCAGGGGGAGATAGTATCTTTTATTACACCCAGGAGATTGTAGGAAAAAAACAGCCTTTCAGATACAAGAGCCATTTTTCAAGGCTGAAATAAAAGCAGTATCATCAGTGTTAAAGGCAATTGAACAGCTGGTCTGAGTTTAACTCGATTACATTAAATAGTTAGACTATCTGGGTAAGAAAGTGGTTGGTACCTGCAGAGCAGAAGACTGGTATGAGCAAGGGAAAAGTTGATAAGGTTATTAGCTCCTATTGGGGAAAAAAAGAGAAAAAGACAGGTAATTCATTGTCTGTGAAAGATGAAGGGGCTTGAGTAGGGAATTACAATGTGCCATAGAGTCAATCTCTCTGTTTAGGCTGTAATTTTTAGTGTCCAGCAGGGATGTGAATTTTAGTACCTGTACTCCCCATTTGAAGGTGCTTTGTTCATTTCTCTGGAGAGTTAGCCCTGAGTGGTATCAGATGGAGTGGCTGTTTTATGAAAAATGTCCATCCGCTAACTGGGAGGTTCTGTCCTTTACTGACCATTTCTATGAGCTTTTCCAGTGTGAGGTTATTGTTATTTTACTGCTATGGAAACTATGAGGGCATCTGTCTCACCAACAAGGACACAGTATTTTCTGGGATATGCTTGTACAGAAGCTAGGGGAACTGAGGTTTCTGTAGTGGTGCATTTATCCTAGTGGCCATGGAGACATGTTGGCAAGTCTCTTCTTTTACTCAGACACAGTATGGTTCACAGAGTTACTGAAACGTTGACTGGAAGAGCAGTGATAGTCCTGAATCCTGCTTATGCAAGACTATTGCAAGCACTAAATTAGGATCAAGACTGTCATGGTGCACTCCACCAAACAAAGTAGCACCACAAGCACCAAGCAGAAGAGGTAAAAACATGCTTTAAACTGCTGGCCATTCTCCTCCTAACATTCTCCTCTTCCAAACTAGAGTGAAGTTTGTTTTGTTTGTAATAAGAACATGCTTTTGGAAAGTATTAACTTGATGTCTACCACAGTCCTCCACCTACTACTCAGCCAGTAGACTCCCAGTGATGAATTTTAGATTCTTTTTAGCCCAAGCATTAAGTTTCATACAGGAGAAATGGGGTGGCCAAGCAGGTGTTCCAGATGTGGCCTTAAAAGTATCAAATAGAGGAAAATCACCACCACCCTGCCCCAACTTGCTGGCTGTGATATTTTAACGTTCTGCTATTGTAAAGGACTGAAGTGAGACTGACCAGCCTAGAGCTAAGTCATCCTCCTTGCCCTTCTCAAAGTTGGGTATAACTTCAGCCTTCTCTAAGTCATCAGAAATCCTCCTCAGAAAGAGATCAGCCATATCTTTCAGCAGCTGCTGATGAGCCCCATCCAGCCCTATGGATTTCAGTGCAGCCACCTTCCCTGTGTAGCCCCAAGCTGTTTTCCCACTGTTGACTGTTCTTCTCAGATTGCACTGATGTATGTAGAGATCTGGGAGCAGGTTTTTCTCTGAGATTAAAAGACATTGAGTACTTTGGCCTTTTCCATCACTAGGTTTTCTCCCATTCAGAAATGGAAATGCATTTTCTCTGAGCTTCTTTTTATTCCTGTCATGCTTGTAAAATCGCATCTTGTTACCTTTTATGTTCTTCTCCAGTTTTAGCTCCAACTGGGCTTTGGTCTTTCTGGTTTTGTCCTTACATGTCTGAGCAGTCGTATACTTTTATACTTCTTCTTTGTTGTCTGCCCTTGGTTCCACTTCTCACGTGCTTTGCATTTTAGTTCATTAAGAAGCTTCTTGTTTAGCCAAGTGGGCCTCCTGCCAAAATTCCCAGTCTTCCTGAACATTAAATTGATCAAGTGGTGCATGTTGATCCTTGGGAAACTTACTTTGGGTAATGATCTTAGTGAGTTAGACTGGGGCAGAGTAAGTGCTGGGAATTTATTTTTCAAGAAAGGAAACAAATTCTAAATTTCTTTCACTGTGGATGATATTTCAATATTAATTTCAAGGTGCAGTGTTACCCGGTTTGTTTCACACATATGTGGCTTTTTAAATGAAAGGGAGCTTGTATTTGGTAGCGTGGTGGTTTGTTTAAAGGTGAGGTCTCTCACACTGAATCTGGTTTGGTAGCTGTGAGGGGATTTAGGTAGATGTGAGATTTTCCTCAAGGCTAATATACTCACATTTCTGAGTATTAGTGTATATTTCAACCTTTCGGCTTTCTTTTTAAACATTTGATTGGTGATTAAATGATCATAGAGGTAGGTGTGCTATAGTCTTGGTTGTATTCTATCAATTTCTCATGTTGCTAGTTCTGACTAGGAAATTTGTGTTTGTATAGAAAGTGATCAGTGATGATGCTTTGGTTGGATTCTGGGTTTTCAGTCCAGATCATGAGGCTTTCTTAAGTTGGTAGTTATTTATAATCTCTTTTTCATGATGACTCCTTATGCATATTGTGGGGGTATATTGTTTTCCCAGCTGTCACAATGCCTGAGGAAAGTGTTGTTTGTTACTTGAAGACTTGAAGGAGCTAACATATGACCTGGACTCAGTTTTGAGGTGCTCTTTCTACCCCATAAATGTTTCTATTTTCTGGGTAGGATTTTTCTTTGCTCTGAAAATACCTACTACCTTTTTTTCACTGCTAAATATAAACATAGAATTCAAAGCAATTGTTCTCAAATTCTATTCAGCTTTGAAGAGCACTGCTTGTCTTTCAAACCTAATAAAAGATCTATCTGTTTTTCTTTTCCAGCTGTATCAGTTGATCTAGTAAAATATATTACTTCTCTCAACAATCCTCTTCTGCTCTGATTCCAAGAACATAATGGGCTAGATTTGAATAGCTACTCAAATCTGCTCCTTCATTTATGTCTCCTCTCATTTAGCCACTTGCAGAGCAAGAATCATAAAATCACAGAATCACAGAACCGTTATGGTTGAAGGACTTTGGGAGGCCATCTATTCCAACCCTTTACTCAAAGCAGAGCTAACTGATATCAGGTTACACTTAGCTGTTTTGAACTGTACGAGGTTCCCCTCACAGTATTTGTCCAGCCTGTCCAGGTCTCTGAGTGGCATCCCTGCCCTCCAGCATAATAACCATCTCTTTTTCCACTTTTGGTGTTATCCATAAACTTGCAAATGGTGTTTTATGAGTGATGGTAGCCTTGCAGTGACATCAAACAGACAGACTTCTTGTCACCTTCACAGGCATCCTATCTGTCCCTATGGCCTTGCATGTTTAGTCAGCTGGAGTGGTCCCTTTCTTGATCTTTTTGTACTGAGTAGTGATTTATTCACAGAGATTCTGCTATTATGCTCAGGAACTATGAGTGCAAATTTTTCCAATACAGTGAGACAAAAAAAAGAAGTTAGCATCTCAGCCTTTACCATGTCCTCAATGGGACAGGAAATCTAGGAAGACACAAGCAAGGCCCACATTTTCCCTTACCTTTTTTTTTTTTCTTTTTTTGCTACCAATATATTTCTTGCTGCCCTTCACATTCCTAGATAGTTTCACCTCCAGTTAAACTTTCTTAACTCCATCCCTGCAATCTCATGCAATGTTTCTTTAAAACTCCTACATGGCTTATCCCAACTTTTTCCTTCCATGCCCTTTCTGTTGCATTTTAACTCAGTCAGGAGGTCCCTGCTCATTCTTTCTGGCCTTCCTCCTCATTTGCTTGACTTCTCACACATCAGAATGGTGGCTCCTGTGTTCTGAAGAGGTCTTCCTTGAAGTTCAACAAGCTGTCCTGGGCTCTTTTGCCCTCCAGTTTGAAGAAGTATTGGATGAAATTAAATTGTTTCGTTGCAATTTCAGTTGATGGGATTGCAAGAGTGAGGAACCAATTTTTGCCCAGTAGAGCTAAAGTCAAAAGATAAAGTGTCAGAGGGGATTTTTATTCAGAAGAAATATTTTCCTGCCTTCTAATTCTAAGAAACCCAGGCAACAAGCAAGAAAAATTTTCTATGGAGAACTTCGTTTTTATTTTCAATTTACTTTGATCAAAATACTATTCATTACCTCTACTAAAAGAAATATTTCTATATAAAGGTGCAGTAAGGAACTGACCATCAACTAAGAAGCCAAAAGGGATTATCTCCAGAAGAATGTTTTCCAGTTAAAGCATCCTAAGTTGAAAAATATCTTCTATAAAACATTTAAAAAAACATATTTTAGAGACAGCTATGTTAAGGTCTCTCACTTAGGCAGCTTTTTTTCTGACAAGTTTGCTCTGAGATTAGTTTTATTTGCCTGTACAGTTTTCTGTCACTTATGTTTACACATAGGTTTTACATTTTGAATCTCTGTGGCTTGTGAAGATCTCTAGAACAGATTCTAGTTTCATACCCACAAGATTATTCATACCACTATATGTAAGACTTGAATTTTGCACAGTAAATATCCTAAAAATTAACTTAAAATACCTAAATAATTAATTAGGAGAGTTAAAATTTTAAAATATCTGAAAATAAATAATTTCTGAGCATGTTTGTATCTTCAGTTAAATATAAGCAGAACTGAGTCAAGCCTCAGCCCTTCTGTGATGCCATCCCACACACTTGGTCCAGGATCAGGCTGAACAACTGTGAAAACAGTCCCTAAGACAAATCAGAGGATGACAAGATGGGTGCATGCACGCATTAAGGAGTGGTTTGTCTTAAAGAGAGAATGACTTTCTGTTATAAACCAAGCTCCTTTTATTTATATTCTTTGTCCAGTTGTAAACTTTAGCTGTGTCACTGGGATTGAGAGCTACTCAATAATTCAGTACATCTTCTGTTTTGAAGGCACCTTAACTTTACAGTAAACCTTATAAGGGAATTTCATCTCAGGCAAAGTGAACAGCCAAAACAGAAACGTGTAACATGGTTCTGAGGACCACTGTAGCCCATGTTAGCATTTAGAGGTCCCCGGTGTAGCAAGAGCCTACATTTTCTTTCAATCTGTATAATCACTATGTTTTTACCTCCACTGCTTTTCTCTCCACTTGTCTTCACTTGGTGTTGTCCCAGAAAGAAATTTAAGCTCAGATTTCAATCACCATTTCCTGCTTGGCTTGGCTGTTAATACTTTAGCAAAGCCAAAAACTTTGAAAAGAGCAAGCCAGATGGCATACAAGCTTGCAGACCTCTGCTATGATGCTGGTCATAGCTGAGGTACTGATGCCAATCTGTTGTGTCTTAATTGTCTAATGTGGCTACCTTGCAGAGAGTGCATAGGTCCCGATCCAGACTTGGGAAGCAGAAGGCAATGTATTTCCCAAACCAGAAGCCATCTGGCTTCATTTTGCACTGTGCAATAAGCATCTCAGTGTTCATCATCCCAAGTCTGGGATGACTTGGTCTTATTAAAGGCACTTCAAGCAACTATATGCTAGATATGGCTGGTACCAGCTGAAAAGTTAGAGAAATCAGCTAGTCACTTGGCTCTGTGGCAATGGTATATTCAACTCTTTGCTGTGAGATATTTTTAATTGTCCTGCTTCCCATGTCATCCATCTTCCTTTGGTTTGCAAGCCTCAGGTTGCTCATCTGCATCTATGAAAGGAGGTCAGTTTGGACACTGGCAACCTAGTTCAGCATCTGAGCCATTCGTTCCAGCTACATGAGTGTCACAGGTGAGTGTGTTGCAGACCACTTATGAACAGGACAAACAGAAGGTCCTTTATAGCAGTTGTGTAAGCTTTTGGGACAGACATCAGGCTTGCTGACAGTCCACATAGCTCACAGTATGGATAGAAATGAGATACCCTGGATGCACTGAAGGAACAATATATGTGATCGTCTCCGATGTGCTGTGTTGGCCAACAAAAGCAATCTCAAAGGTTGCCCTCTGCCCACCCTTCAAAAAGCAATACAAAGTGCTTGCCTCAAAGCACTAACACATACCTGAGGATCATAGAATCATAAAACTGCTCAGGTTGGAAAAGACCTTAAAGATCATCAAGTCCAACAACAACCTAACCATACTACCCTAACTCTAACAACCCTTTGCTAAATCATGTCTCTGAGCACCACATCCAAACAGTTTTTAAACACATTCAGGGACGGTGACTCAACCACCAACCTGGGGAGCCCATTCCAGTGCTTAACCACCCTTTATGTAAAGAAGTTTTTCCTGATATCCAACCTAAACTTACCCTGGCACAACTTGAGGCCATTTCCCCTCATCCTGTCACCTGTCACCTGTCACCAGTGAAAAGAGACCAACGCAAATGCCAAAAAGCTACCCGCACCTCCACTGTAAGTCAGTTAGTCGAGTGCTTAAGCAAAGGTTTCCAAACATATTCAAAAACATTGTTTATTAAGAGGAATAAACTTCTTCAGGTCCATCCAAAGTGCATTTAAAATACCTCAGCCTTACTCCTCAGGAAGGCCCCAGGATATCAGCTGTGATCACTCACTCCCGGGCAAGAGCTCAGGCTGCACAATGATGCCCAGGAGAGATGCTCTTCAGAGGACATCAAGAGGACCTCTGTTTCCGTTTGGCCATAAGGCTCTCTCCAATAGCTTCTCTTGGGGCTGTGCATGCAACACTGGTTTGACCTGTCTGGTGCTTCTTGTCTCTGCAACCATCACTGCTTCTCTGTTCTTTTTACAATTCTCAAGCAGGGACAGCTGCAGCATGGGAGGCTGCAAATCCCTCTCACAGTACAAATGAAGTACTTGCTTTTGTTCTGGCTGATGACAGACTCTGGTGTTTGCAGCAGAGGCTGATGGTATTTTCAGGCTTCTTTTCTGCAGGGCAGCTATGCTATTCCTTACAACTGTCAGAAACAAAATAGAACTGGTGGGTTGAGATAGAAGCTATTTACTGAGACAGAAGAGGAAAACTGAAGTGAATATGCAATGATCACAATACATATAGCAGCCATGCAATTACTCACCACCCACAGACTGACACCCAGTAACAACACAACTGCCATCAACTTGTGCCAGCAGCACAAGATCTCATCACCACTGGCTGACACACAGCAGCCCCCAAGCAGTGGCTACCCCACAGCCAACTGTCCACAGCTTTATGGCCTTCCATGTGGTGTCAGTGGTATGGAACAACCCCGTGTCTCATTCAGGTACTGTCCTGGCCACTCCTTGCCCCGCTCCATCATGGCGGCAGCTCTGCCCCACTGAATGGCCCAGCCCTGAGTGTGATCCCATCACTCAACAACACCCAAACATTGGTGTGCTACTAACACTGCTTCGGCTGAAATCAGGACAACAGTTCACCAAGTTATTACATATTTACTTGCAGCTGTGGTACAGAACATGTCAAAATGGTATACTAAGTAAAAATGATTATAATGGCCTGTCTCACTGCCACACCATTTAATCATAAGTTCTGAGTGCATGTGTGCTCCTCTTTAAGGAGTTTATGATATAATCAACCCATACTCAGATTGCTGGGCCTTTCTGGTTAAACTAAAGCCAAGATCATTCGTTTACGTCTATAAATTAACACGCCAGACAAAACAGAAACTAGGACAATTCAGTAAGTTAATGGGTTTGTAGATGTAACAAGCAATAGCATAATGAACAACTTGTCCAAAATCTGTGTGTTTATCTTCAAAGTAAAAGAAGCAGAAAATAATTAAAATAGCTCTCATAAAAGGAAAAAAAGTCTTGTCATTTATAGTTGTGCATTTACCCAATTTTCTCCACCGTACTTCCAGTCGTCATTCATTGTCTGGTATGACTAACATTTTGAATACTGGTAAAACAATTTCTCCTGGAAAATCCTTCCAATAAGATAAATGCTTGCCAGATTTTGAGACCTTTACTTGGTTTTCACTAATTTGGTTTCTTTCAAATAAGATTAAAAACAAAAACAAAAACACACACACACACAGAAAAAACCCAGAATATATTAATGACAGAAATCCAGAATTGCTTCTCAACCTTATATGTCATTTTGGGCAAGAGATAATTGCTTTCTACATATGTTTTAAGGAGTACTGCAAAGTGACAGCAACTGAGATTGTAGAAAAACTATCTTAAAAACACAGACCAATTAAAACCAACAAGATGCCAGTGGCACTCTTAGGGAATGACTGGTGTAGTGTCCCCCAGGCCCAACTCTTTCAGAAGTTCTCAGGGAAGAATGCTGGGGGAAAACTGACAATGTGAGTGATTTGCAATCTCATTCTCATGAAATGACTCATGTTCTTGAAGGCTAAAAAAAAGCTAGAATAAACTCAATGGGCCACAGAGCCAAAATGCAGTACAAATGAATTTCCATAACCACAGGCAGTAAAATCCTGTAGTTGGGAATATCTAACTTAGTCACGCAAAGTATTAAGCTACCTTTGATATAGGTATTGTGTATATGTAGAAAGAAATAGCACTTCCTTACATTTTTTACATATAATTTTTACGTGAAGAAACTTCAGGCAGAACTTAATCCACTACCATCCACTGAATTGCTGAATTTAATCTTTGGGAAAAAATGTCAAATTATTTTGTGTAAAACATATGAGTGAAACAGAAAAGATAGCAAAAGAGAACCAAAAACACCCCAAATCAAAGACTGATTGGGCTTGGTGGAACTAGAAATCTCTTCCAACCTAAATGATTCTCTGACTTTCCTGCAGTCTTAAAAAATCCAGAGTCAAGGGCTTCTTCTCCCCAGGCTTCACCAGAGGCTCAGAGGCTTTTTTTGCTTTTTTTTTTTAATTTTTTTATTTTTTGGTAGTCATTTCTGCAGCCTATCCCAGTTTACAGTTTGAGTTCTTTCATACAACACAGCTTGGTACTTAAATAATGAATATATAGCAACCTATTTAGTTTTGTATAGAATCCTTGAAACGCTGCATTAGGTCCTGGGCATGGTTTCAACTGCTAGGTTCTTCCTTTGACATCACTCAGTGCCACCTCCTTTTTCCTCTCCAGCCTCACACATAGGAAACTCTGTTGGGCTTGGCAGTAATTGAGCACCAAATGAAGGAGATTAATACAATCAAGCATAAAATATCAGTACCATTGAACAGAGAGGTCCAATTGCACTCCTGCTTTCAAACATGCTGAGTGTTTATGCCTCTGCAATATTTATTATTTATGCCTGATATTTTTTCTTGGTTTCCTCAGAAAGTCAAACTTTTACAAACATATGACGTCTGGGCCTTCAGACATACTTTCTCTTCTCTTTCCAAATAATTTTGAACCCTGTAGGCCAAACTCAATGGTATGAAACAGAGAGACAGTGGTCTTGAAAGATTCACCTTCAGTAAGAAGATGACTCCACTACTGTCTCTCTGGGGAAGAACTAAGGTGAACCTGCTTTGCCATATGGCTAGGGAAATCCCTGCCCCTGGCTCCTTCCCAGGCTTTCTACTAGCATCCTACTGGGGCAGAGCTTATAGAAAACTCACCTTTCCAGCAGGCTTGGATCACCAAAAGGGTAATGAGAAAGATTTTCCTTAGACTTACCATGGCAGATTTCATTTCCACGAACAATTTCATATTCTGGAAATTTTGAACAAGTGAAAAGAGCCATACTGGGCTTTTTTTCTTTTCTTTTTTTTTCCCAAAGAGGTTGCAAGGAACATAAGTAAAATAATTCAGACAAGATAGAAGATGTAACTTTTAGGCACATTCTTCCTAGGCCTCCAGGAGCATGATTTTATTTTAAACAGGGTATTGAAAAATGTGTAAGCAGGAGTTCATCCCTAATAGTTCCTTTGCCTCTCAGCTTGACTGCTCCTTGTATCATCCTTCAGCTTCTTTGCACCATCACAAGATGGAGTGTAGCAAATTACATCCAACAGACAGTCAACTCCAGATGCTAACAGCCACTAATTAGTAAAGGAGAGAGGGAGAATGCTGTTTGCCTACCTGTTGCCATAGTATTTAATAGACTTTGCTCTCCCAAGCCCCACAGTTTTCCATCCCTCCTGTTCCCCAGGTGCTGCTAGAGGAGAATAATGGTTCCCAAGCTGAGGTCTGCAGATCACAGATGGGCTGCAAAGCCACACTTTGAAAGGTTTCCTAATTGGTAGCTCATACGTATGTTCCTGGCTGCAGTAGAGTATTAATGCTGCCTCCCTGGCTGCATGAAAGCAGGTGCGTTTTTCAGCATGAGAAAGGCCCACATTAGGTCCAGCTGCTACTTACTGGTCTGAGAACAAACAGCAGAACAGTTCAACAGATGAATTTCTTGTTGAGAAGTAGTAAGTTGCTTCAAGAATAAAGTTGTATCCAGAGGCAGTACTTCAAAACTTCCCCAGTTTCTTTTAGAAGCTTTCAATTCTATGAAATCACTGCAAAATATTTATGTTACCACATACTTTTAAAACATACAGCATTTCTGAAACATGCAAATACTGTTTGTTTGTGAGTTTTGGCTTTTGCTTTGTGTCTGTGTTTGCTCAACACCCATTTCATACCCTGAGAAAGTGATATTTATTTGAAAGAGGCGTATTGCTGAAAGTCGAAGTAAATCTACCAGCTGTTGAGACTTCAAGACAGAGAAAAGGGGTAACTATTACTGCCGAGCCCAGTGACACCATGAAATCTTTCTTCTACAGAACTGGTTTACAGAGCAAAGATTTATTCATTTCTGTGTTAGGAAATTCAAAGACTGCCCTGTGTTCTGTGTTTACACACTGATGTTGGTCCCTGCTACTGCTTTCTATCCAGAAGAGGGAACTGTTTCAAACCCATTTCAAAATGCTTATCTTAATTGCATTTGCACAGTAGCGGGTATTTTGTGGGAAGCACTAGTCACAAATAAACACATAAAAAGACCAGCAAATCCTTAACAACTCTTATCACCAGCAAAAAATAGACAGCAGGTAACTTTATTTTATAAACCTGTTTTATTATTCTGAAGACATAACTATTATAAGCACTATTCCTACAAATGGAGTGCATTATATTTATCACTATGCAGGAAGCAATTTGTTCCTCTAATTTTTGAATGCATCAAATACCTCCCATTTCAGAGTGTATTTTGGTATTCCTGTGAGCAGGTAAAATGTTGCGCCACTTGAAAAGAATATTTTAAATAGCAGTTGCACAAAAAAGTGTAATCCCCTAAAATCCTGAGCAAATTTTCCTTCTATACTAAGTGGGTAATTATGGGCAAGACATGGCCTTCCTCCTCCAGCCTACAGCACAGTCTGGATGTGTAACTGCAGCTATTCCTGTCAGGGTAGGCACAGCAGTGCTCTTGGCAGTCAGAGCAGAGTATGGAGGGATTTCTGCCTATTGCCTTCCATTCTCTACCCCCCTTTTCTGCCTCCATTTCCATCTTTGTTGCATGATTATTTCATTCACTGCCCTTTGTCTTAGTGTAACTATCCCTTTATTCTTTCTTTCCTCTTCCTCCTGTTCCTCTTCACCTTTAGTTCTCTGTCCTTTATTTGCTCAACTTCCTCTATTTCATCTGGAAGTAAATCTGGGGGGTCTCTTGACAATGCGTCTTTGAAGGTACAAACGGTCACACCATGCGTTGTGTGAAGCCAAGGTGCATTGGCACAGGAATTGACTTTTCTGACACTGATTTTAAGAGTCAGCTAACACCCATACCTGATTTCCCCTAATCTCGGGGCCAAATGTCATCTGTGATATTTTGGTTTTTCAATCAGCTAGATTTGCTGAAAATGTTAGCTGAATTAAAGAAAGCTTACCTACTTTAACATCTGAACCAACAAGGAAATACTGGAGTATCACAGGAGATGTCTAGGCGATCACAAGTGCAAATCAGCCCTGCTCATCACAGCAGTAAAATCCATTAAAGAACATTTTAGTCAGTAGCTTTTCTCTGTGTTGAAAATCTCTAATAAACATTTATGGCTATGCTGACAAGCTGTCAAGAGAGAAGGAAACAGTATAAAATTCAGGTCATCTCTCCAAATTCCTGCCTGCAGCGAAGCTTTTCATGATGATGACAATGGCCACTCTGCAATGCCTCGGCCAGTTTGGGGACCAGACATGAGAAGATAGGAAAAAGATAATCTCCATTTCTTTTAATTACCAAGTGTCTGCATTCCTGCTGAAGAACATTCATGCAAAATGCCCCATGGGCTCTATCCTGGCTCACATACCCACTGAGAAGCAATAAAATTCAGCTGCAGATACATACCCATTCAGAAGATGATGACTTTTTACCAAGTTTCCTCATATAGCTACCAAAAAGTTAATTCCTTGGAGTCTTTCCTTCAGTGAAGCACCAACCTGCTCGCACTCCCACCTATTGGGTTACTGGAGATGCCATCTCATCAAGCCATAGTTGCGAGCCACCCAGTCTCATAGTGAGCTGCAGCATCATCCTGCTTGTGCCAGTAGCTCCCATTGCATCTGGCAGCTTAAGCCGCCTGTATGGTAGATATCGTTCTGCTGACCCATGCCTTGCAGTTGTCTTTGAAAAGAGGGGAAACATGCAAAGTTAAGGGAAAAAATTTTGGAGCATTGTGAGTGGATGTTTACAATGCAAAACCAAAATCAAGTCATGTTCTAACAGAAGAGGAGAAAACTTCTCATCTGATGATGCAAAGGAATCATTTTATGCTGCCTTTCTTTTTATGTTTTTTTTTCTTATCCTTACTGCATGAGCTCAGTTTTCAATTAAAATGTTTCACTTATTTCTGCTCACTACTTAGAAGTAAAAGGAATGCATTGTATCAATTAAAAAGAAAAAAAAAAAGCTTGACAAGCACGGGACTGTCGAAATTAGTTCATTAGGCTCCATTCAAATGATGTTTCTTGCTATGCTAAGCAACTAAAGTGGTTTAAGGCTTTTGAAATCTAATTGTTAATTGTTTGCCTTTTTTTTTTTTCCTTCTGATACATTTTTGCTTTGATAGTTTGGGAACACGGCGCTAATTGAAAACCTTTCAGAAGAACTCAGTCGCACTCTATAGTCTGCAAAGCAGAGACAGACATTTAAAGAAAGTGAAATGGAACACATTGGGGAAAGGCTGTTATTCATTACAGCAGGGATTTCAAGAACCACATGACCACCCATCTCCAAAATCCTCATTATCTGCCTGAAGTATCTTTCAAAGTATGTTTTCTCTATACAAGTTACTGGAAAAAGAAATCACAGGGACTAATCAGATACTCTTATTGTAGGAAATGTTCGATGGAAGAGAGGGAAAGGAGAAATGATCCAAGGGGTAAGAAGGGAAAGGGAAAAGAGTAAGAAGATGGAGGTGGTTATTTAAGAGGTCTAGAAAAAGGCAGAGCAGAACATGGAAGCTGAAAGGCAAAACCAAGGATGGAAGGGATGGCAACAGAGCAATGCAGACAGAAAGGGTAAAATGTTCAGTGTTTCATTGGGGGAGCAGAAGAGGAGAGAGAATGTTTGGAAGAAAAGTGTGCTTCGTAAAAAGCATCGCGGTTTTTTAGAACTAAAGATTGCTGACTCTTCCCAGGAGCTAAAAGGTTGAGTTGTTTCTTTGCAGTGCAGGTCCAACAGTTAGATTTGGGATACATGAGATACTTTCAAAGGCATACATGCAGTGTGAAAACACAGAAAAAGCCCTGGGTTTCTGAACAACTGTGTGCACCCATCGCGATGCTCTGCAACTGCCTTGTGTATAGAATAATCTGGTGTGCAAGGCAGGGTGTCTGTGCACAGTGAGGGAGTGGGGAGGGCATAGAGAAAGGACAGCAGGGATTCCTTCTTAACTTCAGAAGCATAACACACTCATTTTGTTGCATAACATCAGAAGAGCCAAACCTGACTATGCTGCCTCTGAAGGCATCCTGGAATTTAAAAAATAAAAATCGAAATGAAGAAGAGGAAAGAAAAAAAAAATAGTAAAGTGTGTACAGAAGGAAATGTTTTTAAATTGTTTCAGTTTTAATTATTTCAAGTTGCTGTGCCTAACCCAAGCAAATGCAATCTAGAAACATTTTCCCCTTTAACACAGCGTTCCATGTTAATCTGCTATTCTCTTCACTATACGGTGCTAATGGATACACCATCTAGTGTGCTTTATGGTACATTTAAATCAGACATCTGGAGAAATAGCCATCATAGTACTTATCTCTAACACCTATTGTAAAAACAGATTTAATAAAATGAGAACAAATAACAGTGCTGGCAATTACGTTTATCATGTGTGTTCTGGCAAGAAAGGTCAAAAGGTTGTCGGTCTGTATATATATGAACTGATTTTCTCTAACACAGTTTCTCACCTGATTTCCCATAGGTTTTTAGAGGCTTTTTGTCTGAGGGGGCAGGGGGATGGAAAATTGGGTTAAGCCACAACATGCTAGAAAATAGTTGTGTAATTAATACAAGAGTCTGGTCCCCCTACCAAGCAGCCAAGAATCAAAGAGAGAGCCAGTCAGAGTCTCAGAAGAGAAAAACTTCAGCAATTGCAAAGACTTTACAGGCATACGCAGATGTGGACAGGGCAGCCACGGCCTCAGCTGCTGCACGTTACGAGTACATCAAACTTCAGCTATAATTGTAATAAATTTTTAGTTACAGATCTATTGCAGGGAACATCACTTTATAGGATTAAATTCAGGCATGAAAACGTGGCAGTGTTTTGCAAGACTGTTTCCCTTATGTACACACTCTAATTCTGGAAGAATGCCCTTTTTCCAATCAATATTAACTCAGCATCTCTATGGAGCATTAATCCAGAATAGCTATCATAGCTAAGTTCCTCTGTCAGGCATTCCCTAAACAGAAGAAAGCATCTTTTCTTATAAATTGCAAAGAACGTGTGCTTCTTCCATATACTGTATCTTAGTGAATTTAAGCCCTCTACCTGATAACCCATCTGGAACACAAACTCTTGGTGATTTCACTTCCTTATCTGATTTTAAAAAAATACCATCAATCCTTGTATTGTACAGGCCAAAAAGTATCTTTTGGCCTCTGGAAAACATAAACTAGTTCCTAAAAGAAATATTCCAGCAGTCTAGCCTACAGGTACACAAGGTTTAATTACAAGTTGGAGGAACAATTAAGGGAATTCAAAAACAAAACAAAGCAAAAGCCCTTCCCAGAAGAACTTTGTCTAGCATCTGTGCTACTCTGAACTTGGTTCCTAAAATGGTTTTGACTGTCATTTACGGATTTTTGAAAGTTATAGTCTATCTTAATATCCCCTTATACAAACTAGGCAAAACCAGACTGTTATTACACAGACGCCTTATTCAGATGGAGCTCATGTTTCTTGAGAATAACTTTTTTTTTTTTCTTGATTTTACAGAAAGGAGGCAAAAGAACTAGATTAAACTTGTGGAGAATTCTCATTGTTGCAAGGAAACATCCTGGAGGACGAATGAGCTATTGACATTCTCTCCTGAAGCAAGAAGCTGTCCCAGGAGGTCCATAAGAAACAAGAAATAACAACAAAGACTGAAAAATAAATTGATGAAACCAGAGATGACTGCAGACCTGCAAATAGCTTTTCACACTGTTGCAGTTACTGTTTGAATTGAATAGTTTAGATTTGCAAATTGATGGAGAAATCCATTCATTTCTTAAAATAAAAAAATTGTGTGAAGAGCAGATTTTACATTAAACCCAACTTTAAAATAAATACCAACGCTTATACTTAGTCTCAAAATCATACCTTGTGCTGAGAGGACAAACCATGATATAATTCAAACAATAGGGTTTAATACTTCAGCTGAGGTTCATTGTTTTGGTGCTCACAAGTTTGGTTTCTGATGTTTTGTATAGGATTAGATTGTAAATCACTAAAGCATGTTAATTAGCTTCCCTCTGACCCGCTTTACATCAATGCCATGTATCAATACTCCTTGGCTTGGTTTATTAATCTTGCATAAGGTCCATTTACAACAGTGAAAAGTCTAATTCATTACACAGAGGATCAGCAACATTAAAGATCATTACACATACAGGTGTATTTAAACATATGTGCCATTACTGCAAATTTGGGAAATCAAAAGAGCTTGTAACTATCGAAGCCTTCAGCAGACATAAAACACAAATATTTCATGAAGATTATTCAAAACCCAGCAGTGATTAAACCACGTAGAGCCGTGTCCTTGGTGAAAGCTGCTGTCATGAGCACTCCTTGCTCTCCTCGCTGCAGGCTGCTGTTGGTGCGCAGGCTCAAGTCAGAAGCTTCAGAATCACTACAAATATTTCCCTCCCTATAAAAGGCACCCTCACATGAGAAATCTTCTCGACATCCCAAAATATTACAAAGAAACAATAATTATAGCTAATTACTGACTCCCGGTACACTTATTTGCGGTCTACAATTTCCAAAGATTGAATAGAAGACAGGTGCATAAAATAGGCTTAATGAGAACACCAGAAAATAGTTGCCTTAGCTGTAAATTACCACTTTAATGTGCTGTATTTTATTTTTAAAAGTAAATGTGTTGCTCATAAAAGATATAAAATTAGTAGGGCTAGAAACTGAGTTCTTTTATTCCACCCCAGAAAAGGTACAACATATCACCAGTGGTACTGAAAGCTCACTAATGATATAATATTAATATTCCCTAATACCTGGTGGGGCAAATGAGTCTTGCTTGGCATTACTCTTGAAGAGTTTCATTCACCATCTATATTAGGTGTAAACATCATCATTTCTACCACGGTGATCATTTTTCCCTCCCTATCTCAGCAACTCCTTCCTGGTTTATCTTTCATTTTGGGCTTATCCCTCAGGCGAGGATAGCGTCCATTTTTGGCTCTTTCCTTCCAAGGAAATTCTTCATTCAGTGTTATGTTTCTGCCTCTCCCCTGCCTCAAAGAGGGGCCCCTTCCTTCACAATGCATAATTTCCTTTGTTATTCAGTGGCCCATATAAGAATTGGACTTCTTCTCGGGGCTCTCACTTTCAGGCTCTTCCTCTGTCACTTAGCAAGGGACAAAGCCTTCTGACTGCACATCTGTGCTTCCTTCTCCTCCTCGGCACTGAACACAAGCTGCTGATGTAGAGGGAAGCGATTTCCCTCTGTCTCCTGCCTTTGTTGTGCCTCATTTTGCAGGCTCTCTCTGACTGCCAGCTAGATGCCGGATCAGACAACGTAAGATGAGAGGCAGAAGCTGAAAGCAAAAAAAGCTTTAACCTGTGTTGGGAGGCTTGCCTTTCAGCTGCAGATAATTCCTCCTTGCTTTCCTCCTTCTCCTGTTTGAGCACTTCTGCAGCCTCAGGTCAGATCTGTAGATGCTAAAACCCAACCTCAGCAAGTGAAGTCCTGGGACAAAACACTCTCTTGTCTTCCAAGGATAAAAACATGTTTTGACCACCATAATTCAAGCCAGACTCGAAAACACATCCTAAGAGATGGAACGAAAACACATCCTAAGAGATGGAAGTCTTCAATTTTATCAATGTTATCAGCCATGCCGAAACTCTTTTTTGTTGTTGTTTTTTTTTGGGGGGGGGAGGGTTGTTTGTTTTTTTGTCCCTCTCTGGAGCAAGGTGCTAGCATCTCCTGGAATTCTCATGAAATCACTGCATAGCTATAACCTGCTCAGTGACCTGCACATCACAAGCATGTTCCCTTTTCTAAGGCAAGGACGGAGCATCCTAAGATGTAGGAAGTACTGCCTCACAGTCTCTGGCTTACAGAACTGGCACTGCACTGAGCAACCAGAAAAACACTATACTTGTACACAGGTTTATGCCAATATGTAATACAGTCCTCAATAAAACAGCAGCAAAGAATTGCCAGGACAATTATGGAGACTGCAGCATGGTTTAGTACATCCAGCTGTGTCACACATACACCTGGGTGCTTAATGTAGCTGCAAGTCTTCCACATTAATGATGATGCTGGATGATTCCTGAACAACACAACATCTGTAAAACTGCATAAAACTGAGAAAAATAAAAGTCCTTAAAACTTCTGGTGTTTTGTGGATGTAGGTATATATTCACACATGTGCTATTTCTCCCCCAAATAGATTCTGTCTCAGAATAGTAGGCACTTGAGATTTACTTTTCTTTTAACACCCTTTCCTGACTATCAACACTGCTATGATACCTCTGAATTTCACTTAACCAGTCAGATTTAGAATTCCATTTTCTCCATCTCCCATACATACCTGCCATTCAACATCTCCCTCCCTCAGCATCGGCAGCAATGAATTATGTTCTTTTAACTATAGGTAACCTTTCTTAAATTCTTATACTTAATTGAAATTTCCAGTCCCTTTTAAATTGCATTCTGTCAGGATATTTAATTGGTCCTAAATTTTAAAGGTCTATATTCAACTTATGGTATTCAATAGATCCCAAGAGTCTTATTGCTGGCAGCAAGAACTGTCTCTTTGCCTGGTATGTACTCGGGCTTAAATGATATCTTTCTAATTGCTTTTTTTCCTCTAACTTAACTTTGATTGAAGAAAAAGTCTGAATTGCAATTTGGAAAATAAATTCCTGTCCTAACTCCTTTGACCAGACTCCTGCAGCTTACAGATTAGTGCCTGACCAATAGTTTGAATGCGTTAGAAATTCTCATTGCAAGGAAGATGTATGTCAAAAATGTGTACTGTGTTTCCAATCTGCTTTACAGAGGTTATATGGGTCTATATGGGTCTATCTGAAACAGATCTTAGAGCGTGTGAGATATTTTATAGGTGCAAGGACTGCTAATAATCCAAGAGTATTCTCTTGCTTCAACTATTACACAGCCATTCTAGATCTCTAATATACTCCTTGCCATAATATCTTGTTGCTAAACACACACTGTCTATAACAGTTTCCCATGTGAAAGCAAACCAAATTCAGATTCATCTGGACTTCATTTCAGGACATACTTTCCAGATGTCATTGTCTCATATTTCTGATCTCTTCTATCAGCTGTCACAAATGTGGGAAATCTGTCCTGTCCTGAAAGATTCCATGCACCTGGGAAAGGCTATTGGAGGCCCCTCAGCTTCTACAGGTACAAATACAAGTTTGAAGCACGGGGATTGTCCCATTATGCTCCAGAGGACTCTGAATGTGAATGTAAATACACGGGGAGTTGTAGAGGGATCTCAGTGGCCTCGGGTTTGAGGAGGGCCCCCTCAGGATGAGGGTGAGCATGGTCTTGGCCTGGCCACACACTAATGAAGTGCTGTGTCAGGGCCTAGTTATGTGGAACAACTTTTTCAATGCTATTGTGCTTTACTGCCTGTTTTACTTACAATGCTAAGGGCATTTGTACATTTTTTCTATTTTTAGTACAGGTGACCATCAGGATGGAGAGCTGCCTATAGGGAAGGGTAAGGGCTATAGGTACAACAGAACTTAACACCAAATGCTGCACTAGGCTTTTGAATCTGACCTTCTGTATGTTGTGAACCCACAAAATGCCACTCCAGTCATCTGTAAACAGCCTGTAGACTCTAACTTTGCACGTCCCATGGAAAGCCACACTGTGAATCATAGAATTTGAGAGGCCCTGGCTACCCAGGGCTGCCAAGGGAAGGACGGATTTAGAAGGAAGCATCCACAGCAGTGGCTGAACCATGTCCCAGGCTGCAAGAGGCAAGTCTCTTGCTCCTCCTGCCTGCCCAAACAACGAGCCATACTTCTCTGCAGCAAGCACACCAGACACGAGAAAAATGTGTATAGCCAACAAGAGCAGCGCAACAGGGAAATCTGCTTATTTACCTTGCAGGTGAACATCTGAATCTGTGCTTTCCATGACGATTTTTGTCCACACGTGGAGCTGGGAGTATCAGGGCCCCAGAGGGAAGGGGAATACAGAGAGGGTCAGGCATTCACAAGCCCAAGGTCAGGAACAAACACCCCAGCCCACCTCCTTCTTTCATCAAAAATCAGAGCCAAACATTTTAAAATTGGGTATTTTATCAGACAATTTTAAACAGCAGCTTGGGTTTGAGGTAGGCACATGAAGGAAAAAAAAAAAAAAAAGGAATTAATTTCTCTCTGCCTCCTCCATGTGCCACTCAGGAGTTGTTTCAAATAGGATTATTTTGTCATTCAAGTTTCAAGGTTAAGATTTGCTCCTATTTATGACTGCAACTCTGAAATCCTTCAAACCAGTAAACTATCACAGTAATTCCAGAAACAAAGGATGCATAATGAAAAAACTGAACTGAGAATTGAGAATCCTGTGGGCCACGAGGAGTGGAATATATTAACATTCACCTCTAAATGCTTTCCTCGGTAGCTTATATATTAAAAATATAATAAAAAAAAATATCCTTGAAGCATCTGTGAGAATGCGTGTTGGGCTCCTTTTGAGAAACACAAATTACTCTTTTTATTTCTTCTCTGCAAGGGCTTTCAGCAGAACAAAAGCCCAGTAAATAGTGATGAATGGCTCTTCCTTCTCACTGGGGGAGCAGCTTTGGAGAGCCCACATGCTAATCCTGCCCTTACCTGGTTGAAAGATAAATCGTGGGGTGAAATTCTCTGACTTTCAACCCTACCAACCAACCTCCTCTGGCTGCAAGAGGCACTTCTGTGCACATCTGATTTGTTAGAGCATTTTGTTTTCCTCTTTCATTTTTGCCTTTGAAGAGGGAGCAAATTGCAACTACCCATGCCTGTTATTAAGACCTGAAGAGAAAATGTTTAGATTAAAGATTGTACAAACATTCAAGCAGCAGTGTAATAAGCTCCATTTGGGAGGCAATGTAGCAAGTTCTGTATTTTTTATTTGCTTCATTACTTAAAACTAAATAACAATTGCTGGTTTTATTGCTGCCACTTAACAATGCTGGGGTTTTCTCTGTTGGTGTTGAAATGTAGTATGATTTCAAATTTTTTTCTCCTTGACATTTTACTCTACTAGTTTAATATTGATCAACAGCTACATATTGTAATCCCTGCTTTCTGCAAGCTGTAACAAAGCATGAAAACACAAAAATAACTCTAGAGAAAGCCCATCCACAGTGTTCTTTATTGTAAAAGAAGGCTTACAGCTGAGACTACTATATCCCTCAGGCTTTATTTCACTTGTTACCTTGAGTGAATCACTTAATGATGGGAGGCGAGCCTTTGCTAAAAGGTGATTTGGTGATTAAATATTTAGACCAACATTCTAACCAAGTATACTTATTGCCTCTGAAAAAGGACTGTAAAAAAGAGCCATCTTCCAAAGCTACTATTTTGAACTATGTTGGAAACAGGTAAGAATAAAAGACCAATTTTATCATCTGCCCATTTGTCTGTCTATACATTTCTGTCTGTTTACTTCTCAGAGGCTCATTTCTGTAAAATTTTGTCCTCAGAAAGAAAATAACATTTTTTTTAGTCAGAAATGGTTGGGGTTTTTTGGGTTTGGTTTTTTTTGTTTTTTGTTTTGTTTTGTTTTGTTTTGTTTTGTTTTGTGTGTGTGTGTGTGTGTGGTTTTTTGGTGGTGTTTTTTTTTTTTTCATCCAATACTTGCCATAATCTCAAACATTTAAGTGAAGATGCTGTCAGAGATGCAAGCCTGGGCTTCGGTTATTAAATGGAGTGTCCTGAATTTTTTCAGGCAAAATGCTGCAGGTGACCAGTGGTCAGTTTGTGCTCTTCGTGACCCTCTGAGACCTCCAGAGTCAGCAGCAATTTCTTTATTTTCATGAATGTTGGATAAATGAAAAAATGAAATTCCAATATGACCCCAGTTAGCTAGGGGGCTGGGGGAGAAGAAAATATTTCTAGTTCTCTTACTGCCTTCTTGTTGCCTGGGACCATAGGTGAGATACCAGATGCACACAGTGAATGAGGCCATGTGGGTGCTGGGAGGAGGAATAGTGTCAGCACATGTTGCCCCAACCATGCTGCAGGGCTGCAATGCCTGGAGGGAAAGGAGGACTCATTCTTGTAGGAATTGAGGGAATGCAGCCAGCTACGGGGGGCTGATTTTGACATAAATTACTTAGCAGGAAAGAGACAGCTCTTTTGGGGTAGTTTGTTCAGAAATCAGAATTTCTGAAATCTTGCAACTTCGGGCAAATATTTCAGAAGGCTCACAAGGTCCCTCAATCTCCATCTCAAAATTTCAGTGCCGATAATACCCAACATCTTGTAACATCCTGTCACTCTCTCCCTTTGCCTATCCCTGTTTTTAAAAAACATGAGCTTTAGACATGCAGGTTTTTTTAATCTATAAAACCATCTGTGGTTTTTGTTTTTGTTTTTTTTTTCTCAGTGGTACCTTTTCAATTACATTGGTGTGTCTGTCTCTTGATGTTGATAATGTTGTTGGCAGCTTCTCTTGAAGTCTCCTATGAGCATACGTTGAATGACAGAATTGTGGGGGGAAAGAAAAGGAAGTGCAAAATGAGTACAGAACTGACTGTTGTAGCCTTGCGCACACAGAAGAGATTTGATTCTTGGTCAACTTTTCTTCAGCAGCAAAATTTTATAAACAGAAGATTTTGCATAAATGGACAACCTCCTCCTGGTGAATTCTTCTCTGTCTTGCACCAGGATCCTCAAGAAAGGCCTCAAAGCACAGTGCAGCTACTGTGATGCCATTGTCAGTTGTGCTGACAAATAAGTCCCTGGGACGCTATCGCAACCTTTGAAGAGGAAGACCCTTTCACAGGCCCTTTGACATCCCCTGAGGCAGGGGATGCTCCTAGAATCAGTTTTATAAATAAATAAATAATGGAAAATTAACAGCTAAGCTGCCATGTCATCCTAATATTTATAATACCTCCCGAGCTGTCCCTCTACATGTGCAGTCTTTCCTATTGCAAAGAGTAGATCAAGTGACCCAAAACCACTTAACTCCCATACAAAGGACAGGCATTGCTTTATTTCTCCCATCCTGCCAGGAAACCACATTACTGCTTTTCCTGGAAGATCACTGCATATGTTCCTCCAGTGCATAAACTGTGCGGGTTGTATATGGAGCAGTTAATCCCCCAGTTAACCTCTCTCGCTCCTTCTGCCATAACAGAATAGGCCTCAAGATCAGGAGGCCAGGGAATAGGATGGTGAAGCAGCCATCAGCTTCAGAAATATATTCTGCTGTACTCTGTTCTGTTCTAATCTCTGCCATGCCATGACATCTCCATGCCATCCACTCTGTATCTTCAACCCAGTGACTGAACTCTTCCTGATCAATCTTCCTTTAGCCTCTGGCAAAATGAGCAAGTCAGGCACCTCCAGCTGGACCAGAAACGGTGTCACAGCTTGGCATAGACAGGGACAGTGAATGTGCCCAGAAGAATAACTAAGCATCACTAGCACCAACGATCCCTTTTTCAAAGGGCAACAGAGGACAAATCTCTTCAGTGTCTTTCCTCCCAGCACTCCCATGGCAGGAGCAGGCTGTGGGGTCTCCAGCTGCACACAGCCTGCAGGCAACATGTGTCCTGCCCAGTGCTGAGTCCCTGCTTACCCTGCTGTCCCTGCAGCACCATTGGCTCAGACAGACATTCACTTCTGGACCTGCACGTTGCTCCAAGCCCATCTCCTTGCCACTCCTGGCACTTGAGGAGTGTCTCACTGGGGCTCTGCCTGCATTTGCCGTGGCAAGGCATATTCAGTTCTCTGAGGAAATAATAAACTAGCAGTAGTTTGTGTCTTCAGCTGGCTACATGCAAGTGGAAACATAGGCAGACAAGGGAAAATCTGGACCATGATTTCTGCCTTTGGTATCTCTCAGTGTCCCATAACATTTGTGCTGGATGAAAGGAGCCTGGGGCTGGATGAATGGGCAGGAGGTCTCTCCATGCTCTCTACCTCTATGTGGCTCTCCCTTTTTCTCCCCAGTATGTGTAATAAACTTAAGAAACACTTTCTATTTCTTTAGCTAAGAAATAAGACCATTCTCTCAGGCATGTCCTTTGTCCCATCCCACAGTCTTCAAACTCAAGAGGCACAGGAAAGCCAGGCTTGTCTCATGACAGCAGGGACTCACAGAGAGTTTCCAAGTCATAGAATCATAGAATCATGAGTTGGAAAGAGCTTTTAAAGATCATCTGGTCCAACTTCCCTGCAATGAGCAATGATGCCTACAGCTGATTAGGGTGCTCAGAGCCCCTTCAGCCTGACCTTGAATGTCTCCAAGAATGAGGCATTCACCACTTCTCTGGGCAACCCGTTTCAGTGCCTCACCACCTTTACTGTAAAAAAAACAAACAAACAAACAAACAAACAAAAAAAACTTTTTTCTCGTATCTCCTTTGTTTTACTTTGAAACTATTTCCCCTTGTCCTATCAGAACAGACACTGCTAAAGAGTCTCCCCTCTTCTTTCTTGTAACCCCCCTTTAGATACTGAAAGGCTGCCACTGGATCTCCCCAGAGCCTTCTCTTCTCCAGGTTGAACCACCACAGCACTCTCATCCTGTACTCATACTGGAGGTGTTCCATCCTTTGGATAATTTCTGTGGCCCTCCTCTGGATGAGCTCTAAAAGGTTCATATCTCTCCTGAGCTGAGGACTCCATATCTGGATGGAGTACTCCAGATGAGGTCTCACCAGCACAGAGCAGAGGGGCAGGATTGCCTCCCTCAATCTGCCACCCATGCTGCTATTGATGCTGCAAGGGCAGAATTCCTCATGCTGCAATGTAGAAACTCAGAACATCATTAAGAAAGTGGCTCAGGCATCCTTATCTGCCCCCCAGCAGAGATGAAGGAAAGGAGCAAGCCTGTGGGGTACCTACAATTCACAAAGACACTTCAGTTGTCCCCCATATTCACAAATTCAGGAAGTATAGCAACTCCTCTCCAATACACATCAATAGCACAGTTGAATGTTATTCAAAGCTACTGCGGTGTCCTAAAGAATACAGCTGAGATGGGTCTCCTGAAGGACAATCACACATTAGCCTGCACTGCTGCAGGTGGGATGCATGGCATACATCTTATCCATGCATTGCCAAAAAAAATCTACAAAAAGAGATCAGCAAAAGAGTTTTGGCAAATTAACAATTCTACTCCATTATTTTCTCTCAGAAATTGCTATACAACAGAGCAATTTCAAAAGGTAAGTAGATTACGGTCTTCTTCCCTTAATAGGTTTAAACTTAGGTAACCATTCCTCCCTCTTACATATTCCAATGTATAAAAATAAAATAAAAATAAATGGAAAAAGATGAATTAAAAAATGAAGGCATTCAAATAATGCCACAGTGATCCTCAGCCGTTCCCTGAGGCAGTGGATGCCACCATCTTGTGTCCTAATATCTAGGAATAGCTCTTAGCATCTACTAAAATGCAGTGCTCTTCTTTACACTCAGCCAGAGCAATCTATACATTAACAAGTTGCTTCCTAAAAAACCTTATCTAAACAGGGTAGTTTAAAATCACAGTAATTGCAAGCAGGGGCTGACACACTGTCTCCACAGTAGTCCAAGGAACAAGCCCTTTTTGCTAGACCAATCAACAAAAGAGAGGCCCTTGTTCTCCTGGCAAATTTAGAGTCGTTGCATCACACCACTGTCACAGCCTTTTTCCTTACTTCCCATTCACCCCCATCGTTTAGCTTTCTGAACCGAAAGATTCAACTCCCCTCATAGATATCAGAGTAGAGAATTTCAACCCTTAAGCTGATGTCATGTCTTCAAACACCTCTCTGATCTTTTCTGACAATATCGTTGTTACAAATCTGCAGTTGTGTAGTTTGCAGTCATGTATTTAATTGGAACTTGCTGATTTAAATCCAGCTTCTATCTGCATGCCTGTCATTGTAGTTCCACAGTTAATTGTCAACACATACACAGTTGCTCAGCAGTTAACAAAACTGATTGTGCCAGCACAAATTCATTTAAAAATTCATTAAAATCAGGATCATTAATGTGTTACACATTTCTGTGCAGCCTGAAAACCTTTTGCTGGCACAGCATAATGCTGGGCAAAAGAAGCCCTGTGCTGCAGCTGCTCTAACCTTGCTAACTGCAAAACCATGCTCCTAGCTCTGACACGATATCCACCAACACGAAGAGCAGATGAGACATCTTGTATTTGTGGGTGCAGAAGGTCAGGAGATGGAGCGTTTTTCTGTAACAGATACTTGCAGTTGGTTCTTGACAGGGATTTTAACAATGTTCTTCTGGCAATCATACATCTAGTCAAAAAAACTGAAAAAGACAAGTGCATAAAAGCAAAACTCTTCAGCCTGTCCATCTGCAGATAAGTGGCTAAACTCGTTCTGGTTTCAGCAGTGCAGACTCACCCTAACATTACTGATTGTGGGATACAGGCTCTCCTCCACTGGTGGAGTCAAAACTCAGAGTACTTGATTCCATAAAATAGTATTTTGTCTGCTAAATTGAAAATTCTCCCATTTGAAAGAATTTCTCCAGACTGATTTGATAGTGCACATTACTCCCAGAGTGCCGATAACTCCATTTAATTCCCATCTTCTGTTCTATAGGGCCTAGGCAGATGGATAATGAAATCCTAGGAAACAAGTCTGCCATTTTCTAAAGGCAATGTTGTACCCCCTGGCCTAACAGAGCCAGATCGGACAGCATGGGGAAGACTTCACAGAACAAACAATAATCCAAGAAACAGTGGGGCATTACATGTTTTAACAGACTAAATATCCCATTCTTCAGGCAAGTCACCAGAAAGAGGAGGAGGGGAAGCACAGACCTGCCTTGGCCACAGCAACAGTATCAGAGGATCTCAGAGCATGTGACAGAGGACACCCTTTTTGATTTATCAGTTCACAATCCCTGTTCTGAGTTTTCCAGAAGTCAGAGAGACATGTATGGGATGACCAAGTCTCAAGCTGCACTAGAGGAGGTTTGAACTGGGTTTTAGGAAGAGCTTCTTCTCAGAGAGGGTGGTCAAGCATTGGAATGTACTGCCCAGGGAAGCAGTGGAATCTGAATCCCTGAAGGTATTTAAGGGATGTGTGGATGTGGCACTCAAGGACATGATTTAATGATGGGACTCAGCAGGTCAGGTTGATGGTTGGACTTCATGACCTTGAAGGTATTTTCCAACCTAATTCTATGATTCTAGGACAGGGAGTGGGGATTACGGTCAGTCTGTAACGCTTCATCTCTGCTGCTCCTTCACGGCAACTCCATCCCATCCACATGGGGTCCCTTCCATGGAATGCCATCTTTCCCAGACTGATCCCATGTGGGCTTGCTGCAGGCTGCAGCTCTCCAAGCACTGCCTCAACATACCCCAGGGCCCACCCTTCAGGCACTGTCCCCCATGGGTCCCCATGAGCAGCAGCTCCACCAGCCCTTCTGCCCCACTGTGGGCTCCTCCCGATGGGCTGCAGCTCTGGCCCAGGCTGCTCCTGCAGGGGCTCACCATGTGCTGTGGCTCCTCCAGGCCTCATCCACTGCTGCACCATAGACTCCTCCATGGCTGCACATGGAGATCTGCTCCATGTGGTATCCGTGGGCTGCGGGGGGATGGCCTGCTCCTCCATGGGCTTCTCCTGAGCTTGAGGGAGCTTCTGCTACATGCCTGGAGCACCTCCTGGGCTCATGCAGGTGAGGTGGTGGCACACACCATGCAAACTTGAAGGTGGTGATGGAGCAATAGGGATCATAGTGCACTTTATGTTCACAGAGGTCAGTATCTGTGGCAGGAGTGCTCCTGACATGCTTACTGGTCAATAAATAGTGTGAAGGGCAAAGCTATCATTCTGCAAAAATAAGATTCTTAAAAGGCATAGATCATACTTGCAACTTGCTAATATACATACAGCACATTGAGTATATGAGGTTTCCTAACAGAATTTAGTGATATGATCTTATTGATGTCCACATGTTACTATAACTCATATATGTGAATCTATAGGAGATAAAAGCATACAGTCACTTACCAGTGACAGACACTTGGATTCAAGAGCATCTCAACAGTTCTCTGCATTTAAATCTCAAGGCTGCAATCCACAGTAAGGTTCTAAAATACTGAACAACTTTATTATTCTTCAGTTTTCTTCATTAGTGGGAAAACACAAGTTCTTTCATGTAGAGTTACTGATAACAAAGCTGGCTGGTGGAGAATGCCCTGCTGAATTCACAGTGGGGCTTGCAGAATTGGATTGTATAGCAACAAATGCCAACTGCTTAATGTCTCGCTGAATTATAGATTTTGGAAGACTGTTTAATAAGAAGGAAAGCAGTTAAGATGGTTTCCACTGAAGTTTACATGTGTATAAAAAGCATGGGGTTGGCACTGATAACATATCTCAGGAGGATTAAATTATTGTTTCACACTCCTTATAAATTTGAGCCCTTACTGATACATGCATTACCCTCTCTTATACTATGTAAAAGATATCATTAATATACAAAACATCTGGCAGCTCACCTTTTAAAAGACCTGACTTTTTTTTTTTTCCATAGGCAAATGATTTTTTTCCTCCCACTTTCATGATTTTTTTCTGTGCAGGTGTTATCATATTTTCAAAAGAGGAATGACCGTGGTGGACTCCTTCGCTTTGTACTTCTGTTGTTTGTCTGATTATGTGTTTACCATTACAATTCAATTAATTTGAATTAGACCACAACATGAAGCTTTCAGCAGTTCTGCGTAGATGAAACATGAGGAGATCCTACCTCGTTCAGGATCTCATCCATCACTGGGATGGGAGTCACCTTCTACCACAGTAGGCATGCTCAGCATGATGCACCCTTAATGCCATGGTGTTCCTCTGGATTTATTCAGCATTGCCTTCTGATGGTTTCTGCTCTCAGTGGCTGAAAACATACACCAATTTTACACAGACTCCTGCCGTTTCCATCCACTCAGGATTAAAGCAAACTGTCTGCAAGATTAAGCTCTACAGAAAAGAACAAGTGAAATAAATGAGAGGGCAACCAGCGTCCTGCTAATTATTGTGCTTGTCTATGCGCACGAAGTCTCTGTGGGTGCATGTGTGCGTGTACATGCCTTCTTATTAGCAGCAAGGCTGCTACAAGTACTCTGCTACCAGTAAAGTCATCCAAGATTTCTCTGCTTCATAATTTGGCTACACTTTAACCTGTGGGGCTGAAGTCTTCTAATCAGATTTTCCTGCAGGCTAAATACTTAGGGAAATAAGCAGACTGTTCTGTTTGTTTGGTTTTTTTGTTCCCCCTCAAAACAACCTTAAGGAACAATGTATACCCTGGCTCCATCTTCTGGAAAAGTTAACAGATCATTTGCTAATTCTCTGAAAATCAACCCAAATTTACCCACACTGTAAGCTTTCCTGAGATCTGGTTAGCAGGACTGGAAGCAGAGTCCCCACTCTCAGTGGCACATGGGACGAAGCCACCCACTGCAACTGGAGGCAGGGGTGGGGAGGAGGGCAGCCAGAAGTCCATGGACCGTGTGCTGCAGAAGGGACAAGCAAGAGAGCTTGCATCTCTCTATGGTGCACTTGCCAGCATTAGGATGGAGCTCAGGGCTCCAGAGCCTCCCCCATCAGCAAATAGATGTGACAGCCGCTGGTGAGTCTTTGTTAGCATTAGGCCACATGAAGGCTATTGCTAACGCTATCAGCTTTCCACAAGGGTAATTACAGAGATCTTTGGTGTCTGAAATTAGTGGAACCTCTGCACTTTAATCTTCCTGTGTCTTTTTGTTCCACCTGAAAAATGAAGATAACAATGTCCCCTCATCTCAAAGAGGAAAAACAGAACTCAGCGCTATTCACAATCCACTTGAAAACAATAGCAGTGACTGCCACCAAAAAGCTGCTGATGAAATTAATAATTATGTATCCAGAGCACAGCTTGAATGGAGTGCAGTACCCGAGACATGGGGCCACGTGCTGAACGATGAAGATAAAACAGAATATTGAAAAGCTGCCCAGCAAGTGATCCTAATCCATCCCAGGCACCTGTGGATAAAAAAAACATAGCCATACAATCAAGTACTCATCATAATGCAAAAAAAAAAAACCAAAAACAACAGAACAGAACCATACTAAATGTGCAAAGGCAAGCTTGATTCTGTCATTTCCTAAGTTCTCATAGCTTCATTTTGTAAACAACTGTAACCCTTAAAAAGGTGACTTAGTGCATGATGTATGTATAGTTTATGTTGTGTGTACAAGTCGGGGTACATATGCACACTCACTTCCCTGACTTGGCTTCCATCTCACTCTGGGAAAAAAAACAACCAAACAAACAAACAGAAACCACCATTGCCTACTGTTTATTTCTACCACAAAGAAAGAAACATGGAGAAAAAGATGTAGTGGGCACTACTCAACTAGTGATCTCCTGTGCTTTAAACAAAGCAAGGGATTAACAAGAGTGCCTATTTGTATGTTCAGCCTATTTCCAAAGCCAGTTATTACGTGCCTGGGCATACACTTACCAACTTTATTATCATTGCAATCTCAAAATCTTGATCACACATTAAATTGGTGCAACTGTCATGCATATCCTTGGGCATGTAGTTGCTTCTGCCAGTAATTTCAGAGTTCAGCACTATATTTATTTTCAGTACATTGAAGACCAGTGGGACAACCACTTTCAGCTACAGAGACAGTTTATCCTGTTCAGCTGAAGCCATCCCAATAGATGTTTGCAACCCTCCTAAAAATTCCTCAAATTTGGATGCATGTTTTAGCTGCTTACAAAATCAGCCTGGGGGAAATTCAGCTCTTCCCTGGGTTTTGCTGCAGATTATCACCTGTATCAGGAAACACCCCGCTACTGAAGCTATGCTAGCAGTAACACAAAAGAGAACAGCAGTCTTCAGGACGAGGCCAGGTGTGCCTACATGGATCCCAAAATAATCAGGCTCACCACAAAAATTAGCAAAGAGTTTGCTATTCGATTGCAGGCATTGCTGCGTTTCACAAGCTAAAGAGGTGAGATTTATTCTTCATCTAACTCCATTTCTGTCAAGGAATACTGGTCAAAGTGCTGCCAAATATCTCCTTACTAACTATCCCAAATACATGGGAAAACCCTAGCTCAGCTGACCACAGTGTATTTGTGGAAGAGGACACCATATAAACACACCTGTTGAAAGTGAGAAAATACCACGGCAACACAATTGTTTCCTTACCATATGTCCCCAACTAGCTTCATTAGTGAAAATGGACCAAAATAAAAATTGAAAGTAATTACTTTAAACGTTTTAACGATTTGGGATTAATAAGCAATTTGGACAAGTTAATTGGAGACAGTAAGTTAAATGCAGTTTAATCCTATTGAATCAAGTCAGATCTTTTGGTCATGAGGAATTCCCAAAGCAGAAGTGACACAGTGGTGCTGTACTTCTAGTGAAAATTACAGCCTGGGTAGGTTTCTCCACAGTTTCCCAGTGAAACTGTTGACCATCCTATAAGCCAAATATGTTTGCATTAAATCCTAAAGCCACCTTCATTACTGGAAAAAGAAGAAATCCTTCTTTTGAACAGGAATTAAAGCTCACCTTATAAACACCAGAAAGGATTTATTACCTACGCAAATTCCTCCTATGCTGAACTTCTCAATGACCTTTCTGTCAATACTAATGAAATCAGCCCATCTTTCTAGCTTTGA
Organism: Gallus gallus; assembly: GCF_016699485.2. Lineage (NCBI taxonomy): Eukaryota > Metazoa > Chordata > Aves > Galliformes > Phasianidae > Gallus > Gallus gallus. The sequence goes on from NC_052532.1 coordinate 46,643,018, forward strand.
ACAGTGACTTTAAATTCCTAATCGAGTCCTGATAGCCGTGTACCATGCCTGACCACTCAAAGCTCCCATCTCTAATGAGTTTAGGCTGTGTCAGACTTTGAAAAAGGGTACTGTAAGTACCTCTGAACTTGATGAAGGCAATGAAGTTGAAAAAAAGAAAGAAATTAATCTACTTACTTTATCTGCCTGAAACAATGCTTTCTATTCCTAATATGAATGTCACAGATATTTCAACGGTAAAATATATGCAACTCATTGCAAGCTTCCTTATCAGAAAGCTAATGCTGTGGATTAATGAATGGAGCAATTTTAACACCTGCATAATGGAAGTGGGCAGTGAGAACACCTACAAATCAAGAATATTTCCTTAAGCGGACTTCTTCTGATTAAGGTAGATATTACACTAGTTTCTGGCTTCTCTCACTGTTCCTAAGTATAAATCTAATGTGAAGGTATCTGATTTTCAGTTATTTTGCTCTATAATTGATATTCCCTTTAATGGAAGATTAATATGTCAGAAGAAAATGGAAAGACTCTATTGACGATGTGGGTTGTTTGAAATAAAATGCTTTTTCTGAGTTGCCAAACTCCTTATTCCATATATCGCTAGTGCAAAAACATGTATAATGTGAATTAGAGGTTTATATTCACATCCTGACTTCTAACTGTTACCATTTAAAAGGACCATGAGGTTCCTGTAGGTACAACTCATTCTTCTTCTACCTGTGCATTTAGCAGTTTATTCATCTTGGGGAGAGTTTATTTGTTATTTTGTAGGCAGGAGTGCACTGGAACGTTGCAGGTTGCTATTCTGAGTGGAGTTTGATTTCCTGCTGTCTCTCTTCATCACCTCTCTCCTTTTGTACATTTCCCTGCCATTCTCCTCCTTGTATCTCTGAACAGTGGGCATGCTTTTTATTCTAAAAATTACTCCTACTGGGAGCTCACTTAACAGGATTGAACATCTGTGATTTTGCTCTTCAGCAGGTCTTTCCGCTTTTGAAGAAAGAGTTCAGGGCTAGCCACTGTGCCCTGGTCATTTGCTCCCCTCCAAAATGAACATCATTTACACTTCTTTTTCACGCTGTCTCCTTCTCTCATCAGTTTTGAGATTTTCTGGTGTTTCTCATAGGCCAAACACACAGACATTTGTTTTGTGTTTTAATTCAGGCTGTCCACCCAAGCAGCTCCCCATTCATGGCAGATGTGTGCAGGGCCCAGCAGCCAGCAGCACCAGAATGTCACACTAGCAGTCCTGCGGAAAGCTTTTCCATGCTCAGAACTCCCATGGTAAAACAATGATGTAACCAGTTTTAAGTTTTCTCACTAAAGCACCTAGGCACAACCACTGTGATGGCACCTCTTTCCAGATACTGCATTGCCACCCTGCTACACAACTGGACTTTGATGCCCTGAAAACACACCTACTTCTGCTTTTAATAAGCAGTATTGCTTCTCAAATGAATTTTGTGGTCATTTCTCATTGAATTATATTGGCAGTAACAGTTGGGAAAACTGCTATTACTTTGTCTACTTACTGGGCTACCAATCAGCGTCATCCTGGCGGTAACCACAGCCTGGTAAAGCACCATAGTCCTCTATGAATAACTTTTATTTGGATTTTTTGGTCCTTCCTTCATGGGGTTGGTAAGGTCCAGCACCCTCCGCAGCCAATGCTTTCATAGTCCACAATTAGAAGGAGTGAAGTGCTGGATGTACTGCATCTCTTGGAAGAAGTATCAAATCTTTGGAGCAGAGATAGTATCCTTTTACCTCACGTTTTATTTATTGTGTGACAGTGCAATTTCCATACAGGCATTGTGGTGTTCCTTAAAATGCAGAAATGTGAGTTTCCTTTCAGACCTGTCAGAGTGAGGAACATCCTCCAGGGAAGTAGAAGTCTCTCAGGGAGCACCATGATTAGGCAGGTATCTCAGACTCTGAACGGTATGGCCAAATCCTGCATAGGAATAAAGAATTGCAGAAGCACTGTGCCAAGTGGAAAGCTTTAATTCTCTTAAATATCCTCCTGCTGTGCCTGTGCATTTCCCTTCTTTATCAAGCCTTTCTCAAAATCAGCAAGGCGAAATAAAATTAGAATGTGGAAGTTAACTGAAAGATGATGGATAACAGAAGAAATCTCAAATAATAGGTTGTCCCTTTTCATCTTCGTGGAATAATGTGTTCCCTGTTACACCCTTTTGGTGAAAGTGAGGGATTATTATTGCCCTCATTTCCACAGCCACAGCGAGGCAGGAGTCTGGAGGTGTCTGAGCCATGCTTAAAGTAATGTCCTATATGGGAAGAGAGTTGTCAGCTGCATTATTGAGTATCGCACAGGACAGAGGAAAGAAATAAACTGTGAAGTATGAATTACATCTTACCTGTCATCTCTGGGCCATGTATGCAGGCAGTTCTTTAGCTTGTCAATTGCTTTCAGAAAGGTCAAAATTAGGCTGGATATTTCCACCTCCCTTTGCAATAATACTGCAAATTTCAGTGTGATTTAAGGGGCTCTAGCCTGCTCTCTGCTGGTTTAGGTTGCAAACTCACAGTATTTTGACTTGTATCTGTCAATTACATCGTGAATAACATCGGTGTAGGGGCAATATTGTTGAAACTCATGTATGACACCTTCTACTGGAAAGTCTGGGGCCTACAGACCTCGTCATCAGGCATTTACATTACCTAGGGGAAAGTAACTACAAAAGAAGAGCACAAGTAGCATTAGGGACAAGGTGAGAAGAAAAGCCTCTATTCTTCATTGCATTCTCAGCTGCTGGCTTTCAGCAGCACCCACACTCAGGGATCACTCCTTGAGGCGCCGTGGCATGCAGGAGCAAGAGAGATGTCTGAACATACACTCTTCAGAGGAACAGCAAGGAGCGGTTTGGGACTGCAAACATAATGGGCTTAACTCACCTTTGCAACACCCGCACAACTTCCTTGGGTCTCAACAGGTTGCACAAGTGCGAAAGGAAGCCAAGTACTTTGCTCATTGGCACTGAAATCTGCTGCTCTGTAGTAGATGATGATTAGACAACGTATAAAGCATACTTTAAAAGAGAGGGATTTTTGAAAGTCAGGCTAGAGGTTACTACAAATAAGAGTGGTACTAATATGCAACATGGAAAGAGAAGCCAATGATGTGATAAAAGAAGATAGGCATACAGTAGAAAGTTGACTCCCAGAATAGTGCTACAGAAGGAGGTTAAGAATCCTTTACTGCACAAAGTTACAAAGGATAAGGGAAAAGCAGCTTAACGTACTTCAAGTCAAAGCTAAAGATGGTGTTCACGATTACAAATGATATCACTTCTCAATGAATATAAAATTTAGTAGAGATTTTTAATAGGCCTACTCTGGAGCATTCTGCTCAAATAAGCACAGAAAAATCAAGTCGTTCTGGGCTTTTTTCAGAGCTGCTCCTATCATTGTGCAGAAGAGTGCCCCTTGTCCTTCCTCAGCTTGTTATTGTCTGTAGTTGGCCACTGCCATTTACAAAGCAGAACATTTCTCTTAAGTGTATTTTGTTCCAAGAGTACCTTGAACCTAAAAGAAACGGAGGCCTATAGAAAGCTAATGGAAGTTTCAGGTGCTCAGCACCTGTGAAGAGAAGGCTCTGTTTTTCTAGTTTCTCTCAACTTCCCTTTAAACTATTTTTAATAAAAACATTATGTGGAATTGTTCGCTCTAATATGTATTTCATGTGCACGTACAGAGCCCTGGTTCAGACGTGGTTCTCATCTTGATTCTGACATTTGTGATACAGTCTTTTATTTCTGCTTCAGAAAGCAGAGGCAAAAGTGAGACTTTCTGCAACCACACACACAAAAAAAACAGGAATGTTAGAATCTGTAAGTCAGATTCAAAATAGACATTCACCTGATGCCTGTTTTCCTGGATTTATGCTGAAATATGGGGGAGAGTGCCAATGCACTTGTTAAATGCATAAAACCTGTGAGGCTGTCTGTCACGTGGGAATCAGTCTGCAAGCCTGGAGCAAGGATACCCATAACTGTGCCGTAAAGATGCTTGCAATCTGCAGCAGAGTATTTTATTTGCCATCAATCCTACAAAAAGTCTTTTATAACACTCGTGTCAGCAAATTCCAGGCCCCAGGAGGTGCCACTTTTTTGAAAGCATCAGAGAACTCAGACGGGATTTGTGGTGTGCTTGTCAAGTACATTCAGTAGGAAACCTCCTTGGTTTAATGAAGTTGGAGGTGACAGAGGACATCTCAATTTTGCCTGGGTTGGAGATACTAATTGTTTCTCAAGGTGAACCGGACTTCTGCACTGATTGATGCTCAGTTCATTTTCATTTTCAGTGACTCCTGCTGCCTATTACTTTTGTCTCAACAATAGCTAAGCCCTTTGGTCAACCCTTTCCTGCTCCAGTGCTCTACCATGAACAAGTGCCTAACACACCTCCCATCTGACACAGACAGCCTGGGAAAGGCACCAGAGCAGCTGTCTCAACTAGCAGAGAGCTGATCCACAACCTGCACACTAGGATGCTGTCAGTATTTACCAGCTGGGCTGCATTCCATAAACTGCAATGCCACCATGTACCTACACCACCTCTGAGAGCTAGCGTGCTTACACCTGATGAGCATACACTCCTCGGTGTGTTACATCCCTCTGCATGTCCAGCTATGGAAATAGCCCAGTTTCTGCTGCTTCATATTTCCAGATTGACCATGCCTTCTGAGATGCTCCACTACAGCAGAATGCTCTCAGAGAGTCACCGTGCAATAGCCAGAAAGTCGTTACCAGAGCTGTTTACTGGCACAATATTTTTTGGTGCAGAAGGCAGTTTTTTGCCTTTTCTCTGTCCAGTACTGGAAGCTGCATTCCTATGAACAAGCAGGGATTGTCCTCTAGCCTGAGGCCACTAGCACAGCACTGCTTTCATCCATACGGCTGAGCTTGGTTGGAGCATGGGGCTGGATCTGGTCTGCAGCTGCACTGGTCCTCAGCCTGTGCTAGACCTCAGGCCGTGCCTGACACCACGGGATGCCAACAGGCACAGGCCAAAGCCACGTCAAGGACCCTTCCCAGCAGCTTCCAGTATGGATGGTCCAGGTCAACACGCAGGCCCATGCTCTAGCTTCCTACACTAGCGTAGACAAAGCCATATCTGTCACACTGTGAACCTTCTGGTTCTGTGGGTTGTGCATGAGAAGAGCTTGAAAATCAGAGACCTCCATTTTGGAGGCATCCTACCTGATCTCAAAACAAATTGAAGTTGAAAAACACAGCTTACCATTTGTATTCAGAAGACCTGTATCTCTTTTAAGATAATTCCTTTTTCCTTTCTAGATATATCATTCTGAGGTCAATAGTACCTAATTCAACTAAATTGTGTCATAAAATGCCTCTTATGACAATTTGTAGCTATGATGCTATTATCTTAATTTTGCCTCTGATGAGCCTCCTTCACTGATCAAGGTTTTGATCAGTTGTATCTGTCCCCAAAAAGAGAAAAAAAGAAAAAGAAAACAAGGGCCATGCCTTGATGAAGCTTTTCTCACTGTTTGTTCCCTATTGGTGCCTGCTCACTGGAGCTCTGTCAGTGATACGTGAAGCAAAGGATTCTGCTTGTCAGCCTGCTGCATAGATCCACTGCAAATAAACACATCAGATGCAGAGCTGAGCTAATGGAACGCTTGCTTCTGGATGCTCATTTCTGTGCCGGGTTCATGTTGTGCCCCTGCATGTACCATCTGGAAAGGGGAAAGAAAGAACTGTACGAAAATAGGAATAGCTGGTTTAGGTTTAAGTTTTCCTTTTGTGCTGTGAAATGCAGGGAAGGAAAATGAAAAGGTGTCATTTGCTGTGACCACTGAATAGGAAAAGCGCTGCGAATGGCAGCAGGTCTGCTTCTCACCCATGAATCCAGCCCTTCATTTGTCTGCAGGAAAAGCTCCGCACACCTTCCCACCCAACTGCAGCATTGCTCCTCGAGATAAACAATAGCTGATATCACTGAGGAGGGTTGTCATGAAAGCTATGTCAGTAATGAGGGGGATTTTCAGCTGGCATTCCCCAGGATTTGTGAAGCATTTGCTGCCCATAAGTGTGCCGATAAGCTGCTCGCTGATTAGAATATTCTACTCGCCGTGAAATCAAGCTTCTGTTTCTCTCACATGTCTCCTCTGTGTCTCAAAAATACCACTCACGCATCAACAGCTTATCACAGGAAGCTATATGAATTCAGAACATGATTCCCTTGCAAGATCATTCAGGTTAGGTGTCAGCAGAGACTGGAAAACAAGGCGCTAGCAAGAGGTGAACGTAACAAGCACATCTCATAATCTCCCAGTGTTACAGCCCTCATTCTCTCCTTCCTGTGCTTTTTGCATATTTGTTGCCCTCACTATCCCAGTGTTTGCTTTTGACTGTGGGCTCCTCAGGGCAAGTGTGTCTGTGTCAGTAACACTCCACCCACTAATGGTTCTGCACAGGCAGTAATGAGCGAGGCCATGACAAGCAGCTGCAAATACAAATAATAGCAGCCCCGGTGCTCTGCTCGGTGCCTAGATGCTTAAAAGAGGAAATGAATCACCTGACTGCTCATCTGAATAATCACACGGGGACCTGTATGTTTAACAAGTGTAACACAGATCCTCCAGCAGTCACGCAGGAGGCTCTGCCATCCTGATGCTGCCTAATGACAAAAGAGCTGTGGATGACTGAAGGGATGGCTCCCAAGCAGGGATCTGCCATGCCTACAACAACTATCTCCCCTTGGGTTCCCTTGGACACCGTGCTAGATGCTGCCACCTCCTGAAAACCACAGTGCTCTCACAACAGGTGTGGGAAGGCCAAGGAGAAAAGGGAGTGCAATACAACTCCCACCCACCTCCCCCCTTGGCACTCGATAACATACCTTTCCATTGCAGAACTAAAAAGTTGCAGGCACTGAAGCCTTTTTCTCAGGGGTAAAAGCTGAAGCTGCTTGACGCTGTAGGGCTTTCCTTCCTTTTTTAAAAGCTCTTTTAAAATTGGTAGAATTTTGCTTCAGAGTATGAAGCCATCAAATCCTCACTGAGTGAGGGGCAGTGTCCAGCAAGTGAGCTTTCTCATGTTGTCTTAACAGCAACTGTCTTCTTGCACAGCTCTAGTTATGATATGTCGAAAACACTCATTTTAACCACATATATGTTTAAACACTGAATTTGCCACACGTGTGTATAGAAAAACAGACTGGCACAACCAGATACCTATGGTTCCAATTCATCTTCTGTATTTTATATTTTTTAACATAATGTATGGCATTTTGGATAAACCCTAACGCTCCGAAGCTCCTACAGTGAGGATTTACTTCCTCCTTTATGTTTGAGGGCTCACACGTCCCAACTCAGGTATGTGGAATAGGCATGAGGTTATGCTGTGACTCAGACAATCCCTGCTTGTCTTTTTCTTCAAGCAGACAGATCTTGGGTCAGATCTGGAAGCAGTGAAGGAGGATTTCCAGCAGAGGCAGCCACCACACAGCACCAATAGGGAGCAAACTCCCTTCTCTGAGCAGCCTTTGTGCAGAGGTCTGGTGATGGAGTTGCCCTTCCTCCCTCCTGTAGCCTTGAGTAGATAGGAAGGACTACACAGCAAACAGATGCTGAAATTTCTTCAGCATTTGCTTCTCCCCAAGACTTCTCAGACCACAATTTCCATAGTCCACAACATGAACTTTTACTATATAAAATATTAAGTATCTGTCTCATCTCTATGTGTATGCACATTAAAGCACTTGTGCAGGAGAAACTATTAACAGCATCTCAAAACCATTTTTAAATTCTTAGTTCTATTTCTGAAACACTTTTAAATAGATTCTGTTTTGGTGTCATAAAGATAAAAATCTTTGAAAATGTTTGTTCTGAGAAATTTTTGAGCAATTTAGCTACAGATTCATATGCTTATTAGTGGATTTATTAATGGCAAGCACTTGTAATAGCAACTGAGGTATCATGAGCAACATCAACGTAGCCTAAAGCAATTTAGTTCAGACTGATAGAGGGGAAGAAGTCCTCTCCGGCTTATCTTTTGATTTCTTTTGTGGGAATAAAACTAAAAGGCCTTGAGCCAACACATTTAACATGCTCAGACTGCCAGCTACCCCTTTTCTCAAAGCTTTTCTTTCACCCACTCTGTGGCCACGAGTTTCAGCTGTTCTCTCTGCACTGCTCTTACCCTGCCTGAGGTCTGGGAACTTCTGCCAGGAGAGGGAATGGGCTGAGTATAAATGAGATTCCTGCCACCAAGTTCTCCCTGGTAATAAGATTAAGGTTATCTTTGCATTAATTAAGCACCTGAAAGCTGCAGCTCTTGCTCTCTTTTTTTCTCGACCAGTGTCTGATTCTGGCTCTTTCTCTCCCAGCCCTGTTCAGTGCCATCTCAGAAATGAGTGCAGCTGGGACCCCTAAAGCAGGGGCTGTGCTTTCCTGCAGTGTACTGCAGTGGGGTCCCCAGAAATGCTTTTTCTACCAACACAAGCACTCTATTTTAGGATCCAGCTGGGATGCTGCAGTTGCTCACCTCTACCAGGAAGGATCAGCACATTGTATTAAAGCCCCCATGCTGCCCCAACCACAGGCCCTTTGCGCAGTATCTGGAGCTGCATTTGGGCTAATTTGGGGTAAATTCTGCTTTGCACAAAATTATCAAATTCTTGTTGGAAATGAGAGAGGGTAAAGGGGCACTTGTTGCTCTCTTTGCCTAAATTAGCTCTCCTTTGAAAACAGGAAAAATGTAGTCTGAGGATCCAATTAGTGTTGAAGTATTTTACAACCAGTAACAAAAAAAAAGCTTGAGTGCAAGCTGTCCGGATCTCAGTAGACTGTGTGGAGCTTTCACAGAGCAAGGCAGACTTAACAGCCCACCTTCAGAAAGGAAAAACCTTCCCTGAGCACTCAACTCTGGTGGAAGGACAGCATTCAGGAAGGTGCACTATTTGTTAGTGCTTGCTGCTGCCTACCTTCGTCTTCTCACAGCAAAGTTCTTGGACACCACCCTAAGGCAAGCACTTCTATACACGTGCTGTGCAGTGAGTTTAACACAGATGTTGCAGATGCTACAAGGTGCCTGGGAGTGAGGCAACACAGTGCTTGCACCTCTTTTGGCACCAGAGTACTTCCTATCACGTTTTGAATGCTTGTTAACATTAGGTCCATTTTCACGGTTTCCCCAACCTTGCTAAATACTAGATGACATTTTTATTCTTCATTTTTCCCTGTTTGAGAAGATAATAATTTCTAGACCCACGTGACCACCAGTATATATTGTTAGATTAATATTCATGCATTCATCGGGACAGTTATCTGAGCTCTGAAACATTTCCATACACACAGCAATCATTTCTAAAATGATTTTTGCTTGAATCTCGTTGAATCAAAATTACTTAGTTACAGAAAAATGGATAACGTTTCAGAAAATGTAATCGCAACCGCAAAACAATTTACAAAAAATTAGAACTGGGCTTATTTTTCACAATGACTCCATCACTTTACCTCTTGTTTTGTGAATTGTTGGCAAACAATATAGAGGTTTTTTTCACCTCTATGTAATTCCCTGCTAGAATTTACTTGTCATATAATTTAAGAGTATATTCTTGATTTATAGTTTTTTTGAGAGAAATTTACAGCAGCATTCAACATTCTTTGTTGAGCTGTGTTGGTTAATATTGATTGATAACGCACATCAGATGATAGTTTTCTGTTCCCTGATTAGATGACACGCTTATAGTAAAAGTTTTTCAGTGCCAATTCTAATGCTTTTTAATTCCAAAATTAGTTTCAATGAGAATTCTCTTGCAATCATTCAAAATGTCACCTGTTTCACCTGTCACTTTTGCTAGCTAGTATGTATCATATTCAAGCAAGGAAAATAAAAATGGAGCAAATGCGTCCAGAATAAATGAATTCTAATGGAATTTGCTGAAATTTTCACCTCCACTTAAATAAATAAATAAATAAATAAATAAATAAATAAATAAAATGCTGGTTTGCATGTTTGGATGACCAGAAGGCAATTTTCACCAGATCACAGAATGGTTAAGGTTGGAAGGAACCTCTGGAGGTCATTGGGTCCAATCTCTGAAATTTATGTTTTGTTAAATAAATGGTGTCTTTAGAAAGAGATTATGTGGAGACAGCTTGGAGAACTTGCAGTCCCATCATGCAGCCTAGCACCCTGACTGCACTAAGTCCTCAATAGCTGTTGTACTTCAAGCTGGGATGGGAGCATCCAAGCTGCTGGGGTGGTAGGGCTGCAGAAGGCAACACTGCTCTGAACCAAGGTATCTCCCCCTTTTCCATCAAGGCTGTTACAGTCCCCATCCACATAGGACATAGGACGGGACCAGAATTGCAGTCATGCAAGGTCAAGTGACATAGTCTTTGTTACACAAACATGAGTACCATTTCTCCTCAGGGCTGGGGATGACTCTGCCTAAGTTCAGATGATGGACTTTAACAGCTAATGATGTTGGGCTGAGAGTGGGGCATCAAAAAACAAAGCGTGGGAGGAAAACAGTGTGTTGAAAGGGCAGTCGTCTGTTGCTCAGGCAAGCAGCTAAGAAGAGGAAGATAAAAGACTGCTGGAGGTTAACATGTAGGCAGATATTTCACATTATTTGTATAGCTGAGCCATTGATTTGCTGCTGCTGTTAGTTTTTTCCCCTAAATTAAAGTCCTCCTCATGTTAAGATGGTTTTTGTTTCAAACACAAGCTCATTTGCAAATGAATTTTCAAACACAAGTTGCAAATCATTTGCAAAGGGGAAAAAGTAGTTTCTCCAAGAACACCAAAGGAGGTTATCTTTTTCACCCAGTGTCAGAATCTGGATGTCAGGCTGAAGGCAATTGCTAACTTTGTGAGAGCAGCCCTAAACTGCTGCTGCCTGCATTACCCTTGTCATTCAGCCAGGGTCATCCTCTTAGTGGATGGACCTCAGCACCGGATCATTCCAAAAAGTAGGAAAAAGTGCCAATATCCAAGGACATTCATATGCTGTGCTAGAAGCCATATGCTGTGGTTGTCTCCATGCAACAGTCCACTGCCCCTTTACAGTCCTTTGTGCTCAAGAAATCTGTTGTCATGGGCTTTCTTCCTCAGTCATCATGAACTCTGCCAAAGTTGTCCTTATTGATGACTCCAGGCCATGGCTTTTTGCCCATCTAGCAAACTTCTTAAACAGCTCCTGATTTGCAAGCATATTTTTTGACTTGCATCCACCCTCCGGTCAGATTCTCTTAATATTCCTTAATGATGAGAAATTCAATTCTGCGAAGCTCCAAATATTAATATTCCTTGTTAGGACTGTCCTTTGTTCATAATGAATGTAACCAGACCATATAAGCCACAGGCAATCAACAACTCATAGTCCTGGAATTAATCTATCATTATCTGTTGGAATGATGCTCCCATCACAGAGCTGTCAAGTGGAATCTCCTTCTGTGCATAAGAAAAAAAAATATTTTCAATCACTTAAACTCATAGTTTTCTACTAGTTGTGTGAGATCTTCAAAACTTTAGTTCCCCATAATAATGCAGTTTTCACTCTACAATGCAGACAGATGTTTTTTTCATCCCACCTTCCAGTGTGATTCAGTGTTTTGTAACAGACATCATCTCTTTATTCCTCCTTCCTTATTCCCCAACATTGCTCTGGAGGTTACAGTTAGCATACTTTCCCACTCGTGCAGCCACAGATCACTTTAGAGGAGGTAGGATCAGAGAGAGTACCATCCCCCCAACTCAGTCCTTCTTATGAGAGCTGTAACCTGAGACTTAAAAATTCACGTGAATCATCCTGTTAACTCTCATCAGTTACATCAGCCCTCCTTTCATCAGTGAGAATTTCCAATTCCTTTTGCACAAAACTATCCCGCTAGTATTAATGCATGAACTATTCAATTTCTTCTCTTCCCAGTCAGCCTCAGCACTGTTCAATACAAACATGACTTCCTGGAACTGAACTATATTTTCCTTGCTAGTATCCTTCTCCTTTATCTTTCACACCCTGCTACTTGCTTCCCTGATTAGACTAAACCTTTCTTTCTATATTCTCTTGTCCAATGGGAGAGTACAATAGCACTGCAGCCCCGAGGCATGAGAGATAGCTGCTATGAGAGAGCAGCATACAGCTTGAAAGCTTGCAAGGATGCATTGCCCATGTCCCCACTTGCAGTTTCAGGAGGTTACAGAACAGCAAAGAGAATATTCTGTTTGATAACACAGCAAAAAGCTAATAGCTGAACTCTCCTGCCGGGGCTAAAAGTTGTGATGGTATACGTGGTATGCTGGACTATTCCACTGAAAGTAAAGCTGTAAGAGCATAGTGTGGTTATCTGCATCCTCGGGAGAGGATGTCGACCCAGAAATCTGCTTCCTCCTTTTGGTTGGCAGTGAATGGGAGGAAAGGTCACGTCTTGCATTCAGCTGCAGCAGTTCATCCACAGTGCCCCAGGACCCCGAGTCCTGCTCTGTAGTCCCGAGCTGTCTGGAGCTTCCCCTGAGGCCACCAACACAGTCTCTCTGTGCTCTACTTCCAGTCTTTGTAGTTTCTGCTCAGGAGTCTGTGGAGGAAATTAATGCCATTCCTAACACAGTACTGCCCAGGGCTAAGCAGCCTATTGCAATATAAGGCAAAAATATCCATTTGCAAATATACATTGAACTATAAACTACTTGTGGTTAGAGGGGTCCCCCGAGAAACTGTGGAAAGCGTGTAATGCCTTACATCCTACACAAGCAGGCAGCAGGGGAGCTTGTAGCAAGCCCCAAGGCAGCTGTGTAGAGAAGGATCAGGGAGTAATCACGAGAAGTGAAGGATGGTGGGACAGATATGAGGGGCAATGCATGGGATTCAGTTCACCATCCCTCTTCTGGGAGACAAGGGTGTTCCCTTCCTCACCTTCTTGCCAACTCTGCTGCTCCTTGTGCAAAAGAGGGCAGAAAGGCTGCCTCCTCAGGAGAGGGCAGATCCCTAAGATGAGTGACATTTAGGCTGGACAGCACAAACAACAAGAATAAACCTGGGAGATGACAACTTGGTGTCTCCACACATAGTTTCTGCACTGGTGGGGCAAACAGTGTCTGTTGGCTTCTTAGAGACTTAAGTCCTTCTCAGGTACCCAGAAAATGATGGAGATTCATGGGTAGACTTTTGTGCCTTCGAACAGGCAATTCTTCAAAGCGATGCCCATGTTTCTCTGTTTCCTTGGTTGATACTCTATAGATAAGATCAAGACACAGCTAATGCCTAAGGGACAGTATTACTTGAGCTGCAGGCATCTCAGACTTTGGGATTCAATCTAACTCTCTGTATTCACAGAAGCTTCCTTGAACCATTCAATGCTATTTTAAATTTTAGTTTAAATGTTTATTTTAGACTTGCATTGAAAATATTTCAGCACGTGGGAATGAAAAATAAAACCCACTCAGTTCCCCTGTCCTGTCTGTGAATTAGCTTTTCCACAGTGGGATTTTCAAGAACCTTACTCCCCTTTTCTCTTATGTCACTTGACTGAAGCAGCTCCCCAGCTTCACATTTACATTTTTCACTTAATTACATAGAGCTCCATTTACCTTTAATTAGCTTTACAGAAATACAGGAGTCTTCTCTGAATGGATATAAGTAACAGTACCTAGTATCCCCTCCAAAATATCCAAGAGAAACGAGCAGAGATTTCAGATGAGATAAACCATGGATGTGAGGCCATGATGGATGAACACACTACAGCCAGTGGTACAGGAATTTTCAGCCCACCTTCAAATGGTTTTGTATGCTGTAATGAATTTAGTTTCTGACATTCTGGGTGAAGAGAACCTGCTTATCATGGAAAGAAAATATCTTCATTTGGTGCTTGTGTCAATAGTTCTTGAAAGATTCCCAGTGAAGCATATGAAGGCCCCAGTCTTCCTTTCAGGCAGCTTTCAGCTGTTGTTTTCTGTGGACTCTGATTAAGACCAGCAGAAAGTATTCCAGCAGTTAATGTTTCCTGAGCTTTCTGAATGGATGAAAGTGTGGCCTTGTACCAACAAAGACTGACAGTTGGGACTCCTGGGCTCTGCCATTTTCCTGATAGCAGTGAAACATGGAGATGAACAGAAAATCAACACTACACTTAATTTTTACATCTGTCAACAAGCATGGATCTGTTGTTCCGAGTGATTCTGTAGTTGGTCACTCTCCCTTTATGGGCATCAGATAATGGCAATAAGAAGACACTTCTGAGGACACATGAATTAGCACATACTCATCTTCCTGCAAAGCAATGTATCATGACTTCTGCTGGGGATGTTAAATTCTGCCCCACATCCTCATGAGATGCAGTAGCTCTCAGGGTGGTCCATAAAAGCATTTGGATGTTAGATCACTTTCGAAGTCGGCTGTTCACAGGTTACCCTCAGACTTAACTGTGCAGCTATTTGTTACTGCCTTGCCACAGACAGCTTTAAATAAATAAATAAATAAATAAATAAATAAATAAATAAAATGTGCAACAAAGCACACACATATCCTTGAGTACTTGCGAAATAAATACAGAAAATATCTGACATTTTCATGGTAATTGGATATATATGAATACCATTCCATAATAAAATGACTGCTGTTGGCTAAAAACATGGATTTTTTCCATAGTATTATCCTTGTATTTGATAATTCATTTTAAGAGATAAATATGTCAAGTGAATTTGGATATGTTGGAAATTTGCATTTGAGCACCATCCTACATAAAGATTCTTCCAAAGCCCTTGAATATAAATGAATCTAAGTTATTTCCATAACACGTTGAACCATTATGCCAATGAGTGAAAAACTCCTCCTAATGCTGCCAATTTATGTTCCAGATTGTGTAACAGGAGAGTAATCATACTGCAAAAGTTTCCAAAATATGAATACTCACATATGCAGTGCTGTATGTTAGCCTAATTTAAAACGAACGTTACTTATTCTTCTGCAGATAAAGCTGCTCCTCACTGTAAATATTTCTGCACCGATGGAGAATTTCTGTTATGCACTTTATGATCAGCCATATGAGTCAGAGCAGAGCCTTTTCCTGATTTTTCTCATCCAAACGAATAATTCTATCAGGCTCAGTAGTAAATATTCTGATATTTTTTTCCCAGAAATTATCTGTGATGCCTGCAGTATGTTCCATGATATAATGAGCAATAACATTGTCACTAAAAGCAACTTATCAATAATGCTTCAGTAATGCAGAGTCACATTTATTACAATTTTGTGATACACTCCTATCTATTAATTTAAACTCGTAAAGCCATTTAAAATACATCTCTATCTGGAATCATCTGCATTCTGAATTATTAGTTTTCTGAAAAACAAGGTGAAACCAAATTTGTTTTATAGCTTCTGAGGCTATTCTAAGTCAGAACTTCAGCTTTGTTAAATCAGCTTAGTTTGCTTGTAGGTCCCAGGGATGAAGAGAATATAGGGAACTTTGTTTACGTCTGCAAGCACCAGGCCAGATATACTATCTTGTCCTGCAACCTCAGCTTTACTATATAGTTTAAGAAGCCAGGATTAGGACTTTGTGAGTGTTAGGAGACTTGGGGAAATGACAACTTTCTAAACGTTTATTGATTAGTTCACTTTAACCTTCCTTCCTGCAGATTCTCTTTAAGTTCTCGATAAATTTCTTCTCTCGGTTAAATCTGGTTCTCTGCTGAGACATCATTTCTCTTTGGAGATTTATTTCACCTACTTTGTTGTTCATTCACTTTATTACACTGTTTTCTAGGTTGTTGTTGGTTTTTTTTTTTCTATTAACATAAGGTCTGTCACTACAAATCCATCTTCACTGACTCATTCCTGAGGCAAATGACACATCGTATGCTCTGGAAAGTCATCCAAGGAGGACACCAGAAGCCATTCCAAACTTAACACTTGAACATGATGTGATAAAATCTTCCACTGAGTGGCTAAGGGAATGGATACTTCCATTTCTGGGGATCTGGTAGCACAGTCCCATTTGCTACAGTTAGCAAAAGAGGTGAAGTTACTAACTTTTTAAATAAATACTGCTGGTATCCTAAGAGGACTTCTTGGGAAAAGCAAGGAGGGTGAGAGGCTGAGAGCTAAGAAATCCAGCAAAAATTCTCCAACACAGCTTTTCTGTACCAGTTTTTGAGGCAGCTACCTATCAGGCCACTTCTTGTCTCTTGCTTCTGGGTGTTGAGTCACCTGTCTCCGCAATGCTGCCCTCACTGCTTGACCAAGAGTTCACTCTTCACTACATGTGGGAAGCTCTGTTCATTGTCTCACTGGACAGAAATGAAACTCCTTTTGATTACTCTTATCATTGCATTTTAATGATGAATGTCTTCTAAAAAGACAGTTACTATCAGATGGAACAAGGGTGGTCAGACTTTTCTGAAGAAAATCAGAGCAAAATCGTGACACCCAAAGTAGGCACCATCTATCACTGCTTCCAGCAGGCTCTCAGAAAGGAAACCAAAAATGGACTTGGTTCTGCAAAAGGATTTTTCAGCCAGCATCATGCATTCATCCCCAGGCTAAATCATCATCATCAAAAAAAAAATACCTATTCCATGCTAAAAATGCCTTAAATATGAACTAAAAATCTCAACAAATATTTGGTTTTCCTAAACTTTAGTATATCTGAAAGGAGTAGATAGCAATTCTGATGGATGCAGGGAAAAAGTGAAAACAGAGAACAGTGAAATCAGAATACAGAAGTGAATTAAAATCCTGACTACCTGAAAAACTCAACTATATAGCACTCCAAGGTCTGATTTGTTAAGTCAAACTATCTAGATTAAGAGAAAAGGAATAGGAGTAAGATTTATATTCAAGAACAGCATGAAGAACATATTTGTTTAGGGTACCACTCTACATATTTCCTGCAATTCAGCAATTTGTAAGTTACAAAATTTGCACTGATTCTCTGACCTGCAATATAACTATAAAGCTACCTTTGAGATCTGTCTGCTCTCCTTGAGCTAATCTGCTGGTTTAACTCCTGAAGTTTGTTGCGGAACATGATATTTATTGCACAATAAACACCACACAGAGGGTTTCTTCATAAAGCTCTGTCTCAAAAATAAAATAATGACATTTTAAATGCCAAGGATTATCAACAGGTGAAAAATAATAAGTTAAGATATTACTCTGTTGATATTTCTTTAATGCCTTTAATCCAGCAATGAAAACTCAGGACAGATGTGTATGGCTCAGTAAAAAAGAAGAAATCTAATTCTCTAGTAAAAAAAGAAAAAAGAAAAAGAAAAAAGAAAAGTCAGTCCTTTCCACATACCACTTTTCTTGAACAATGTTTAATATCTATTTACTAGATGTGCACAGAAATCTTCCAGAACATGGAGAAAAAAAATGTTCTTAATTCTAACCGTATTGAATGAGAGTTGTGAGGAATGATAACAGAGAGCTTGCACTCAAGATCTGTGGACTGATGTCTTAACTGAGACAGAGAAGAGAATTGGAATTAGCCAAAGGCCTTCTGAACACCTGGCCAAATCAACCATCAAAGCTTTGGAGACTTGTCAATTCCTATTTAAATATGACCAAGACCTGTAATGAAAATACATAGAAAAAGGAAAGAAACAAAGACACCACAATTAATGCTAAGCAACGTCACAACTAGTAATCAGAGAAGATTCATTAGAATCTGACTAAACTTGGAGAACACATTAACTTTTCACATTAAGCATTATTAAGTCCAGTCAGACATAGAGCTCACTCCCGTTACAGTTGTGGTGTGGAGAAGCCCTCAGAGCCTCACACTTCACTCATTCCCATCCCGGACAGGATGGATTTCAGACTGCCAGACTGCTGAGTTTCACCAAAATTGGTGGCAAAGCTCTCACTCACTTTTGCAAGACCAGAATTTCAGGCCTGGGATCTGTCTTATCAGCATTTATGCACAATATACACACATCCACCTGCACAGACGGCTGTGCTGACTGTAAAGTTTTGCAGCAGATCAGAACATTACTGGACCGCCGGCAAAATCCTTGGGTTTCTAAGGCAGCAAAAACAAAATATTCTGAAACTTTTGATTTGCTGAAGCTAAGACATGCCTCACTTCCTGGTTAAATTTTAAACTGGGAAACTTGAAGAGCAACAGTATAGCCTGCATAAGAGCCCAGGGCAAGGTTCATCATGATTAGGGTGAGTTCTTCTGCCCTGCAACAATTTCCAGCATCAGTCATAGCGCTGACTTCAGAGATGAGCTCCATTAGCATGCATTCCATCTGCACACGTTTTATTTGCAGAAGTAATGTGGAAGCAGAAAATGCATAGGTTCTCTGCTTGGGGAAAGAAGAGGATGTGCTGTTCAATGCATTCAAATTACATAGCCTTTATGAACAGAAGTCCTACTTGTGTGATAAAAAGCAAGGGCATTCATCAATGTTCCTCTTCCCTATTGCTATTCAGTCCTTTATGAAACTCAGCCTGAAAACATCTGCTGAAACTTTCTTCCTCTTACAATTTACCTGTTCTAAATAAAAAGGACTTTGGATAGAACTAAACCATTTTCTTCTTTCATTGTTAATACTTACTTTGCTTTCCAATTGCTGAAATCTGTCTGTGGCTCACTGCTTTCCCTTTCTGAACATGTAGTTCCAAGACCTCCTTTTTTCACCAGCCAAGATTCACCTGGGGACTGTCTCCTAGGAGATTTAGATGAAGATTTAAGCAGAACATCACATTTTAATCAGATTTATGCATTTTGCATACAAATAAATTGTCATGCAACAATGAAAGTCTTTATATTAATACGAAAATATTAATGTTAAAACGGAAAATACTAACACAAAAGACTGGCAGACATTTAAATCCTATTAAGAATTAAATTCCAGAGTGGGAATCTGACTTAAATAGAGCTTATATCTAATGTGATAACACTAGCACCATTATCTGCATAATAAGCCAATGAGTAGTATTTATAAGACAATCCTGTATGAAATACTTTGGCTAGGTCAGTACAAGAAAAAAATAGACCTAACCCTAGACTTCTGGTTATCTTGTATTTTTATTGCATTTGCTGGGTTTTGTTACATTCTCAACTTTGATATCATTTAACAAAAATTTTTGTTAGGTGCAAAAACTCTGCCACTGGAAAAAATATTACAATAGCATATATCTCTGGAAAATGCACTGGAGTTTTTGTTGGTATGAGGGTAATGAAGTTGCCGTTATAGATTTCTACTTGATTTTTATTATCTGTTTGTAGCTACCATCAGATTTAGGTGGATTTTGCTTTGAGTTGCCTGATTCCCCTCTGTGGAGTTGGCTCCCTGTGCCTGCTGCAGTTTGAAACAAAACCTTTTCTGAACAGGAATTCCAAATCTTCCAAATCACATTAGGAAGGAAGAACTTGGTATCAAAAGGCCAAGCTGCCACTATTTCTTCCTGATGACTCTCATTTAACAGCCATTAAAATGCAAATAGAACTATGATTTTCAGATCACAAAATTAACATTAACAGCTGGAATGATTGATTAAAGGTCACGGCAACTGTATAACTTAATTTCCTATATAATTGTGTTCAGTTTTCTGCAGATTGTTTGGATTTCTGAATTAATTTTAGCTGTTGCTGAACAGTGACAGATGCGTTTATTGGTCTCTCATTTTTGTTAATATCTTTCTGTGTGAATGATTCCCTTCTTTCCAGGAACCAGAAGAGTACCCAGAGGGGACACTCCAGAATTACTATCTTCAACTAACAGGTTTTTCAGCATATTAGCAGATCTCTCAGAAGTTTTTTATTGACCTGGACAAGACCAAAATGACAATTCATGGGTAGCTAACAAGCTACTCCTCCAGGAGCTTTCGCATGTGTGTGTTTACAGAATAGGATAAAAATGGCGCATAACTTCCCAAGGGGTTTTGAGCTCACTGCTCAGATCCTATCTGAGCAGCCTGCCTTAGATCTGGTCCACTTTAATGGGTGAAATAAGCTACAGATAGATCAACTTTCATTTCACCTTTGAGTCAAATTATCGATAGGATGAGAAGGCAGCATCTGGCTGCACTGCTCCTTAGATGTGGATAAATAAAATTCAGCTGTAACTCTACAGCAAGAGTTGGAGTCATGTTTCAAAATCTCTCAAGATCCTCACATACTCACCACCACCAAGTGCAGCCAGAATTTCAGAAGAATTCAGCCCAAGAGTTTGAGCTTTTTTGAAATCATTTCAGTGCTTACCTGGAAGCAGTTCTAAAAATCAGATCCCAGTGATAGATGAGAAGCATTTCTGAAAATATAACTCTAGTGAATATGACCGGAGGCCAGAGCTAACATAACTTGCACCTGATCTAACACCCACATCCTAGCACAAACCCAACACCCACTCCAACACCCGCACCTGTCCCAATGAGAGCTCCATTTGCTGCCTTTGGCCACTCAGCCCCACCTCTGCCTGATAAGACTCACAGCTCAGTCTACTGGGAGCTTGATGGGACTACCAAAACTTTTAGCTTTTGAAAAAAAAAATCAGAAGAACGTGTCACTGCAATACTAGGGAGAAGCAAAGTAGAGCAGAGAGAAAACATGGCTGTTTTTCTTTTTACTTCCCCCTGCTGCAGGGGACCACTGAGCCATTCTCACTAAATGAAGTCACTTTTTTTGGAAGAATTGTGGGCAGTGCTGATGCCCCATTGCTGGGGCAAGGAGGAGCTTCTAGGGCTTCTACTCTTTCTACTGAAGTTTTCTACAGAGTAATGGAGAGTGGTTACAGTGTGAAGGGGAAACAAGAGCCTGGCCACATGGGCCTGCAGGCAACTTCCAATCTTTTCCGAAGATTTTGAGCCCTGTGTTTTCCTGTCCATCTCACTCTACAGAAAGCAGATCTAGAATGCATGCATTGGAGCAGGGAGTGATCCAATATCAATAAGCTAAGCAGCCCTCCATGTAGGAGAGGGCAGCAGACAGTTTTTATTTTTGCAGCCTCCTACAGCCCTTCATGTATGAAGGTGTAGCTGTAAAAATCCAAACCACTTCAGCAAGAGGTCTAATTGTTGTCAGAAAAAGGATACAGAGAGCCTGAAATTATCCAGCTCAGGCAAATGAGAGCAAACAGGAATTGGAACAGTTCATTTTCCACAGGCAGACAAAAAGACGGAAATGAAATTAACCTTAAAGTTTTGTTACAGGCGGCGGGATAATGAGTCTTTTGCTGCTTAAATGAACTGAGAGTTTTCACAGACAAAGTCTCATTCTCAGAGCCACACAACTCTCCTCGTAGTCATTATTCTCTTCTACCCACGTTCTGAGATGTTTCATACGTGAGGAAAAGCAGAGTATCTTGACATGTATGAGATGAGGATTTTACCTCATGGGTTTACAACTAGTACTTGTAAAAACCTGAACTTTTGCCCTTGAAGTTCTTTGTTTGTCAGTCAAATACAGATTGCATGAGGAGCACGACAAAAGCAGTCCCATCGCCATTGTCCACAAAGCATTATCCCAGAACAGAAGCACTATCACCAGTGAGGAGAATGCTATTATTTTCAGGCACACTGTGTCTTGATTTCTATAGTAAAATTGCCAACGGGTAGCATCAATGTGGACT
This sequence comes from Gallus gallus, assembly GCF_016699485.2. Classification (NCBI taxonomy): domain Eukaryota; kingdom Metazoa; phylum Chordata; class Aves; order Galliformes; family Phasianidae; genus Gallus; species Gallus gallus. The sequence continues at coordinate 46,664,602 of NC_052532.1, forward strand.
TGACTGTACCCACATCCCATCTTTTAAATGCGCTATTCAGCTGCTGTCAGGTGGATTCCTTTTGGGTGATACAACATTATCATAGACAAATCAGACCCTCTTCATGTGAAATTCACATAAACCAGTCACATTTTTCACAATTTCTTTAACATATAGGGAATCCTGCCCTTTAAAAAAAGTAAGTGATATTGTCCTACATGCTTTTCATTATGTAGCTGTCTGAGAATGTTGGTAAAATACCACACCGGCTCTTAGATTAGTGTATCTACAGATGTGTCTCACATTTTACAGTTCTTTTTCCTCAAAAATACCCTGTCCAAATATTAATTGTTATTATATAGGGAGACTCTTATCTGCATAAAAACAGCTTTGAATTTTCACAGCACTGAAGGTAGAGGACAAAAGTGCTAATAGAGGACATGTTCTTGCATGTATGGAAATATTTGGCAAAAATATACTTGTGAAAAATGCTTACTGGCTCAAAACTGTTTTTCATGTTGTAAAAAAAGAGTGAGAGCACCTGAAAACAGGCCTGCAAAGAGACGGTTCACAAGCAAAGAAAAACTGACTGAAAATCATCATTTCAGGACATGAGATCAGTACTGGATAACAAAATTTTCTCAAAGTGCAGAGCAATGCTTTGCCCAAAAATCAGTACAGATGTAAAATACAGTTTTGCAAATCATCCCAATTGAATGTAAATGTCCTTCTGGCTTAATCAGTCTGAGGAAATGATTCCTCATTTGCTAAAACGGTAAGGCTAAAATTGTTCCAAAATGTGCAGTTATACATGTATTTGAACAACCTGAAGGATAATTAACTGTTAGTAGACCATTCTTGTAGGGCTAGAAATGGATGGTCCAGACTCAAAGAGAAGGTTTTAATAACGTAAGCCTGGTCCTACGTCTGTGAGATCCAATAACTTTTTGATAAGCATGTTATTCTTCAGTCACATTTTTGAGAAGTTGCACTACTACTGAGCCCTTGGCAAAAACATTTCCTTCATTATTTAAGTGCTAAGTAGTCTTTTATTATTCATGGAGATTCTCTGAACAGTTTTATTTTTGCAAGTACCTGCTTGCTTTGAAATATGCTTCTCCCTTTGTTTTGCCAATATATTCAGTACCTGTGGGTTTTCTGTGTTTGTGTGGGAAAGTTTTCGTACAGCAGGCGTTTGGGTGGTTTAGATGCTTTATTGCTTTTCTTCAGGACCCTTATATATTTCATTTTACTCCTGCAATATCTCTCATTCTTACAGAATCTGTAAGTCAGAAGTTTAAGTGCATTTCTAGGACACTTCATATATATATCCCCAACTTGTTGCTCCTTGCTTTCAATTAAGATAAAAAGCCCATATTTTCTGTTTTTGGTATTGGTTTATATTTTTGAAATTGTTCCAATTTTCATTTAAGGTTTTGACACTTTTCTGAAACGCTAGCTGAACTCTCACAACCATTCCAGAAAGAAATGAAGGCTATAAAGTAGAAATAACTTGCCCAAATTCACAGATAAAGTGAGGATCGGATTTGAGATTAGATGCCCTGGTTTCAATCCCACCCCACTGAAGCCTGCAGATGATCTGCCATTGATTTCCTCTGGCATTTGACCAGGCTCTGCATCATCTGTCTCTTCTCACTCTGATTTCATTGCTGTAATCTTGCTAGGGGTTATGAACTTCATTCGTTTCTATCGCTGCAGTTTGTGAATGTCTGTGTTACAAGATTCTTCAATTACTAGGTTTAAAAAAAAAAAAAATTAAAATGATGATTTCATGGATGGAAAAAACCCTGGCATAAATGGGGAGTACTGCAAGCACATCATGTAATGTAGGAGCATGCATTGGCAATGATAGCTGAGGGCTGCTGAATCTTTCACTTTGCTGGTTACTATGAGACTGATCCTGCATCTGCATGCCAAACTATTCTTACTAGTATATGCTTAAAACTTTTTCCCTTGTTATTATTTGACTGTTTTTCTTGAATATTAATTCACCATACTGAATACCTTCCCCAAGTAATTCCTTCTCTACAGTTTATGTTGGAGTAATCTAGAGAAAAGATTCATTGTTTGAAATGTCACATGCCAACTCTTTTGATTGAGCACATAGTTTTCTTGGCATTACGTATCATAACTTTCAGACTAGTATTTCTAGTTTAAAAGCTCAACATTCAGGGTATTTTATTTAAGAATTTCGAGTCAATTTATGAAACCTGTCAAAATACAAGCTTTCAATATGCAGTCTTGTCAATAAGTTCAGTGGCTGAAGTTTCAATTCTGAGCAACTATTATAGCTGGCAAGTTTTAAACAAAATCTAACAGTAAGGGTGTTAATATACACAGAAAGGTTTCACAAATATTTAATTGAGATGATGGATTTCCACACTAGTACTAAGACAAAAGACAATTTTTTCAATAGATCCCTTTGCAGAATAAGTTATAGAACCATAGCAAAAACATAACTAAATATTTTGACATCACGGGAATGTGATTAGCATGATTTGATTTCTCTCTTCTGTCTAAAGCAAAGCATAACAAAGTTAACAGAAGCCAAAAGCTTTACACAGCTCTATTTTGAGGAACATAGAGTGGTAACATTAAATCAAATTTTCAGAGTGGTTCTTAAGATTGGGAAAAATGTATATTTCTATGAGCAAGACAGGAGACAGGAAAGAAAAGGACGTTCTGTAAACATTTGTTGCAAGGCCAGTAAGAGCTTTTTATGTATTTTATACTTATTTTGTAACCTCCTTGAGGATCAGACTGCTGCTTAGTAGTATGCTTTCACCATGTTTGGAACACTGAAAGAATATTAAGGAATACTGTCACACAACCACCTATTATTAACAATAATAAAAAGCAAAACTAAATTTGTTTCGTATGATTTGCCAATCTGACATCTTTGCTGTCGGTAAATATTCATGCAGTCAAGCTTCACTACCGCTGATATTCAAAACATTGATTTTCACCTTTGGATTCTGAGATATTCAGCAAACAAACAAAAGAAAACACATTTAAGTTTGATTGTTATTTTCACTGACATGGTTGATTACCTAAGTCACTCTGAGAGTAGAAACAATGCATGTGACTTATGTAATTAACACAAGGCTAGGAAGCAGTAAATGTTTGCAACACCCCTTTGTAAGTTACTCCAATACAGAAAAGATTTCTGGAAAAAATTCCCAACTATTAAGAAAAGTACAAAAAGCAGACCCCACTTAAACCCTTGTGTTGACTCATCTTTCTCTGGATTAGGAGAAACACTGGTAGAGGTGGCCATAAAGCAGTCAATCACTCTTAATTTGCTTCAAATTTTTGAAACAACAGGGTTTCTCCAGGTTGTTTAATAAAGACTGAGCTCCCTAAAGACCCTTCATCTCACCCTTGAAATTAGGAGGGGCTAGAAATCACTAAGGCTGTCTGAAAAGAGGCAGCTGCTGGCATCACATAACCTCCCATGACCAGCTGGTTCCATTATGCAAACAAGAGTGTCCCTTGGCAAAGCAATCCAATAGGCTCCAGGCTGTGTGGTTGTATTTCAGCTGGTAGATTTGAGTGGGGAAAAACAAAAAAAAAAAAAAAGAGAGGAAAAAAAAAACAGCTACTGAAAGGAAAAGGTGCTGTGTATAAATAGCTCTCACCCTGCTCCTTCCAGTGTTGCTGATTGAATGTTGCTTCAACCTTTTGGTTGAAAAGAGGGGTGCTAATTATAGGCATCAAAGGGTTATCCCACTCTGGTTGCAAAGTCAGTACAGACTGAATGCCAGTCTGAGGAGTGAGCCACCTTTGGAGCTCCTCAATTATGACTTCAGTCATAGTGATCTCTTTATTTGCTCATGAGAAACATCTTGAACCTCTTTCTCTTTCCTGTCAGGCTTTTTCACAACTGCTTGCAAGGAGCGCAAATGTATGGTGATTGTCCTTTCTCCAGAACCATCAAACTCCAAACAAGATGATGATTTAAAGGTACTATTTTAGTGGGGGCAATAAGATGCCCAAAGATCCCTTTTTGCTATGTCTGTCATTAATTATGCAAGTACTAAAAATAGTGGTGTCAGTAAGCAGTGTGTTGTTGTCTGAAGGAAAATCTCAGACGTGTACGAAAAGGAAAAGCAAGATGCAAAAGAGATCTTCACTCACTGTACAAGATAGTCCTTTTCCCACCTAGAATAGTCTCATTTTTTAAAATGATGTTACTCTAAAAATCCCATAACCCCACAAGCAGAAGGATTGCCAGAGCTGCCTGAGAGAATTATTCAGGCAATCCCCAGTGACTTCAACAGACCTGTCTGCAAATCCCTCATCAGCATCATTTTGTACAAAAACGGTACAAAACCAAAAAGCAAATTCTTTACACAAAGTATGACTAATTGAGATAAGCTTTTCCCTCTCAGTGACTTGCCATATACCACTTAGTAAAGCTGTGATCATAATGCAAAAGAGAATTCGTTCTACCATTTCAGTGTTATCAACATGCATTTTTACCTCTCCCTGTTCTGATCAGTGAAGGTGTTTTGTTAGTTTATGAAGCACAAGAGGCATGTGGCACCTCACAGAAAAGCAAAATAGAATAAAAAGATCAAGATTCCTGCTTCAGCCTTCAGATCAAGACTCAAGAACCATTGGAGCACTACCCTGTGGCTCTCCCAGGGCATCAATTCAAATTCTGTTCACATTTAAGCATCCAAAACAAGGCCTTGTGTATACTGAGTGTGTGTCTAACACTAAGTTTTGCCTAAAAACATTTTACCAACTGTTCTATTCTGAAAACAACCGGGTTTGTTGTAACAAACACATTTCTTGGACATGATATAGTAATTTTCCATTCTTTCATATGAAAAATAGTTACTCAGATTTAAAATAAAGCTGTCATAAATATATGAACCTATTTCCTTTTTCTTTCTTCCGTTATCATCATTCATAAGTCACCATGTAACAGATGCTGTTCCCTTTAACTCCAGACTGGGATATTTTTCATTTTCACAACAATTTTTTAGATTCTGAAAATGCTGAAGCAGGTGATTTTAAACCTCCTACTTACTTTCAAAGTTGCTGAGGCTGCAGAATCAATCTCTGCAATGGTTATCTTCTTTAGGTCTCTCATACATCAGTAAAATAGATATACAGTTTTTTTCTCATTCTGTTGTGTCTGGAATTAAGGTGGAAATCAAGTTTTCTTTATAGATTTACAGACAGATAAAGATATTTTTCCAACATGCTGTCAAAGTTAAGTAATGATACAATCCTATTGGTGTTTAAGAGAAGCCGTTTAGTGAATTAAAATTTAAGGGATAATTAAAAAAAAGATGAACTGCTCACTAGTAGCACGACTAGAGATCATGCCACTGCTGAAGATATACTATAGCAAAAAAAGATAGCAAGAAGAAATCTTGTCTACTTCAAAAACTGAATGAGAACCTGAAATCACAGTGAGTGAGTGAGAAGGGAGCTCAACCATTTAGCATTTCATTCTCTGATGTTTTTGAGAGAAACCGCTTGAGCCTCCTTCTCCCTTTCAAGCCAGTCAGAGGTTTCATGCCACAGAAACGTTTCTGCAGGTCTATTTTGCAAGATTTTGTGTGGACCAAAATAATGAAAGCAGGAAATGACAAAATAAAATTTTAATGGAGACTGTTGCAAGGCCATTAAAAGAAATGGATGGAAACATTTTGCTGGAAAATGGAGGTGCATAAAGTAGCTGTGAAAATTTTTGTCTTCTGGTAAAACACACAGTTGTTGCTGACAATAAAACTAACACCAAAATTGTTCCCTTTCAGCCTTCAATGCATTCTATCTTTGGTTTCCAAAACCCAAAAATATCCTCTCAATTTTAAACGCTTCCTAAGGAATCTCTCTCTTTTCTCTTTCCAGTGGTGGAAAAAAAGAGAAGAAGCTTCTGCCAAAGCCCAAAATATTTGATATCTCCAACATTTAGTTTTGAGTGCAACTGCAAAAAACAAAGCCAGCTTCCTTGTGAACCCTTTGAGCTCCTGATGGAGCTGTCTCCTCTTCTTGGTGCAAAAGATCTGGCCTCATGGGATTTCCTGGGAAATTTGCCTCTGGCACTAGTAGGTGCAAGGTTTCGCACCTCGTTTTCTCCTTTGTTCACAAGCATTTTTGTCCTCCCCAACTTCTTGTCTTTTTCTTCTTATGGCTGTCACAAGGCAGAGAAGGGACATATTCCTGACTTCCTCATTGCTCACAGCCTCCATTCATGGTCAGAGAGAAGAACCGTAGAATCTTTAGAGTTGGAAGGGACCTTTGAAGGTCATCTTGCCCAAGTCCTCTGCAAAGAACGCCAACAGAAACACTCTCTCCCCATGCCAGTTTGATTCTGGGCAGTAGGTGGGGCAGAGAGCCTAGTGGTGCCATGTCATGCATGAGGCAGAAGAGCGGGGCGGCCAGCAGGGCAGCCTTTGAAGCTCTGAGGCACCATGTGTTTGGAGTCCTGGTGAAAACCGCAAGCCCTCACTCAGCCTCCAAGCAGGGCATTTGGATTAACACACGCATGTTCAACCCATGGGCCACATAGCTTTCAGTGCGACCCACCCCTGCCGCCACACCCTCATGGTGGTGGTTCTTCTCCACTGAGTGGCCCTGCCCAGCCCCTCAGTGCCAACCAAACATCAGTGTGCTGTTAACTCCATCTGGGCTGGAACAAGGGCACAGGGTGCAGTGCAGTGCCAGCTCAATTGATGGCAAATAAGTTTCCGGATTTTGGTACACTCGCTAAACACAGTTCTGTGAACAGCAAAATATATGCAGTGGCACTTCCCATTTTAATAAAGGAATTTGAGAATAGGTTTCAAGACTATCAAAAAATTGTTTTTGTTTGTTTGTTTGTTTGTTTATTTGCAGGTCCATTTTCAGTCAACAGAATTACATTATTTGCAAATTTTCAAATCGAATGTATAGAGTTGCAATCCAAAATCTGATCATGTCTCTTTACCAGACTCTTATAAACCCTTTCTGACCAGAGAGAAATACCTCTCACTTCATTGCTTTTGGAGCCATCTACATTTATTTGGCCCAAGACAATTCCTCTTCACTCAGTGAGGCCCAGGCAAGCCAAAAGGTTGGACACCCATGGATTAACATTCACCAGAGGCACTGCCCTTCACTTCATCCTTATAGAGGATCCCGGTGTCAACATCCATGATATATTGAGGTGTCATGCTTTGAGGTGGGAAGCACCATTTTCTAAAAGTAGCCTGGAAGGAAAACAGCAGTCTTGCATTCAAGAGGACAACTGCCTTCTAATCTCGATCACTATGCTGAGCTGATGAGTCAATAGACAATGAAGCAAAGGAAGATATTTCTGTAATAGGTCAATTATCTCTGGGTTGTCTTTCCCAATATTTCTCAAAGCTTCTCTTGAAGCCTCAGTCACGGTGCAGCAGTCAGGTCCTGGAAACAGCTGAATCTCCATCCTGGCTACTAATAGTGTGACATTAATTTTCCAAGGCAGTTTAATTTTTTTTTTTTAATTCTATACAAAACACACTGCTCATATCCAGAAGAATCTCATAAGTGAGCAAAAATATTTTCCAAATATGTTATTTTAATTGCTCTATTTCTGTTTGCCTTAAAGTCACACCCAAGGTTTACTTGTGGAAGTATTGCTCTCCATTGTTCTCTGTGTTTCCTTAATTTCATTTTCTTGCTGAGAGTTGATTATGTGCTTCTGCAGGGAGGGTATTTTAGAAATGTATTCTTTGATGACAGGAAAAAATTACTTTGTTTTCTTGCCTTACCACAAATAGTGGAGAAAAGCTTACAGTCTTTGTTTGAACTAAGTCCTGATGACATCAGTAACTGATGTGCTAAAACATAAAATTGAAAGTCCTATATTTTATAAGTCTATCTAATCTGAGCACACTACAATGTACTGAAAGAAATCCAGTGTTGAGATAGAAACTTGATGCTGAAGTCTTAAATCTGCATGATTGGTTTCAAGCATAAGCCTAGTTCATTCAGGAACTACTTGCTACTTGAAGGGATACACAGGAACAACTCTTTTGATTTGTACCCAGGTGTGTCAATATGCAGTCTATCATTTAAGGTCCTGAAATAAAATATTCTATTTTGATCCGGAGAGGCAATTTTTGATGCTTCTGAAACAGAGAACAGTTATTTAAATTTTCATAAAGTATTTCTCTGTCTTCCCAGAAAGAGGCCCTTTCTGATTTTGGGCAAGGAATTCAGACTAAAACATTAATAGGTGGTCACTATTTGTTTGTTATCCATGAAAAGGACATGTAATGTGAATTCCTGGGGGTAGATTTGCATGCATAGCTGCAGCTGTGTATTAGACCTATGGCTTGAACTCACTCATTTCAATAAAATCATACCCTTAAAAAATCAGGCTCTGGGTACTTTGAGCAGCTTGTGAAAAAGGCTGTTGAGTGCAATGGAGACATGCCCTTTCTGTATGACTGACCCACTGCACCAGCCAAGAACCTGAGCTCCTAGACCATCAACAGATGCTTGTTAACAGGAATTCCTTTATGAAATACCCTGTAAAACAAATTTAACTAATGTGTTCAAGGTTTTAAAAATCTGCTTTAATGGCATGAACACTTAGAGTTGTTTTCAAAATACTTCCTTTTCAAAATAATTTACTAAAATATATGCAAACTGATAGAAGTCCTGTCCAAACAGACATTCACACTGAGATGACTAACACCTGAAGCAACAGTTTTCCGTAGAGAAATGGTGACCTTATAAATGAATTTCAGTGACGCAAATGGTATCGCTATGCTCCTGCTAGGACTATGTTGCATCATTTTCTCAGCATGGTCTAGTCTAATTTATTTTCTGCCTTCCTGCCTGGCTGTACCTCAGATCAGTGTTATACTGGCTTATGTAGTTTTGCGGCATATTGTCATTCATAATCAAAAAAGGTGTAAGTGCCAAGATTGAAATGGCTTGATCAAATACAGATTTACCTTCTGAATTTAGCTCTACACAGCAGCAGAGGAAGAGAAGTCATGCACTTCCCAGACAGAAGCTTGTGTACAGCCTGAGAGTACCTGTCAGTATCAGAAAAGGAAAACATAAGAGCACTTTAATTCTCTACAAAGATGATTGAAAAGTTAGGGAACATATTGTAAGACTAAACTGAGACCACTTGAAAGTGGAAATGATCTTCAAGTGTAGTTCTAACCTTAGCTCTCTTTTACAGCAATACCAAGCTTTCAGTCCTCCTCTCTTGTATCTTTTTATGTGTTACACAAAATCTGCTAGGAGCATCTCTATGATCTTTAGAAGTAAAGCAGCAGATAGAAAGACTACCAATACAGGAATTAGGCTGGCAAAGGAAAGTATGAAAAGCTTGTTGCTCAAAATTAGTGGCAGAGCAGAAAGTGTGTCCATTCCTGGATGACTGCATCACCACAAAATAACTCAAGACAATCCTTCTCCAAAGGATTTGCATTCCTTAAACCCAGTAAAAACCATTACTAAAATGGCCCAGATAGCAAAGAATGCATTGTAAACTGAGTTCCCAGAATTGCTATTATAACCTGCACTGAAGAAAGAAATAAGAAATTTTGAATGATTTACTGGGCTTTGCTGTTTTCTTGGGTGATGAAAGACGTACCAGTCAGGTATGTGCTGGCTAGCAGTAGATGACAAAAGCAGCTATGTTGAGCCTTTTGTAAGAAAGTAACTGAGGCAAAGTGCATAACGCCATCGGTTTTCTTTTCCTCCAAAGACCTGGAATCATCAGCTGTCTTCTTTCCTGTTGTATCACAGAGCATCACACTATTCTTTTTAAAGGAGGGGAAAAAAAGCCATCAATGAAACAGTGGACAGATTCCACCTTAGTTCTGTAAGCATTCAGCATTTTCTTTGTGAGCCATGTTGGTCAGCTGTAATTTACCAGCCAAGTCACCCGATTTGCACTGTGCTTGTTTTCCAGCTGAATCCAGGTGTGAGTGCTTCTAGCATGAACACTGACAGATGAGTGTAAAAAAATTCCTTCCTGAGAACACTTGCACCTGCCACTGTGTTACTTGTCACTGAGTATTTGTCTTCTGAATACGTTCAGGAAAAGTTGGACAATGAATTTCCACTGCAGGCAAACATAAGGAACCAAGTGTGAACTCAGAGAAACTTCACTTCCCATTATCCCCAGGGAACATTTCAGCCCCAGCACTTGATGTCCTCAGGGTCTTGAATTTCATAGGAAGAGGAGACACTGCAAAGTGTGGCAGAAATAGTTAAAACATATTTTAACACCCAGGTGTCCACAGACCCAAACCAAATGGATGCCTTGCTTGAGTTATCTGAAATGTGAACAAAACAGCTCTCTTTGTTATTCATTGTGGGCCCACAATGTGAAAGAGGAACGGTCTTTACCGAGAATTTCAGAGGTAAGGCCAAGATTGAGTTTATAATGGAAAACAAGTTTCGACCTTAGCTATGCAGAGCCAGTAGCCTCTCCATAATACAACTGTCAGTTCAATTTTTGTCAGAGATATAAACATGGAATTGAAATAAGTGTTAGACTAGGATTTGGATGAAAGTTTTAATCAGATGAGCACCTGCACTCCAAGTCTTATTAAATTGCTGAGACTGAAATTGTGTGTGAAACATTGCCATCCAGTGGCTACTCGTAAAAACTCCAGTCTTTCTCTTTGTGGAACAGAAAAATGTCCAGGATTATGGCATTCCTCTTTTTCTGTTTTCTGAAGCCACAGTTGTGTCTGCATTAGATCCACAATCCCAGCCACAAAGCTCAAATACTGAGGGTCTTCAGTTCTTTCAAGCTTTATGCTTTTTAAATCAACATTACTTTCTTATATCATTGATATTACAGTATTGACATTTAGGACTCGGAAAAAAATAATTTTCTCTTGTGAAACTGTGGAGTATGCCTCAGAAGAGGAGTTTGCAGCTGAGGGGTGAGAGTCCAAAGGAGTCAAGTGACAAGCCAAAGGCATGCAGCTCGTTCCCCTTTATCCCTTCCTGCTAGCCTACTGCCTGGGGTCCCCTGGAGCTGCCTCCTTCCCCAAAGCTCCATGACTGTTTGTTTTCTTTTCCCTCTGATGGGGGACTGAGAACTCTGAAAGTTCCAAACACTTCTCCCGGTAACTAATTATTTTGCATTACTACAGGACATTTAGAGCACAGGTAGATATAGTGAGTTCCTTCTGCCACCTTGTCACTCACTGAGCTGGAGGGACCGCATTTGATTTTCATTTCCAATAAATCCTCTGTCCCTCTGCAGACCTACAGTGGGATTTTCAGATGGCCAGGGGGAGTTAGAGGCACAGCAGCAAAGATTCAACTGAGGGCTTAATTTCCTTGGAGAACACTAACAGTTTTTAATAAAAGCATCAGCAGCAGTAGTCATCTTTGCAATGGAGGTGTTAATCCATAGGAAATAAGATTGAGAACAGCTGTATTAGTTATTACTGTGGCTTAGGTCCTTTGAGCCATGGCCCACGCTGAGTGGAAATTATGAAGCCCTGCTTCTCTCCCAGTTCCACACGCTGCCTAGTTCTACTTTTTTCTCACCAAGTTCACCAGGTTGTGTTCTCTCATCTTACACAGACAGCATCAAACTGCTGCATCTGGAATCCCATGACAACAAAGTCTTTATTCCCATTAAGAGACACTGTTGCCCACAGCTGAAATCATTATCTCACCAAGCTGCAAGGAAGTCCACGTAGTGTAAGACTGAAGTTTGTTCCGCAGGTCTGGAGAGGAGTTCCAGCATTTGGACTGGTTGGTACACATCCTAAAGGATGGAAGACCTTTGAGGATAAATATTTGATCTGTCTGTGGTATCTCATTGGATTACAAATGACAGCTATGGTAAAGGTCACACTTACTACTAAAGAATAAAGGGTTAGCACAAAAATGAATTTTATTTTATAAAAAATAAAAGTAACTGTTCGATTGCTACAGCCAGGCAAATAAAATAAAGATGTTAAAAGTTTTGGAAGTTTCTCCTTCTGGAGATCTGCCCTAGCTAACCAAACTCAGAAGCAATCTGATAGTCCTATTAAATGTTATCTTTGTGGAATCAATCAAAAGGACACTAAATAATGCATATCTCTGGGACTGATGCACAAATTATTACCCTGTCTGATAAGTATGCCTTATAGATTACTCACCTACGTATCTGAAGAGTCAAATTCATCAAACAGTAACCCATCCCCTAAATTCTACCCAAAAGAAGAGGAATCCAGGAGTCTCACTGTAAATCTCCAGAACATCAAAGGATTATAGTATTTAAACAAATCACCGGAGCCTTTCCAGGCTCTCTGCTTTCTTTGCTTTGCTAATTAACTTTTCTGTAACTCATTGTATTACCTTGCTGCAACTGGGAGCTGGCACACTAATCCATCTGCAAGGTGACCCCTGCTGTGTGCTATGCTGATTGGGATATTGATATGCTGCTGTGGGCTACAAGACATATCTGTTTCTGTCCCTTGTCTGTCATTTGTAGATACAAAGGGAAGAATGGCTCAGAGTCTAACAAGAGAAGTTGATCCTATCATATCTCTAGACTAATGCAGGGAACAAAAAGACTGGGATAACCATCCTCAGTTAGACATTATGGTGATTGGCTTCGTTACCATGTCTGTGATTGATCTGTGCTTTGAGAGACTAACTCAAATCAAACCTCTAAACAGATATAGCCTTTGTGATTGTTAATTTTAAGGCAGGATTCAGTGCTTTTTAGCTCCTGGGCTTATCTTCACTCTCTCTGCATTTGAATCTATATAATCAAAGTCCCTTTGGGAGCTCTGACTTACTGCAGTCAAACTCTCTGCAGTTATGGAGGCCAATAGAAACGATCAACACTTTTCCTTAAGTCCCCTAGACATACTGTTGATTATCACTATAAATATTTTTCAGCGGGATTTACTCCGCTCTTAAAAAAGGGCAGGTGTTAAAGTTATTAGAAGTACGTTAAAAGTTTGCCAGTTAATACCAGCCTAGAGGTCTGTTTACCGATGATAACACGAAAAAATAAGAAAAAAAAAGTTCTCTGGGAATTAGGATTTGTCAGTTATTTCAGAAAGTTTGGGATCATTTTGGGAAAACCAATTTTTAGAAGAGGAAGCTGTGTTAAAGTACCATTTCAGTAATCAGACGCTCTAAATCCAAAATGTAGGAAACCTTTCTTGCATGAAATAGTGTGTTTCAGTTTCTAGAGATATCTTTTAAAGAGTCAGTCAAAGATTACAGAGTTTGGTTGCACTGGGATCCCCAGGTGACAGCACAAGTGTGGACAAGTGCCTTTAAACAGTCAGCTTTCACCTGCACAGTAAGCTGGTGAAGCACTATTTCCACCACATCGTATAAAACAGGCACCTGAACCTCTTCCTTGCTCATACAGCACACAGCATGCACTTATGCCTGCCAGAGAAACGGGAGTAATAACAGATCTGACATCCTGTTTGGCATTACATACAAATTATTCCCATATATATTATGCCCCATCAAACGTTACTGCATATTTTTCTGTCCCCAGCTCAAAAAAGAAAAAAAAAAGAGAAAAAGAAGAAAAAGAAAAGTGGTTTTGAGTTTTCCTGCTGAGATTGCTACAGCAGTCTTCTGAACAGCCCAAATTTTGTAACCAAATGGGGTACAGAGTTAAAAGGCAAAGAGATGTAAATTAATTGTCTGGAAAGTTCCTAAGTGAGTTTTTGAGTGCAGATTTCCAAGAATGTGCTCTAATACAGAAAGAAGCATTTTTTTTTTGCTGAGAGCAGCAAGTGCTGCTGATTTACTGGAGTTTATATTGGCTAGCTGCCTGGTTATAGTCCTAGGCACAGAATTATTTGCCTTCCAAGCCGCCAGCATTAAGTCCTTCAGCTCATCTCTATTTACTTCAGGAACAACCCAGGAGGTAGGAAAATTGATGCAGGCTTTCAAAAAGGGGTCAGACACACTGAGTATACAATGGTTACACTCACAGTGGTCTCAATTTTCACAGGTCTGTTCCAGATCTTGTAAGCCCATGTCCCTGTCCTGTGAAAGCAGACACAGAGTATTGCTGTGCCTTGGAGAGGAGAGGGGTGTCATGTAAGCAGCTTTGTGTAAGATGGGGACTGACCTGATGGTTCAAAAAGCATTTACAGTAACCAAGGATATTAAAACATCATAACATGAAGGTATTCCCACACACAGTGCAGTGGCCCATGTCAGCATGAGGACCTGATAACACCATGCATTGATGCAGCTTGAAGAGGATTTTATTGCAGAGGTAACCCTGCAGTTCATCCTGGCATTCCAGCCTCCTGTTATGAAGAGAAACGCATTTACATAGCCTACCCTGAAAAATGTTGGAACAAGATACAACATCCCTCAACAGCCTGTTCCAGAACACTAAAATATTTATAGTTCATTTTTTCTTCCTAAATATTTAGCCAAAGTAATGTTTGCTAAAACTTCAGCTGCTATTTTCCTGGGTCTGTGCTGTTGAGCAGAGAGAATGATGGGTCACTGTCCTCTTATAATAATCTTCTAAATTTTACAGGGTTGAAAGGCTATCAGCATTACCTCTCCCCAGTCACAGTTATCTCTTTTCTGGAGGTGACAAGTCCTCCTCTCTTTCATTTCTCACAGATAATGTTTTTTAAACACCTTTCACTATTTTCACTGTTCTTTTTTGGAATGTCTTCCTTTCAAAGTGTGGCATCCTGACCTCTCCAAATGCTGTCACACCAGCACCACAAAGAGTAAATTCTTCTCAGTTCCATGACACTCTTGTTAATGCATCCCAGAGGGAGACTGATTTGCAGTGCAACAGTATGTTACTTGCTGATTTTTTTCCAGTTTGTGATCCCCACTCCCCATTCTGCAATTCTGCTATCTTGCCAGGCATTGACCATTTTGTGCTTGATTTCATATTATTATCATCCTATACATTTCTTTCTACTAATCTTCATTATGTTCACCTTAGATCCTCAGTTTCTTCAGACAGAATGGCTCTCCAGCTGGTACAAAGCCACTAATCACAGTTGCAGGTACTGTTTTCAATAGTAGAGACTGTGCTGGTAAGCAAGTGTCCCAGCACAGCTGGACCAGTACAGGAGTGGAGCTCTCCACGATTAAGGTTCTTGGATTCCTGGAGGCTTAAGTACCCACAGAAACATAGCAGTAACATCAGAGATGCAAAACATTTTATCCAGTATATTAGTTTCCTTTTATTATACCTCTAACAGAGAAAAAGATATATATTTTTTGACGGAAATATTGCTCAAGTGCTTTGGTCTTTCAGGTATTAGCATCTGCCTGCTAACAAGGGGCTGGGTCCCATGCACACTCAGTAGGTCACAGCTGAACCAATCCCTTTCAACTGGCAGCCTTCTGAAAGCAGTTCACACACTAATGCACGGTAATGTCATAATCCAGGAATGTCTTTGTAACCTACTGCACCTGTCAGCTCTTGAAAGCACAGGTTGTTGAACTCATGTGGTAGAATGGGCTGCTTTTAAAATACAACTGTTGTTAAGAAGTGTAGTTACCAAATTACAGTTAATGTACAATGCCTTTTAAAAGGGTTTAAAACAGCAGATGCGTACATTAAAAATAATACCTATGCCTACATTCAGCTGATCTTTGGACTCTAGGAGAATGGAACTTCCATCAGAAAGCAACAGAGGAGAAAAGATATTCTTAGACTTGGTAAAGAGAGACGTGATAATTAATATTAAAGTAATAGACTGGAAATGGTCTAGATTACTGTCACAGTGGCCAAGCAGTGTTGCTTAATAAGATGCTTGCATATACATCGTGCCATAGCAGATGCCATGAATATCCACAGGGTCTAAGAGAATGTTCTCTTCCTCCACTCCACAGGAGCAACGACACTTTGGTTTTTGTTACATTTGAACTGTTCTCACTCAAGACCAAAAAGAAGTCTTTTTCTGTTTCTGCCTCATCTTATCTTCTTTATATGGTCTTTAATAATGGGCACCTTCCATCACGTTCCGTATGTAAGTATTTGAAAGATATGCATTTGACCAAGTGGGTAAAGCATTTTATGAAGATAATTTATGGGTAAAAATTATGCATACGTTTCCTTTCATTTGTAAAACGTGCCACAATTTAGTCTTTTGTCTGTGTGTTTACACTGACCTGAGATCCTACAACTGAAAATCCATACAGAACAGC
Source organism: Gallus gallus (assembly GCF_016699485.2). Lineage (NCBI taxonomy): Eukaryota > Metazoa > Chordata > Aves > Galliformes > Phasianidae > Gallus > Gallus gallus. Next base: position 46,680,739 of record NC_052532.1, read on the forward strand.
ATTTTAGTTTATCACAGAGAACATTGTTGGTTTAAGCAGAGGGATTCCTAATACTGTCTCTCTCTTCCTCTACTTCCTTTTACTCGCTATCTAGAATAGACAGTAAAGTATCTGGTTTACTTTTCATTTTGTATAGCACATTATGGAGTCTGATTCTTGTTTGGGTCGTAGACTGAACTATCTACAGCTGATAGCAACTGAAATACTACTGAAGGTAAAGGAAAATACCTACTTTGAGACCAACCAGAAGTTTGATACACTCCATGAGATGGGGGCGCAGACTCTTCTTGATATGCATGCTCTGCACACATACCATCACTGCTTCTAGTTAGAATGTATAATGAGAATGGTATGAATTTTGTTTTATGGATCAATTGTTATTAAAAATAATTACACAGCATTAGGCAGCAGCCACTTTCAAAAATGTCATTATCACAACTGCTGGATTCATCTAAAAAGGAATACCATTTACATTACGGGGGAATAGTCTGCAAGCTTTGATTTATTATTATTTTTTTAATGTACAGAGAAACAAAACAGATGTATTAAAATGCAGTGGCTTGTTGCAAAACAGTCTTAGACAGTTTTGATGACATATCATTAACACCACCAATGGGTGGGAACAGCCTGGTCAGTGGTCAGCTCTGGCTGGCAGTGCCCAGATGGGCAATACTCTGGGATCTCCAACAGTGGCAGATGCTTTCCAAAAAAAAAAAAACATTATGTGAGTTCAAATACACCAAAGAGCTCCCCGATGTGTGGGGAATCTCATTCTCCAAGGTCACTCTCCCACCACTTTGTGGGAGATTCACGCCCAAACGTGAGGCACCAGCTAGCTGTGTGCTGGCTCTCAGCCATTGCATTTCAAACTCTGGTATAGCAGCTTAAACTACTCCTTTTGTTTATTTAAAACTATGCAAAAAGACATACCTAGGCTATGAACCATGTCAGCCGTAACATAAGTGAACTACACTTCAGGAACTGCCATGTCAGATTTGCAAGAGAGGTGGCCACAAGCAACACTTCTGAAAGCTACAGCAGATATGTCTTCCACAGCGCTAATATTTCTCTATGCCTTGGACTCTTGTACTTATATGTTGGTGAGGTACAGTGTTGGCGAGGGGAGGCAAAAGCTATAGGGTGAATATAACATGAGGAAGTTTAGAAGTGAGCTAAATCACAAAATATCTGTAGGGTATTAGCTATACATTATGAAATGCCTTTTTTTCTATGAACCCACATAGACTCAAAGTACACATGCAAGAAGTAAAGCCATGCCCTAACATAGCGGGATATCAGATATACCTAAATATATATTTGGGGCCATGACTGTGCAACATAAGTCTATTTGTTGCTGCATATATGATGGGACATGCATTAAATATGAGGATATTGATAGGTATGCACTGTGTGCAGTAATAGTCTATTGAATACACTACTGATCTCTGCAACTAGAATAAAGTTTGTTTCATTGCAGTTTTGTTTTGTTTTCACATTCTCTTTTCTATCTATGATTTGCCTTTCTTGCCCTGGCAAAAAGATCACCTGTGGATTATTCTTGGAGCACCTCCCCTACGAGGACAGGCTGAGGGAGCTGGGCTTATTCAGCCTGGAGAAGAGAAGGCTGCAGGGTGACCTCATTGCAGCCTTTCAGTACCTGAAGGGAGCCTATAAACAGGAAGGGAGTCAACTCTTTGAAAGCGTAGATAACAGCAGGACAAGGGGGAACGGTTTTAAGTTGAAAGAGGGAAGATTTAGGTTGGATGTTAGGGGGAAGTTCTTTACCAGGAGAGTGGTGAGGTGCTGGAATGGGCTGCCCAGAGAGGTTGTGGATGCCCCATCCCTGAAGGTGTTCAAGGCCAGGTTGGATGGGGCCCTGAGCAACCGGGTCTAGTAAATAGGGAGATTGGTGGCCCTGCCCGGCAGGGGGGTTGGAGATTCATGATCTTGAGGTCCCTTCCAACCCAGGCCATTCTGATTCTGTGATTCTGTGATTCTTATATTGTCTCATAATGAAATATACATTACATCATCTGAGGAGAGAAATGTACACAGTGTGCTCTAGAAGCAAACTGTGCAGACTGAATTGAAATGGAGAGTCCGGAGGAAGGTACTTGGAGGTGAGGAAAAGGGGAGGCAGAAAAAAAAAGTCCTGGAAATTAAGTTGTTTCAGATCATGGAGGAAAGTACATGTTTTGAGGGAGTGTACTGAATAATAAATGTAGTGGACTACGACTGAAATAAGGCCAGAGGGATTGTCAGTGGAATAATCTTTCCAGATGAAAAATAAGCAAAAAAATCCTATTCTAAAATTGTAAGTCAAAATTTACTCTTTATATATCAAAACAAAACAAAACAAAATAAATAAAATAAAATAAAATAAAATAAAATAAAATAAAAACACGTTCATGTCATGGGGAGTTGTAACAGTAGAAAATGATCATAAAATAAAAAAGAACCAAAACAGGAAATTGGAGAAAATGCACAAATAAAGCAAAATTGCTCATGTTCCCCTAGGCATACCAATATCAGAAGCACATCTTGTGTGTCTCCCTTAAGCTGGGTCTGTTTACTGAAACAGAATCCTCGATGGAAGTAGACTGAGCTGAAATTTTCTTTTCATTGGTATTATTGTACATGTTTTTTCAGACAGATGAATAACATCTCCTCTTTCTCCAGCAGCTGAGCTACATCTATGCAGAATTCTAAAGAAATGTTCATAGAATCATAGAATTACCAAGACTGGAAAAGACCTCCAAGATCATCCAGTCCAGCTGTCCGCCTACCACCAGTATTTCCCCACTAAACCACATCCTTTAAACTTAGTACATCAAAACATTTCCTTAACACCTCCAGGGGCAGTGACTCCATCACCTCCTTGGAAAGCTCATTCCAGTGCCTGACCACACTTTTGGAGAAGAAGTTTTTCCTAATGCCCAACCTGAATCTCTCCTGGAGCAACTTGAGGCCATTCCCTCTAGTCTTATCACTAGTTACACGGGAGAAGAGACTAATCCCCACCTTGCCACAACCTCTTTTCAGGTTGTTGTAGAGAGCTATAAGCATTTCACTGAGCCTTCTCTTTTCCAGACTGAACAACCTCAGTTCCCTCAGCCACTCCCCATAGGACTCGTGTTCCAGACCCCTCACCAGCTTCAGTGCTCTTCTCTGGACATGCTCCAGGGCTTCAATGTCCTTCTTGTAGTGAGAGGCCCAAAACTGAACACAGTACTTGAGGTGCAGCCTCACCAGAACTGAATACAGGGGGACGATCACTTCGCTGCTCCTGCTGGATGCACTATCCCTAACACAAGCCAGGATGCTGCTGGCCTTCTTGGCCACCTGGGCACACTGCCCTCTGAGGAGACCTCTGAAGGACCTTCCTACCTCCAGGCAGATTGACACTTTCTCCTAACTTGGTTTCATCTGCAAACTCGCTGAGGGTACACTCAATCCCCTCATCCAGTTGAAGTTATTTTAAGCTAAAAGAATGAAGATTTCAAGGTGGTACCACAGACAGCAGCAATCTCTATCACAAGCCTCCATCACAAAGCTTCTGATTTCTGCCCAGAATCCTTTGCTGCACAATCCAGCAGGAGCTTGACATGCTGCTTATGGTACATTGTGTCAACACTTCTGTCCTACTGTAGCAGTACCTGCAGCCTCACGACCTCTTTGTGTTAGGTATTATTAGGCATATGGAAATTAGATGGTCAGGTGTTTACATCATAAGATGTTAATACACAAGATGAAGAAGGGGAGTGCAAGAAAATATTGAGCTGGTAGTACTCACTGAAATAAAAGATGGGCACAATACAGTGGATGCCCTCCCAATACTGAAATTTGTAGCAAAGAGCTTATGGCGGGGTTGTGCGGTGGAAGTTTAAGGAAAATATGTTTGGACAACAAGAGCCTTCATGCATCACCATCCCAACAAATTCAATTCTATTACAGTGTGCTGATATATGGAAAAAAAAAGGTTGAGTGCAGTGATTAAAACAGTCAAGCATGCATCTGCTTGTCTCATATACAGAATTAAACTGAGATAAAATGAAAGGCTTTCTGCTTTTCCTGTGTTTGTTTCTGTTAGGTCCCTAAAAAGCAGAACTTACTAAGTTCAGTCAGCATGTCCTTCAGGTGGTTGATCTCACCTTTCTGCACTCAAGTGCTAAATCCGGAACCTGATCATTCTCAATCGATTTCTAGGAGTAGATAAAAAATAGATAAAAATCAGCCTCCTTCTAGTAAACTTTGCACAAACACAGTGCAGATACTCCTTGACCCAAAAGAGCATAAGATGATCAGGGAGAAAGCATACAGACACGCAAGTGCAGATTTAGCTAATACCTTTTAAACCACAAAGCAGGGCTTTCAATTACCTACTCCCTGATAAGCTCAGTGTGCTTTTCACTGCTTTCCCTCCATTTTGCTCTTGTCCTCCGTCCTTTTGTAGCCCTGATTAAAACTGACGTCTTTGTTCCTCCAGATTCCCCTCTTCCCTCTGGAAATGTTTACCCAGTGGATTTTGAGGATTTGCTATATTTGTTTTGGATTTCTATGTGTCTGGGCAGACAAAATTGCTGGCATACTGTTGAACACGATCCAAATGAAAACTGTTAGCAGAAATCTTGGTGATTTCCCATGTGTATGTACTGTGCAATGTTCATGCAGCACATATTCAGCATGTCTGTCATGAACGTTGACAATACCTGCAAATTTCATTCTGCAAAGGCAGACACACATCAGTCCCTGATAAACCGCTGCTTTTTTCTGCCTGTGCCTGATGCTGCCCAGTGCCTGATGCAGTCGGTGTGAGGACAGCAGGAGTAACACAGAACACGGGTGACACCATGGGCTCCGATTCTGCTTTGCAGCCAGACAGACCCAGGGCTTCTCTGCTTAGCACTCTGTGGGTGTGCTGCAGCACAGTGCTCCCAGGTCACATCACACACAGCACTGTTTTTAGGGAATCCCAGCTGCCTCCTGCCCCTGCTTACTACTCTGGCATGTGAACAGGCCTGCTCAGCGTGGCCTAGTTTGGCCTGGCTTGGGCTGCCTCACCTCAGCACCCTGTGAGGTCAGCCTGGAACAAGGCCTGCATTCACTGCTGAGCTGCACGGCAGGCCCTGCTCTCATCTCACAGCCATTCAGGCACTAATCAGACTTTGATTAACAAATGCTAACAGCATTCAGCTTCAGAAGCTTCATCCCACTCCCCTGCCTTGGTTACATTTGCAAGGCAGGTTTTTAATCCCTTTTCCTGAGGCGAGCTACCTACACCTCTTGAAAAAGACTGAATACCCCCTACACAAAGACATTTTGTTCAAGCTGATGGATGAGGCTCCCGAATTTGACAGAATAAATCCACTGGCAATGTAAACATGGCTGAAAATATGCAGTGTGTTCAAAATTTGCTGGAGTGGGCACAGCAAGTATGCAGCTTCCTCGAGGAAGCTGAAAGCTAAACGCACGTTGTGAGCGGAGTTCTCCGGACTGACCACAAGATGTCCTCCCTACGCCAACACAAGCCCTGCTAAGTCTGTGCCAAAGTGCCGACTTGAAAGTGGCTTTTGTGCAAAGGCATGAAGTCCTTCAAACTGATTTACAGCTGGAATAACTTTTCAGTTTAATATTTGTCATGAATTTACCCGTTTTTCTGCTTTTCTTTTCCTTGTTGCGTTCACTCAGAATTAATCCAGTGTGGGTTTTTGTGTGCTGAAAACAGGGTGCCACGATCCAGCAGGCTGCAGGCGCAGTTATCCAGGCCTCACTGTGCTCCTCAGAATGGTTACAGTGCTGTCCTTCACAGTGTGGCATGGCTTTAAGCCTCTAGTTGGGCAAATAGTAAAAAGACAGGAAGAAAACTGTGCACTTGCTGTACTAACATCTGGGTGAAATGCTAATTATGTTGCTGTAGGGATCAGCTGTAGAGATGAAAACCAATTTCCATTTCTATCCAGAATTCACTGTTTAGGCTCGTAGGCTGACTCCCATAGCCTGGAAGATGAAAATTTCCATGTACACCCAGAGGCAGCAGGTGACAGGCAGGAGTAAGGACTCAAAACAAAGAAACATAACTGCTCTGTATATAGAGTTATATCACAACCATCAAGTAAAAAATGACAGCATGCTTAAAGTCAGCATCAAAGTAGGCCACCATCTGCTTTAACTTCCAGTTTTTCATAGTGAGGAGTTTAAAATTAACATTCCTTGGCTCAGCAACCGGACTCGTCTGTCTCAGTAGACGGGTACAAGAAGGTGTGGGAACCATGTCAGTCGGTTCTGGATGTGGTCCAACAGAACTAAGGCCAAAATGTATGATGTCCACTGATTGTGTTCTGCGCTATGTTATGTATTCAAACCAAAATAAACAGCAGTTCAGTCTAACGTTTTTAGATGATTTCCCACAGCTATGAAAATGCAATCACATTATACTTACCTCTAGTGCAAAGTTTATTTGTTGTTACGTGACATTCACAGCATTGGCTTTCTTTAAAATAGTTATTTGCATTCAAAGATAGAAAAGGGAAAATAGTTGATACTAAAATAGTAAAATATGTCCAGCTGTCTTATAATTTGGGAGTCAAATATCTCTCACTACTAAGGAAAATGCAGAAACATGGTTTCATTATCCCAAGTTAATCACAAATTTGAATATAACTTGACAATGTTCCAGTAATAGTGTAAAAGCCCAGTAATAGCTACATGTACAAAGACATAAGAGTATCATGGTGAGATAAAAATGCATCTCTTAGTTAACAGGAAGAAAGAAAAGGAAGTTATAAAATCTAAAATTCACTTTTGAAACAAAGGGGTTCATTCTAACTCCTGCTACGTCAGTATTAAATTCCATATATGATCAACCACAAAGGACAGTGAGATTCCTGCATTAATGCTTACCAAAATACTGGTAAAGAGAAGAGCCTTATGAATTGACATAGCATGTGGAAATTTTGATTAAAGAAAAAAAAATCTAGTTCCAGAATGAAAAGTCCCTATACATTTTTCTGCTTCTCCAAGTGGTCCTCAAGGCTCATAAAAAGAATCATTTTAAACGCTGGTAAGATGCAAGCTCTGGCTTTGAAAATCCATATCCTGCAGATTAGCAGAAACCAAGAATGTGTACTGGGCACTACAATTTTTTAAACATGCTTTTCTCACACTCCTTCCCAATTTGACACTATACAACATACTTTGGCCTATGAAGAATGAAAATTCAGACATTATTTCCCAGCATACTTAAAGGATTGGCTAATAGTCATGACAGTTTTTTCAAATATGTGTTTAGAGACTGGAAAATCAACACAAGATTAGAGTAAACCAGTGGCCAGAAGCCTTAGGAAAGTAAGCAGCTGCCTTCTGATACCTTCTGCTTGAACATGGGCACCAAGACAGCAGATCTGGTTGAATGCTATGTAGAGTGCTCACAGACTGTGGTGGATAGGTCTGACAGGAAGCACTGATTTATATCAACCAAAGTTTTAATCTTTAATAATCAGAGGTTCTAAATACTCAAAGTTGCAAGTCCCAGCAAACACAATACTGTAGTCTAGCCAAGACTTAAATCATCATATTGCTATAAAAGAGGTATATAGCTATAGGAAAAAAAGCCTAGGCATGGGAAAGGCATGGGAAAGACTGAAAGTTCCTGGGTTGCAAGAGTGCTCCATCTATATCACCTCTTTAAGCAGTCCTATAAATCGTTTCTCATTCTTCTAGAAATACAAATGTGTTAAACTCCAAGCTGGAGTAGGACGTGAAACAGAAGATGGTGTAATGGAGAGCTCAGGCATGCAAGCATGTTGGGCATGTTCTGGGTACAATGGTCACATTATAGTGGAAGATCTGAGGTGCTGCAGTTGCCACTGCTTGTCCAGGACTAATTTCAATACAAGGTCAAGGGAGATAAAGGCTACAATGCAGTACTGCTGCATCTTTGCAGATCCTACAGAGATCACCAGGAAACTGCATCTACCTACATTACTGCAGAAGGTGAGAGAGTTAAGTAATCTGCTTTTGTTTCTGGTCATTCAGTATTCAGTGAATACCGGATTTTAGTATTCACCTGTGTGACTTGGGAGAACAATACTTACACGTAGAGTTTTACTAGGGAGGAATATATTCCCTCCATTGTGATACTAGGAACAAAATATGGGGAGGAAGGGCTACTCCCCAGCTCTTTTTCAAATCCTTTCAAGCAAAATATGGCCATCCAAAGCTTTAAGGAATCCATGAGCACTTACATTCAGAAGCTCTAAGGGCTCTAATTATAACCAGTTCTTCACCGCTGACATAGATGATGAGGAGGAGAAAATGAGATCTCAGTGTGTACCTTCTGGTTTTTATTCACCTGCAGTGAATGTCAGAAAGATAACTGGCTTCTGTTGACTGCATATGGCACCACTGTCTCTTGATACTAGGAAGAAGCACTATGAATGGCTGATATGTGTAACCGATTTGTTCTAAAGTTGGTACTTGTTTCTAGATTAAAGCCTCAGCACACAAATCTGCTTGTACAAACTCTCTGGAGATATTACATTTATGTCAAGAATTAAGTCTGGTGCTCAGGAAAAATTACACAGTAGCTAGAGAGAAATAAAAAGCCAACAGGATAGAAGTGCATAATACAAGAGAAAAATGAAGACACAAAAAAGGAATTGGTTGTTTGTGAGGTTGTGGGGCTCTATTGCTTAACCCAGCTGGCCTGGGGGAAGAGAAAAATAGGATAAATAAAAATAGGCAGGAAAGAAGCATTGCCAATTAAGTTTTAATGTGATTTGGGCAAGAAAGTAGAAATGTTTAATAGAGATCTAATGAAACTTGAGTGCATTAACTGGCAGGGGCAAAGATACAAAAAGGAGGAGTTCTTAAAGAATTAGAAGTTCTCAACAATGTGTTTTCTCCAAGGAGAATTTCAAAACATGACACTAATTCCAGCAGTCTTCCCATTTTCTGTACCAGGTTTTCTTTCCATTCTTGAATCTCTACATACCTCAATAGCTTCAGGAATGTTGCAGAGGGATAGTTTAATTGTTTGGTAGTTACACTTGCTGACAGTAGTTAGGAGAGATTTGCAAGCTTTTAGAAAGACAGAAAAACAGAAAGACAGAAGAAGCTGAGAAGAAAGACAGAAAAAGCTCTGAATAAATACAGAAAAAAATAGCAACAGAAATCAAAGTATGCTCCAGGGGAAGCTGTTCTCTGTGGCTGCAGCAGGTGCAGCAAGTGATGTAGTTTTGCTCTGCAATGAGAATAAGATACGCCACTGTGCATAGTCCCACTGGGACTTGACACATGATGTAGAACATCATGTTTTGACATATGATGTGCCTAAGCAGCACAGTTTTCCTTGCCATAGCATACAAGGACTGGAAGAAGATGACTGATAAACCTGAGGTTGACAGGGGCCAGAGTTGCTTACCAAATTCCCTTGAGATTTTCCTGAAGATATAATGTCACCAAAGTCACTTCTGTGATCTTTAGACTAGTGCAGCTTTTTGGGTAGGCTGGACTACGAGGTGCTTTGAGACAGAGATTTCTCCTTCTGTCCTTTTCTTAGCTTGCCTAGTGCTCAGCGTAGAAACTGTTCCCACTAACAATGGCTTAAACTCCCAAACTTCTCATAATTCATATCCTCTACTCAACATGTCTGAATGTGGTTTTTGAGATGCTAGTAGCTCATGAAGTTACTCTGCTGCTGCGGGGTCATATAGGGAGCTATGGGATAGCGCTGGCAAGGCGTCTAAAGGATGAACACTGAACACTCAGCCACCAGAGCAGTGTGCTGGGGCAGGCAATCCTGGACCACAGAAGGACTCAGCTGTCCTTCTAATCCACTGTCAACTCAGATAGGACCTTTTGGTTCCTCTGCTACCAGCCACCTGTGAACCAGTGCTGGATGTTCCACCTATTTAGCTGTCATGGAAGCTGCTCTCTGCAATATGGAGATCTTGGTATGTTACTTGTAGGCTCTGAAAGATTCACTGCATTGAATAACACGTTGCCTTTGATTACAAAAATCTCATATGATTTACCAAATTAAATTTTAATTGCATTTTATAAATTAAAAACAATTGAAAATATTGGACTATCAGGATGCGCTTGGTAGAACAGACATTTGCATTACAGAGGTCCAAGTGGAAAACGCCAGCATTTCAACATGCAGCCAGCCAGCTCTGTTGCACAACTCACTACTGGGGGATGAGAGCAGTTCACAGAAACATTTCAGAGATCATAAATCTTTATTCTAACCACTGTCTTAGCATAATGTTCCCTCTGTTCACAGTCATGGGATCAGATAGGCTTGACCTACAGTTCTGGAGACAAAATGATGCCAGCTGTTTCTCAGACTCTCAGCACTGGTATCTGTTGGAGCCACTGGTCTGCAGTGACTTTGACTGTGCCCCCTGTGCAGAGATGCATAAAACCTGGGGGAACTGGACTCTGATGCATGTTTCCCACCTAAAATTCATGATGATAAGAATATAATCCACATGGTGGCCAGCTGGCATCAACTTCTATGAGCTACTTCATCTGTTTCTGTGAGAAACAGCTTGTCGCTGTTTCCTGTATGACTCTCTAGGACGTGAAAAAATGATCAAAGAAAACATATATAAAGAATCTATTTTACTAGAAACAGAAGAAGATGGTTATGGACATTAGAGTTCATTTTTAGGGAGAAAAATCGTATGGTAAAGTATTTAGAATGTAATTTGTGAAGTGAACCCAAATGGAGGGGCATTCTTTGAGAAACAACACAAAACATTGCTCTGGCTTATTGCTTTGGATACATAGCTAAACATTTTTAGTGTGACTGTAACAGATCCTTTGTTATTAGCATACACATGAGCAGAGCATGAAACCCTCAACCTCAGATATAATTAATAAGTGCAGAATATAACATATCCAAAAGCTGATCCCTTTCTGCTGCATTGTGTCATTCCTTCTTGGAGGCACAGGATGTAGTAGTATCAACAAGTATTAAGATAGGGCTTAATCTCAAGCCTCGGGCTCCACCAGCCTCTGCATTGCTCTATAAATCATCCTTTCTTCTTAGCAGAGCTTGGTTGGGTATTAAGGATATGTTTATATCTAAGCTTCAAAGTAAGCACTCACTGATACAATTAACTAATCAACATTTCTCAAAGCTAAAGCTGGTTGTTTACTTCTAGGTAGAACAATTTTTCATCTGAAAGTGCTGATTTATCAAAAAAGAAGAGTTTTGTGGGAAGATATTTTAGAAAAAAAAATTGAACAGAGATGTCTGCTGAGGAGGCACGTGTGAGAACCTGCCAGTTGTACTAAGCAAGGGGCTGATGGCTGAGAGCATGCAGCTCTGGAGTCAAGCGTGTGGCTCCTTGTAAGTCAGCTCCTCTGTTCCTTGTTTTTGAAGTATCTCACCTCAGGGCTGCTGGGAGCCAACATTTAGAAAGGTGAAAGCACAAAAAGGTCCGGACACTTGAAAACCACGATCTAAATTTCTTTGCTGAATTTTCAGTTGTTAGGAAAGAGGCTTTTCTACATTGTTAGCAGAAAAAATCCAGTTTCTAAACATTTGTAACTGCAAATGCAGTTTTACAGCATTAGCAATGCCTTCTCGGGGCTTCTTAAATCCTACCTTCATCCAGCATGAAAATATAGGTTCTGAGACATGCAGCAACAGTCATCAAGGGACAGTGATTAGATAGCAGCGTGGTATGAGCTAGCCAAATACAAACCCCATGTTGCAGTTCCACTAATTTATGAAAAAACTCTAAGTATGTATGCATTAGTAGATGCCATTCTCAGTAACACTGGGGTAAATACAAACCCCGTCCCACCCCCACCAGATTCACGTTGTGACATTTAGGACTTGCACTTTCATTTCAAATTTGCTTTTGGAGAAAACAGAAACAGAGCATCTGCTCTGGTCCCCTGAATGGTGACTCTAAAGATCCAGGGTCAGAAGCTGGAAAAAGCTACTCTCAATTTCCTGCACAAGCTTGCTATTGAACTGACTCCTTTGTTCTTACCCAGAGAGAGTACTCATCTCTCTGATTTGCTTGGCAGCTAAACCACAACCTCCTACTATTCAACATACTGTGAAACTACAAAGAATTTATTTGAATAGTGTTTTACAGTGAGGAGCAATATAAAAGAGAGACACAGACAAAGGCAAGCCTAAATACTTGTCTACGTGATTGGTATAATTACACTGCTAAGTGCTCCAGACCCCTCACCAGCTTCAGTGCTCTTCTCTGGACATGCTCCAGGGCTTCAATGTCCTTCTTGTAGTGAGAGGCCCAAAACTGAACACAGTATTCAAGATACGCCTCACCAGGGTGAGTGCAGGGGGACGATCACCTCCCTGGTCCTGCTGGCTATACAGAAAATGATGCTGTTTGCAAAACAGCAAAATGTCCTCTCTCACAGCAGGCTGTAGGAAAGCAAATATTTGTCATATAAAAGGTCAACTATTTTAATGCACTTCAAAAGAGAAAAAAAATCTGTCCCTTTCTTCAAAATCTAGGAACCATAACTACGTTCTCTAGATGCACGACAGAGAATCTCTTCATAATATAAATGTTTCCAAAATCTTTTAAAATCCTCCTTCTCATGTTATCTTCTACTACAAACTTGTTCTCTGTAATGTTTTATCTGCACTTAGGAAGCCAGGAATAGCTAGTCACATAATGAAATTTAGTCATATCAAATTTTCAGTTGCCTGAAAGGGGACTCATCTATGAAAATGTATTTCTATTCTATGTTTTTACTGTGACAATTTGCAAAGGTGTCAAGATGCATACATCTTCTTGAGAACTATGCAATTCTGCGACTCTTCAGCTGCTGCTGTTAGGCATCTGCTGTACAAATTACAGTATCACTTTCATAGAGCAATCAGTCCAACAAGCCAGAGTTAGTATGTCCTTTCGATATGGTCTTTGATGAATAGACTCTCATTCTTCATTTCCAATCTATTATTAATAACATTGTCTGTGATCATCTAGACACAAAGAATTAAGACGATAACTCAGTAAGTGAATACCAGAGCCTTATCTTGCCCAATGGAATAACAGTCATTAAATTTCTGCCAAAAGACCACTGTTTCAGTCATAATGATGAGCAATTATCATCCAGGATTGGAAAGTTTTTACGCATTGTGCATTAAGTTAAAAATATTCCCTTTTCTTGGGAGTTGTCTTGTGACATACCAAACCTATCAACTAAATTACCTAATGAAACACATTTTAATATAAAGCAATCTTCATTCCCAGTGTAAAAATCTCTATAGTTATCTATAGTATCTCTTTAGAACCAAGAATATAAATTAAAGCTTTTGTCTATGTCCATCTTCCTGCAGGCAAACTTAAAGAAAGAAAAAAATATGGGTCGGTGTAGAAAATATTTTTGTGTTGCCAAAATTAAATAAAAAGAACAGGAACAAACTTCATGGCACGAGGAGGGAGATATGAAATAAGCTAGGATAACAGTTCTTTGTTAACCAAGTTTACTTTTATCCTGCCTAATGTTGGACACTGTGGGCAATCTGAAATTAGAGTATCGCGTCCTAACACTGCAATTCTGTGTCTGTTTCTGTATTGACCACACAGGGAGGGAGCGTTCACAGTATGCTCATCAAGCACTGCAGTTAGGAGATGAGAAATATGCGATCATAACTTAGGCATCACAGTTATGTGCATAGCGAGCGAGAAGACAAACACAGGCAAAAGAGTCTGCTGCATCGCTGCTGTCCCTGATCAGTAAATTTAGAACAATATGCATGGCACGTCTGCCTGCTTTTTGAATGCCTTAACATCATCACCCATCCCTATCCTTTCTTTGTACCATATCCAAGTATTTAGGATTAGCCATAAAACTGCCATTGTCAGTGCACAACTTCTCGCTCTTTGCTCATTCAGGAAGTGACCTGGCACAGAATGAGAGTGCACTGCACTATGTCCATCTCTTGGCTGCATCATCTGGACACATAAAGAAAATGTTGTGGTTTATGGGCTGCAGAAACAGCAGTCACAGTCTTCCAAATTTCATATCCTCTTTCCATGAATTCTGTGTATAATCTCCTCTCTATAAACATAGCTTTCACTACATTATCTTTTCAAAAGTTGTGCATTCTCGTTATTTCGCTCGCCAAAATCTCAAATGCGGTCCTGTTTTTCCCAAAAGGAAGTTTGGATGTAGAACTAGCACAAGGCAACACCCACATTCTGAATGCATCCTGAAACACAGAGGTATTTGAATCAGAGATACGTACCTATCCACAACATCCTTCTTCCAGATATCTCAGCTGAAGCTCAGCATCTGGCCAGCAGAACCCTAACACCTTTCTTTCCTTTGTTTAACAAAACACCTTCAGGAAAATACACACTCTAATGCACTACTCATCATTATTTAACAGTTCTTAATTTATTATAATTAATTAACTACCCTTATAAAGTATTAATAATTACTATTGTTATTACCACTAGGATTATTATTGACATTGATTATTAGCAGTAAATTTTAGAAGCATTATGATCTGCATTTTTTGAGTCTCCATAGAAAGCAGAATTGCTTTACAAATAGGTGGAAAGTTAAGATTTTATCTACTTTAGCTCCTTTTCCCTTTCATTTTCCATTTTGTTTATCTAATTGATCTAAACATGTTTCCCAGCTTCTAAGTATTATCTTCACTCTTCATTCCTTTTGTTACTTTATCCAGGTCTTATTAGCATGTAACTAATCTAGGAATGCACCAGCAGTCAGGTTCTCTCATCAACACATATTGCTCTTGACAGTGCTTAGCTATAAATAGTTTAGCTCAGCTTTTAATCATATGATGTAGAGTTATGAATGACTTTCCATTCCTAATGCAGAGTTTCGATCATTTTTGCCTTTTAAACAAGGCTGAGATTTCTGATATTCTTTCATGGCTCAGAAGCTAGATTTATTTAAAGTTTGATGACATATTACTGGTGGAATTGATTTTGAAAACAAAAAGGCATTGTCCAAAATTAGTGGGATTTGTAGATGTAAAATTAACACAGAGTGGAAATGTCAGGTAAATAATTTACTGAATAAGACAGGACTTCCAAATGGGAAGAAACAAGATGTAGAAATACTAAAATTCATATTAAATATTTTAGAATGTTGACACATGCATATATTGCTCATCTGATGGTGTGTTTCTCAAAGGTTATAGAAATGTTCCAAGAACTTGCAGGTGTGCAGAATTACATGCAGAAGCATTAAAAACGCCAAGCTACTATGCTAAACTATACTGGTAAATGAATTAGAGAATTCTTCATTCTGTGGCAGACATACATACATATATCTGTGTGTGTGTGTGTATATATATATATATACACACATATTTCACATATGTACAGCTCTTAGTCGTACTGTACTGTTTGGTTGTTGGTGTTTTGTTGTTTGTTTGTTTTGTAAACCTGAAATAATCCGTCTGAAATCATTCTGCAAAGCTGAAATTTCAGACTTTCTAACCCAGTAACTCCATTACAAAATATCTATTACATTTTTATTGTGTGCTTGTTTGTTTTTGTTTGTTTTCTACTTAAACGTGAGGTTTTGTAGGAATAGAATTTGGCCAAGATTAGACCATTTGCAAAATATTGTTGGTATTTAGCACTGAGGAACTTCCAAAAAGCATGGTATTCATGTCATTTAAAAAACTGGTTCTAAAAATACTTTTAGCATTTCCCTCTTTACTTTTCTTAAGCTATGTTAGAAAAGGTTGTGCTCCCTTCATCCATTTAGCTAGAAAAGCCTGTACCATTTCTTCAAATATGAGCAGTTAATACACAGGAAAACATTTGACTTTTTCCTGTTATTTTTCTTGTCATCGTTTCTGAAGTGCTATAATTGAAATTATATCCATGTATCAATTCACAAATGCTAATACAGTAGAGTTAAGTTGTCCAAAAATATTCTCCCTCTCTGTTTCCAGGCAATACTCCTTGAACTCTCTGTCATTATTAAGTAGAAGAAGGGGCAGGATCATCCATCCATTTGGGAAGCCTGCTGTGTTTGGTAATGAGAACTTAAACTGCAGAGGTGGGAGACCGGGCTATGCTGATGATGCAACTTTAATCATTTTCTTCCTCTCAGTTGGTCTTGCTTCACTGAGAATGGGCAAAAGCAGAGTTACCCAACTCTGGATGAAAGGGTTAGTTTCATTCTTGGCAACATCTCCAAATCGTGGGTCCTCCTGCATGCATAAATAAAGGAAATGATCTAACTGCTTCCCCATTTCCTGCTCCTCTCTATTCTTTTTTAACTCCCTAATCCACATTTGCTTTTAATAACAAGTGGACAAAGTCAGGCATTAATTGCACATCTGCTTTAGCTCTGGCAAGAACTCTCAGGAAGCAAGTTCCAATAACTGCCAAGTGCTTTAACTTCAAAATGGAAATTTTCCTATGAAAACTTTCTCTGAAAGACTGATCTGGGCTGCCAAGTGCAACAGGCTACTGCAGTAGGTAAGACATTGTTGCAACTCCTTTCCAAACACATCATAGCAAAATGCTATCCATTAATTCAGCTAAGAGAAAGTGAGGGAAGGGAAATGAACGATGCTTTCTCCAACCATTCTGTTCCAGATAGCTGATAGTATTTCACTTTATGAACTGTAAGCTGAATTGGGCTTCAAAGGTACGACTACTCATTTCTGTTACATTTAATACAACATTTAAAATAAAACAATAACCTCAATTTCTGGCATCTAACTGTGAATCAATGGCTTTAGTGGACTGTAGTATGAATGCCACCAGATGGAGCCAGTGCAATTGCAATCTTGAAATTCGAGTTCTTTTGTAAAGAAGTTCAAGGGAAGGTTACTAACCTGGTAAGTAGTAAAGACATGAAGATTATTGTCCTGAAGAGCACTTTTTAAAGCAAAAATCTCCTTCACATTCTAATCACGTGATGAGAAACATCAGTGTAACTGTTGAAACCTTGCTTATACTTTTTCTCCAGCAATAGAAGTATTATTTCACATTCTGCTGCACTTTAATAACCCATTACTTTAATTATTGTTACCTCAACAATGACTCCCTTCACATATTGCCCCACACCAATTACTCAGCCTTTTTCTCATCTCTCTGAGGTGGCATCTCCAAGCCAGCAAGTACAGATAACCATCTCCCATCTTCAGCAGCTGTGAGAATTTTGTAAAACATCCTGCCTTCTCTGAACTTGACCTGACTGTACCTAGTAATACATCTGATACTTTTTTAACTTGCTGTTTTTTCTTTGATTTTATTAGAATTAGAATAATTTTCTGATTGTGAGGCAACATACTGCAGAGACACTGTACTGTGGAGCTCAGCTTTTAGCAGCCGTGCTAAGCACATCATTTTCAACATTTCCTCATTTATGGCTTTGGCTGTTCAGCAGACTTTAAATATTCATATCTTGTCTCAAATTTTAAGTGCACTGTGATTCATTTCTGCATCTTTTTAAAGTGTCAGGCTTTTACAATTGAAGAAGATGGTTAACTATCCATCACATCTTGGACAATCTCTGGTGAATGTGCACATTTGCTTTTCTCTGCCATGAACAGTTGGAAACGGCAATTTCTGCAGGGGCTTTTTAATGTTTTATTTTATACTATCTTCCTTCTTCCAGTTGATGAAATGAAAAACGCATCTACTGCTCTTTTATTCCTCATCCACCCACTGAAAACGGTGTTAGAAGACAAAGGCCAATTCAAAGATCTTCTGGCACAGCCAAAGAAGGACAGCAGTTTCCTCTAGCCTTTTGGTGGCTCTTTTGCATGCCGCTGACTTGGACAAGAGCTGGGACATCCTATCTTTTCCTTAATAGTAAGACAGACAAACAAACAAACAAAAAGGTGGTGGAGGTAGCTGAATTCTGAAAAGAGAGGGGAAAAGGTGAGGAAAACCACAAAGTGCAAAAGCCACTAGTACAATGTATGGCAAGGATAAAAAACCAACTCCTGAAGTAAGAGCTTTTGTAAGCCATGGGGAGCACTTGGGATTTCTCCATGCTTCCCTGGGTGCACAGACTACCTGACTTTGCAGCACTCCCTTGAGTAAGGCAAAGAAGAATGTAGTTTCCATGCTGTGTGGCCCCTACATCCTAAGGAAAGGTGAAGGGAGGAAACTATTACCCCATCAGGCATGGTTTAGTCCAGAATGGAGGGTGTTCTTTTGTTCCCCATGCACAACACAATGAAGTAGTAAATGGTGGCATCAGGAATGCACAGCGAAGCCAGCATTAGAATAAATCACTAGAGTGCTGGCAGCTTTGATCAAGTGCTTGGTTATTAAAATAAATGAGTTTCCAGCTTTGTCTTTTGCTGAGATGGCTCTTACCAGTTTATGCTTTTTTATAAATTATTATAATTTTTTTCAAAGCATTCATCAAGCTCAAATGGCCTCCTCTAGTAGAACTATTAGAGAAAGATTGCCAGCAAACATTGCATTGTTCATCTAAGGTCCATTAACTCAGATGCCATTTAGAAGATTCCAAACTGTCATTCGTTATGCTTTCTATTCATTACTGAATGCTTTCTTAAACAAAACGTACCTCACTGATGCAGTATGATGTCTTCATATCTGCTCACAATGCTGCCTTCTGTCTCCTCTACACTCTTAGCTCTGGATATTGTAAGTCATCAATACATTTTTCAGTGATGCACATCTGTCTGTCATTCTGAAACTTCTCAAAACGTTCACAGAAGCAGTGAAACACACATGCATTTCCCTTTGTACTTTCAGTACATGTTCTGATAGTATTTTCAAGGTGAGGTCAATTTTCCTTCTGTGAGCTACTGGGTAAAAACTAAAGTGACTTCTATTAATTCTTGGCTCTTCACTGACTTTTCAATCTATTGATTTTCCAGTTTTACAGCAGTACAACCTATCAGAGAGCAGCACTAGTCAAGGTTTGTGGCATTAGTAAGTTCTCATATGGGAGCATATGATTTTTTTCCCAATGATGAATCCTTCGGATTCTTTTGTGTATTTCTAATTTAATACCTTAAGAAAGCATTGACTATTTGGTACTAATGGCACCTCTTCCCCAAGCTCATCTTTAGGTGCTTTAGATGTTTCATCTATTCAGTTTCCCTCATCATAATTACTCAGCCTGCACTTGCCCCTGATGTTTATACTTAGTGAGAATCAGTATGCATAAAAGAAATTTCTGATGATCAGTTTTCTAAGAGAAAGTTAAATTCATTGCATCACTCACAGTTTGGGAACACAGACACCTTTAAATGTGCCCCCACCCTCTTTACAGTATGTTTCATTTCTGTGTATGATGCTTCTGCCTCATGACATCTTTGCTTTAGTTACCTAACTTCAGTCTCCGATGTTCTTTTTCCTGTATTACTTTCTGTGGGCTCTGCTTTACTAAATTCTTTTTTTCTTTTTTCATTTTTACTGACAGATGTTCATCCTGGAACCAATATGATGTGAGAGTTGGACCTGGTAGTTATGTTACAACTGATTTTCATTTTCTCCACCTTCATGTCTATAATTCTTTTTCGGCACCACTGTTCTAATTTAAGCAAATCACTGACAATTTCAAGATCCTAAGAAATGCCATATTTTAGACTAAGACAGACCAATGGTGTAATTGTTTGGGTCCACTGCAGACTTTCTTCAAAGCAATAAAGTTATGACTATCATATGAGAGAGATATTCTGGGATCCAGAGCTGTACTATGCAAGGACACTTATATGAGCACACAATCTATCAAATTTTTGCAGTGTCCTCGTATGTCTATGAGGGCTTTGCTACATAAATACTCTTTTTGAGACTACTCTGAAACTGTACATTTCCTACACCTGAATTCTTCACATAAACTTGACTGACCACCTGCGCTTTAATTACTGAGTCCTGTCCTCTGATTTCTAAGCAAGACTCCGTTATTTGCTGTTCTAATGCTGAAACTATCGATTAAAACCAGCCAGCCTCCACTTTTCCTGATCTAATAGAACTTTCCAGGTTTTTTTGGTTTTGTCTTTGTTTTATGGTATCTTTTCAGTACATTTACTTAGAAATCCCTTTTGAGGAGCAAAGAGATGAGAATGCAGATTCCCTCTGATAAGGAGCTTATTCTTTCTGGGAGCACCTAGTAGATTTAAACTATGCCACAGGAATATAAATGGTTAGATTAAATTCTTCAACTCTTCTTTCAGAGTGCTTTTTACCTAAATAGAAAATGCAGTTCTGCATGGGCATTTCTTGTCTATTTTATTTTACAATTGTTAGGACATAAATTTTCAAGGCCTGAGATTTCTCCAACGAGTTTTTAAAAGACATCCTTTATTAGACAGCTCACATGGCGCAACATAGAGAGGAAGCTGCCCAGCTGTGTGGCTGCATTTAGTACTGTACAAACTATACCAGGCATGCTAATCAGGGAAAACCCCCTAAATCCCTCCTCCCGCTAATCCACCAGGCACTGACATACATTGCCATGCTCCCCTTTACCTTTAATTTCTTTGGTCCTTCAGTTGTTGCTTTTATGTGGGATGTCTGATCATTTACTTCCTTAAGTAATGTAAATTATTTTTTCAAATAACTTCTGAAACTTTGTTTTAACTTGATCAAAATACATTAACACAGAAAAAAGGCCACTATGTCATGCAGAGCGTACAACAAGCCTGCAAAGAATTTATACAAGGCCAAAAGCTGTACAGAAATAATTCACATAACGTAATATGCTATTTTCTAACTCATACATTCTTAGTAAAAAGCTCATTAAATCCTGTGCTGTGAGCCCACATGGTGAGGGCACAGACAAAAATTAAAAGTGAAACAGAGCAAAAAAAGAAGATGAAGAGTTTAGTATGCATGAATGGATAGCAAAAAGAGCATAAAAAGTAGATAAGAAATTCAGTTTCGTAGCAGCTCTTCTGGACTCAGGCATCCTAAGGACCACATCACTGAAGGGCTTCACTTCTCACCTAAGGTTTTGTTGGTTTTTTTTTTACATTGATTTAGAAGCATTGTTTGCTAGCTTTTCTTGTCTGTTTGGACCCTTCACATATTTCAAATGGGGTTATAGAGCTCTGTACAGCAAATCCAAATCATTGGCAGTTGATTTGCTTAGTCTAGCTTCCTTCATGGGCTCTGGTTTGAAAAACCCTGTAAATAATTATCAAGGCAGTTCTCCAGAGGTCGTAGCACTTCAGAAACAACAAGGTGCAGACGTCAGCCAGTATTTGCCTCGACTACTCCAAAGCAGATATATTTTTAAGTATTAACGTATTCTAAGACATATTCTAAGACTAAGAACGATCTCAAGAAAATAGAAAGCATCTACAGTATCAAATAACTTCCTCTTAAAAAAAAAAAACAACTATGGTCATTGATCCTTTGTTTTTATAAAAAAGAAAGCTTAATGTACTTAATAGAAGACCACTTTTATAGTGAGGTCAAACAAAGCAGTTTATACTGCTTGCATGCATGATTGATATCTCTCATTGCACTACATTAAATCCATTCCTTATGGACTCTGGGGTGCCAGCATAGCTGAACTGCGAGGATCTTGTGTGCAGCTCAGCCTTTAGCCTGGGGAGCCAGGCAGTGTTTCCAATTAGAAAAGCAACTGATACTATCAAAGGCATGAGTGTCATTCCGGGGGGCCTTGCCAGGCTGTAGAGATAAATCAACATGAATGTCTTCAGATTCAGCAAAGTTAAATGCAAAGCCCTGCACACAGAAGAAAAGAGCCCCATGCAACAGTCAAGAGCTGACTGCATAAACAGCAGCTTTGTGGAGAAAGTCCCAAATGTCCTGGAGAACAAGAAGGATGGTTATGAGTGAGTAATTGCTCTTGTAGCAGTGAAAGCTAATCATATACTGGGCAGCATTAGTAACACCAAAACCAGTAAGTTGAAAGAAGTGATTAATGCTCCCCACGCCCTTTGGATGCATTTGATACTGCTTATAGGCCTCTGTGAACAATTTGGGGTAATACAAGAAAGGTATCGATGAACAGCAATGAATTCAGTGGAGGGTCTGAAGCATGGGACACTGAGACAGTTGGATTTATTCAGCCTAGAAAAGACTACAGTTTTATCTAATTGTTGTCTTTAGATACCCAGTAGGATGGCACAGAGACAGTGAAGCCAGTCTCTTCCTAGAGAAGCATGGCAAAATGACAAGAGAAAACCAATCAAGTGGCAAGTTGGCAAATTCCAAGCAGATACAAAGAAAGAAAATATTTACAGTGAGAGAAGACAATCTCTTGCAACAAAGAGCTTACAGAATCTTCCATCTGTGATTATTCACAAAGCACAACCGGATGACCATGTTTCAAGCTCTAATTCAGCTAAGCAAGCTGAAGGGGAGGTAACTAGCTTCCAACTGCAATGCTGAGTGAGATCCCAAACCTACTGCTCCTCAGGGTCATGAAGGGCCTCTTGCAGACAACTGTTGCTCCAGGGATCAGCAGCCTAATGAGAGCTAATCACAGAGCTAGTACCATGATGAGGAAAGCATGGAAGGTTTTAATTAGGCACACAGAATAGCCATATGCAAATACCAAGGAGCAGGCAAAAGCTTCAAAGACCTTGGAGCACTGATACTGGTTCCTAGTACTTGTTCCACTTTCTGCTCACAGGTCTCTGTGACAAATCAACAAGGAAGATATTTGCTGTGTAACTGTGAGTCACAGAAGGATTGTATTAGACCATCCACCCCAAAACGGCACTTTTGTTTCTCTGACTCATACTTCAACATCCCCTACTGACCCCATTCTTAAATAGCTACAGGTAAGTCATCATCTAGGCGCAGGATATGTTTGAAAGAATAGCTTCAGAAGTGCACATAGACTTCACTGAGGAAGCAAAAGTGGTCAAGATATTCATTTTCACCACAGTAGAATAGTTGGTTAACCTAACCCTATTTACCATTACCAGCTTTGATCAGAGTAGGTGTTTTAAGTAGATATGCTTGTTCTCCCTACCAAATAGGGAGTGGGAAGAGTTTGCATATTGACTGCCACTTTTGTTTTAGGATTGTCCCTGTTGGAAGAAGACACAAAACATGTAAGATGGATGATGAAGCTAACAGTACCTGTCCAGAAATGGGGTTGGGGCAGTGGATTGAGGCATAACCAAGGGCTCTCATCACTAAACTAGTTGCCATTCTGAGAAAATACACATAGCAATATACTGAGCAATGTATGTACTGAAAATAGGATAAGACACAAGAACAAAGAAGAGGTCTGTGCAAAAGTTTGAGGCAAAACCAGATGTGAGCAAAGAGCAGCAGCTCAGGACTGCAGCAAGCACCACCTCTTAGACAAGGCTGTTCTCAGCTCAGCTCCCTGACCACAGGGATCAGGGAAGAGACTGGGAAGTGACAGGCAGAAAAGTCTGAACTAGCCAAACGCAATCAGTCCCACAAAGTGCAGACAGCCAATATCTGATCCACCAGAAAGTCGCACAAGTTAAATCTACTCATCAACATCTTTTGAATAAAGCTTGATCCTGCCCGGCAAGTTTAGACCAGCCTCGCAACGCTGCTTCTGATCCTGTTCCCTGAGGTTTAAAGCCTATCCATCACTAGATATTAGCCCTACCAGTGCATCTCATGACACTTCTCTAAAGTAATTCAATTATTATGAGACTTTAGCTCACGTTTTTCACTTATCAGGATAAAATGTATGTGTTTGTTGCATCCACTCAGGAACACATTTATTTTCAAATGCTTGCAGGAGCTGGCCAGTTTGTTGAAAAGCTTTAGTCACAGGTCAGTTATATTTATATGTTCTACATTCAGATTGCTGTTTGTTCTTCAGCCATGATTGTCTGAAAACTCCACTCTGGGGTCCTTCTGTCCAAAGAAATATTACTGGTATCTGAGATTGTTGAAAGAGAGCCTTGCTTGTTCCAGCTGACTTCTTATGCATGGAGTTAAAGCTTCATACAATGAGTAAACTACATGCAGTTCCTTGCCCAATGTCACTATGACACAACCCACAGCCGCGTTATCACTGACCAAACGAGTGCAAGACATATGGTCAGTGTGTGTCCTTCGGCCTTTCACTCTCCAATCTCAGAGTAATTGGTTTCCATTTCCCCCTCTCCCATTTTAGGGAGGTGAGGAGCAGGTGCTGGAGTCCTCTCACCCAAGGACTGCTGACTCTGATGCTTCTCAGGTTTCCGTAAAAAGAAACTGTCTGCACGAATCAGATGTAAAAATACAAATGTGAAGATTATCTGGGTTGCTTTGGTCCTTCAGTGCCTCAAGCCTGCAGGTTTCCTTCAGCTATTTTCACCAGTTTGCTCGCACAGGTTCTTCTGTTACGGGGTGTACAAGGAAACAAGCTACGGGTGGGAGGCTGTCCACACGTTCCCTCCTCGTGCCAGCAAACTGGCCACAGCGGCACCCACATCAAGAACGGCCACTGTCGGGACAACGAGCTCCAGCATCCCGGCCTCAAGCGGTCCGGCCTAACGCAGACCGCTGCCCAGAGCGGCCTCACCGAGGTGGGGTGGGAGGAGCCGGGGGCCGCAGGGGCGCTGGCAGCGGAGGCCGCAGGCGTCATGCAGCTCCTCGTTAGTATAGTGGTGAGTATCCCCGCCTGTCACGCGGGAGACCGGGGTTCGATTCCCCGACGGGGAGGCACGAAATCTTTTGCCGTACAGCCTCCCTCGGCGCGGGCAGTGGCACTGACCGCCGTTAGGCCCAGCTGCTGCTAGAAAAACGGCAGCCAAAACAAGTGCCACCCGGGGCGGCAGTTTTTGATCCTTAGTGTAAGCAACTCAGCCAGGTGACAGAATTAAGAAAACAATTTCGTGTCTCCCCGTCGGGGAATCGAACCCCGGTCTCCCGCGTGACAGGCGGGGATACTCACCACTATACTAACGAGGAGTGCCTTAAAAAACACTTTTCCTGGACATATTTTATCTGTGTTCTTCAACGTCCTCGAAAGCAGTGGGTTGAGGTGGGAACAGGCAAAAGGGCGGTATCTGGGCCGCGGAAATAGCCTGAGGGCCGCGGAGTGAGAGCGAGCCGCCAGGAGCGGTCGTATGGCGGCAGTGCCGCGGAGAGTGAGCTCCGCACAACCAAGGGAGCGAGAGGCCCTTGGTGCTGGTTGCCGGTGTGTGGGTGAGGGGCGTCAACGCGCGGGATCTGCGCGGGCCGCGGGAAGCGCGCCCGTGGCGGGGGAAAAGGAGGTCGAAGCAGTAAAACGATCTGGCGGCGGGCGGCCATTGTAGGTGAGTTGTAAGGTTCTGGCTGCGGCTTCGCAGTAGGACCTCGTGGCGCAACGGTAGCGCGTCTGACTCCAGATCAGAAGGCTGCGTGTTCGAATCACGTCGGGGTCATTCTCTTTTCCTCTCCGTCGGTGTTCTTTTTTCCGCCTTCCTTGCAGAGGAAAGGGCGGAACGGGCGCCGCTGTTTCTTTTTGGTTTGGAGGCGGGACTTCGGGTTTCCTCTGGAGGCGACTCGAGTAGAAGGAGGGAAGGGAGCGAGGCAGTGTGTGTGGGCGCCTAAGCACAGCAGCCACGGATGTGTCCAAGGCGTTTAGGAAGATCGAGGAAATGAGGAGAAAAAGTCGGAAAGATGCGTAGGAAAAGCAGCAAAAGGAGTGAAAGGAGGGACAGGGAAGCAGGTGTGAGAGGATGGGCCAAGAGCCAGGGGGGCAAGTGTGGTTTGGTTTTAGGAACAGAAAAGGGCCAACAAAACCCTAATTTCAAGGGAAATGCTCACTGAGGTATTGTTGGTTTTCAGCTGTGAAATAGGGGGATGTTCTCAGAGTGGCCATTTCCAGAGGCAGAAAGGTCGAGAAAACACTTTGTTTTGTTCTACATATGAGATAAGGAGACCGAGAACCAATCACTTTGTTATTTGGGTGGACTGGGAAGTCGGACACTTAATGAAATTTATTTAGGAAGGAAACAGAACAGTTTGTTAAAGTAAGCCCTGAGCTTGAGAAACAGAGAAAAACGTGGCAGAGAAAAGATCCAAGTTGAGAAGAACTCATGGTGTTACAAATAAACCATGGCAGAAAATGAAGAGAATAGAAAAGTCTTAGGAATCACACTCAACCGAGTCAACAAAATATTTTGGCTTTTTTTTAAAGCAAATACTTCTGTTTTTGCAGCCTGATCTTTGTTTCATATACCCCGAAAACCTTGGAAATACAGAGCCTGCAGTCTCATATGCTTTGCTCTGGTGCTTTGCTGTCACTGCTGCTCTGACGCTCACACGTGTTGTTTAACCCCGATGTACCTTTTGTTGTAGCTTAAATCTCATTGTTGTAGCTTAAACTCATGCCATTGCTAGGTGGCAATGGGGAACAATTTATTCCCTTCCTTTTTGTAGCAGCTTCTTACATATTAGAAATGTGTTAGATCTCTCTAAAGATGCCTGTTCTCAAGTAGCAGACTGTGTTTGCTGGGTCTTTCATTACTTGTGTTGCCAGAATCAGACACAGTACTCAGCTGGCTCAGGCTGTACAGTGGGCAATGTTGGTGGTAGATAGATGATTGGACTAGATGATCTTAGGGGTCTTTTCCAACCATAGTGATTCTATGATTCTGTGGTTATGAGGTCAGCACTTTTTTTCTTCCTTAACATGACACTGTTGCCAAGGGTCAGCCTGTGTTTCACCATAGCAAACAGCACCTCCTCTGCAGGGCTGACACCTCACCAGCTGTTCCCTATCCCGTACTGTTTAACCTGGCTGCTCCTGGCTCCATATCTTGCACTTATCACTGTTTAACTTCTTTCTACTTTTCCAGATCATTCCCAGTTTCCTAGGATTAAGCTGAGTCCTAAGTATGTCCACCAATATATCCAATATATTTGCAGTCTCTGCTAGGTTCCTCTCATCTGCAAATCTACATGTTGTAGCCTATCATCCTAATTTCTAATGGAAATATTGCGTAGAAGGGAATGAGTGAATTATTGACAGTTTTTGCATAAAAATATTGAAGGTTTTCTTGAAGAAATTAGTTAAATGTTAACAATTTTTGAAGAAACTGTGGTCCTACCATCTACCAGTCTTAACTACTGTAAGATTTCCTGGCTTGCTTTTGATCATATTGCATGAAAGCTACTGGTACAGCCAGAATATGTATATAGTAGGGATATAGATAATGTATATATTGAGTGAACAGACAGTGAGATGGCTTAAATACTGTCTGGACAGCCAGGCCCAGAGGGCAGTAGTCAGTGGTGCAATGTCTGGTTGGAGGGGAGTAGCAAGCAGAGTACCCGAGGGGTCAGTACTGGGTCTGGTCTTGTATAGCACCTTCATTAACAAACAGGACGATGGAGTATAATGAACCCTCAGTAAATTAATAGATCGTACATAGCTATGGGGAATAGATGATTCACTGTAAAGCCGTGTCCCCATCCAGAGGGACCTAGGCAGGCTGGGAGGGTGAGCTTGGCAAGTCTCAGTAAGTTCAACAAATGCAAACTCCTGCAATGGGGGAGGGACAACCCATGCACCAGTACGTGTTGGGGGCCACCCAATTGGAAAGCAGCTCTGCAGAAAAAGACCTGGGGATCCTGGTGACCACCAAGTTGAATGAGAGCCACTAAGTCACTGTTAGCCACTAAGAAGGTAACAATATTTGTGTCAGCATTAGGCCAAGCAGTGTCAACAGGTCAAGAGAAGTGATCCTTCTGGATCCTTTTGCTCTGCTCAGCATTGGTGAGGCCAACAAATGCTGTCCAGTTCTTGATCTTGACCACAGAGATGATGAAGGGACTAGAGTACCTCTCCTGTGAGAAGAGGCTGAGGGCTGGAGTGGTTCAGCCTAGAGAAGAGGAGGCTCAAAGGGAATCTTATCAATGTCTATAAATACCTGAAGGGAAGGTGCAGAGAAGATGGATCCAGACTTGTTTCAGTGGTGCCCAGTGACGAGACAAGAGGCAATGGGCAACGAGCTGGAACACAGCAGGTTCCACCTGAACATCAGGAAGAACGTCAGAGCTGTGCAAATGATGGAGTACTGCCAAAGGCTGTCCAGAGAAGCTGTGGAGTCTCCTGCCAGGAAATCTTCAAAAGCAACCTTGGAGGTGAACCTGGGCAGCCTGCTCTGAGTGTTCATGCTTGAGTGGGGGTTGGACCAGATGGACCAAATGTGCCGCACCTACCTCAGCCATTCTTGAACTCTGTGGTTCTATGACATAACTATTCTTTCTACTCCATCTCTCAGAAGAACATCACAGAAGAAAATTGTCTTGACATGATTTATTCTTGGCACAAATTTTTAGTCTTCTTTTTGTCTTCTAAATGCTTGCGATTATTTGCTAACATTTTTCCCCAAGGATGAAAGATGAGTTCATTTTAGATGAGCACTTTATTTACCTTTTTTTCTAGAACACGCCCTCACCTGTATAAATTTCTGAAGATGTCCACTAGAGATTTTGCAGATGCTTCATTCCTCATCACCGTATGATGTGTTCACCAATCTGCAAATATCTTCCTTACTTGATTACTTTGTGACATGTTCTTTTCCTATGGTAGCCCAAGTTCTTTCTTCTGTTAGCAGTGTTAAAGCATAAATTGCTGTCAAACTGAATCAGTTAAGTGGTAACTGAGAAACTGAGTTACAGAAGTATAGCCCACTACCCTGAAAAGAACTATGCAGGTTCTTAAACTTTCTATGTTATGGAGAAGCCTTGCAGAAAAAGAAGGTGAGGAAAACCAGACTGGATGCATAGTCTGATACATGTTCCCATGCTCCTACAAAATTTCTCATGTCTTCACTTAAGTTCCTGTCAGAGCCAATGGATGTAAGAAGCAGTGGCAATCTGCTTGCATTCCTGTGCTGCTGCCAAAGCAGGTGCGCTACTCCAAGCATTCCAGATTGTTGCCAGATGATACCCTCAGCTCGCAGTGAGTTCATCCAATGCCAACACCGAAGATCTATTAACAGGAGCAGATGTTGTCAGGGTGTGGTTTCATACTGTAGCTAACATGAGTGCAGGCTGTCAGTTGTCAGTCTTTCATCCCTCTGACCATTCCTGCCTGTCTGTTTTCACTATTCTACTTGCATCGCGTCTTGCAATTGTACAGCAACAGCTGCTGGCTCAGCATGAGGGCCTGGCAGCACAGTACTAGAGCCAACACAAGGAAAGTGTCAGCAGTGTGAGGCCCAGGACAGAACAGAGAGCAGAACTGTCCCTTTCAACAAGCTGCAATTACAATGCAACAAAATAATTTCATTCAAAATTAAACGAGAAAATCAAATGTTGCCTTCAAACTCTGCAATGACTGAGATTTTTTAACTAATGTTTCTCCTTCTCAGTGTCCCACTGGTAAAATGGGGATAACAGTTCTCCTCAGTTGCACAGAGGTGCCGTGCAGCCTGCTCCATTCATTCTGAGGCATCTGAGTACATCAGTCAGTATTTGCTACTCAACAGTATTTCTATAGCATGTGTGCTTCTATGCTTTTGTCTCCTTCTAACTTTCAAATACTGCATTTTGTAACCTGACTGATCTCTTAACACAGATTTTTTTTTTCTTATGGAATTACTCCTAGTTAAATATAGACAATAACTTAAATTCTTACAAGGTTAAAAAACCTTGGAGCTGAAGTAATAGCTCATGTATGGTAAATAGAGCTTACCCTTTATTTCTGTTCTTTTATGATAAAAATACGCACCCATATAATTCCTGTTTGGAAAGTGCAGGTCATTCTCCTGTAAACTGCCTTTTTCCTTAAGCTCTGTCTGCATACTTCAGCAGGATCTGACACTTCTGTTTCCAGTCTGCACTGATATAGGCCCCTGTCTATCATAATGCCAATGACACAAAGTTATTAATCAGCTGTACCATTGTACACATTTCTTTCCCTGCCTGGGTACAGTCACACAGACTTCCCACAGAGCTGGCCATCCCCGTGCTCAGACTGAGGGCAGCTGCCAGCCTGTTTGCCCCATCAGGCAACCTGTAGCATTCCCCAGCTCCATGAGTGTGGAGTAGCAGGAGAGATTCTAGGAAGTACAGTTACACTATGCCATAATGATCGGGCACTGCTTATTTTATTTGTACGAATGCTTGCCAGTTTCTATTGCCTAAGAGGAAGTGCTATTTTGTTGTCAAACTCACCATAAACCAAGGTGGAATTAACATTTCATATAGGTTTTCTACGTTGTTTAGATAATAAAACTTCCTTATCAACTCACTCTAAACAAGGGCACATCTGTAGGACTTCCTCAAATGTCTCTGCCGTGAATGGATTTACAGTTCTCACAATTTTACTATGTATTTTGAGGCAAATATTATACATGAATGCAAATTCTGCACGTGTATTTCATTATGGATTAAACATCATCCAGAAACTCCTCTGAGTTTAGGATAATTTTTTGATCACACAGATAAAGATAATACCTTTTTTAGTGTAGTACAGCATGAATGACGTGTCTTGTTTTTATTGGCGGCATTAGAAGTTAAGAATCGTAACTTGGGGGAGCTCTAAGCAAGAAATCTGAGATAATTTAGAAGGCATTAGGTCTTTTCATATCAAAGATGACTGTATGACTGAAAATATCTTCTCACACTCAGGAAAGCTAACAAATTCCAGACATTTGGGAGGGTCCTACAAAGGAAGGATTTTTGGCTTCTACTTTTAGCATATTTTGCATTTTTAGCAAGCTTACAGCTGCTTTTCAACCACTGAAAATCACCATAGTCTCATACCATTTTCACTTTTTTTCCTGAACTTGCTTTTTGTCACCATTTGTACTGACAAGACATAAAATGTGACTGCCTGCTTCTCAGGTAGGTGTGGGTATTCCGGTCTTTGAAAGCCAGAACTTGCTGTTAGCAGTAACCACATAAGTACTGGAACACTTCTCAGAAGGCACGGCAAAACAACAGGTTTGTATTTGATATTTAAAATGCAAATTGTCTAATAGGCATATGTACCACTTTGTTTTTTTTTCTCTTTCTCTGAAACAACATTAGAAAGCTTTCTTGGGCTTGTTTGTTTATAATTAATTTGTTCCCTTGTTCCCTTTGGCTACCGTGCTATGCTACAAAATGTATGGTTTGTTTCCCTCAAACAAAATAAACAGTAGAGGTGCAGATCTTCAGCTGTACTGAGGTCTAACTACAGTGATAGTTGCAGGTTTGCAGGTTCCAGTGCTAACCATTATGTGTGTGCACATTTTGGCCCTCTTCCTTATTACTTCTCCTATTCTTACCTCATCAGCAGAATGCCTGTTGCTCACAGGGAGAAACAATGGAAAGTGTAGCGCCAAAGAATAAGGCACAGTTTCGTACCAGGGGTTTTTTGGCTTCTCAGAGCAGTCTACCACTCTGAAACAGGGTGATACAAAGTGTCACGATGCTTTTCTAACTTTGGCCACTGTGGAATGAGCCGGAGGTAAGACAATAAAAGCCCAGTGTCTGTGCAGTGTAAAAATGTAACCGAAAAAAATCATTAATAAAAGATGATACATATTTATATGGCTTACAAAACATAAACAAAATGTAAATACAATCTGTAAGTAAGGTCATTTGAGACGGTGGTTCTACAACCACTCTTCTGGATTTTGAAGTTAACCAAAACATGATAATGAGTTTCTGCTGTCTTTATGCTTCTGTGTTAGTTTTGCCTGGCAGAAAAAAAGAAAAATTACAGATCCAACATAAAGCCAGTGAACACACCCATCTTTAATGGACAAACCCAAATCCAGAATGTAACTCTGCACTGATTTTCTACGTCGACCACAGTGCTGCTGCATTTTTAATGCTACACCTTGTACATTAAAACCAGACAATATCGATGTAACTTGATTAAAAGGTGCAAACTGACTTCAAGCTCAACATTTTCCATCCTTCCACTGCTAAGGGTCACTCACAAGAAAATCCAGCACCAGCTGTATTGGATATACTGAACTGTGTGAGGAGTTGCAAATGGCTGCCATATGCCACTAAGAAGCAGCCAGAGAAAACAAGCTTCAGGCCTAGAGGATAATATTGTTTATTGTCTGTGGGGATGTTAAACAGCGTCTGCACTGATTTTCTAGGTATATTGATCCAAAAGTAATGCATGCTATTTTATTTCCATGGGATTTACGTGGTACAAAGTGTACAATAACACCATTTGATAGAACAAATTCTCAGCTACAAATACTATTTTTTTTTTCAGCATAGTCATCCCCACTAGCTATACCTTTTGCCAGCAATGAACAAGAGCCTGCATGTCACATTGTTAAAATCTTCACCGGCAGAAGTGACTCACTATTACTGTTGTCACTGCTGAAAAGCACCACCTACCGCCTCTCTGTGCTGCAGTTGCTATAGGTTGTCTTTCCACCACTGACTTTGGTTAAAGTTTCCCAGACCAGTTTCCCTTGACGCTGATTTTAAAACATTTTGACTTGGTATGAATGGTGTTTTTATTTTTCATGTTAGTACGATAGCTAAAGAACCTCCTCACTGCTGCATTTCTGATGTATGTTGTTTCAATCTGCAACAGGTTTCAGATCTTATTTATATGAATAAGATGGAAATTCTGAAAGTGAAAGAAGCATCTGCTTTCCGAGGCACCTATAAGGGCTGCTCCGAAAGTAATGCCTCCTATTTAGTTCTCTTGGCCCATGACATCAGAGGTGGATGTTAGTGTCACGGCAGGAGAGGTTGACCATCCCACCAACATTCCTTTATGTTTTGGTGCCATGTGACTGATGGTAGCAGAGGGGCAGTCTGACAGAACGGCACCTGACATGGAAGTCCGTATGAAGCAAAGGTCTGACATTGAATTCCTCAGTGTGGAAAAAAAATGGAATCTACTGACATTCACTGATGCGTGGTGAGAGTTTATGGAGACCAAACAGTGGATGTGAGCACAGTGAGGCAGTGAGCGGTGCACTTTAGCAGTGGGAACAGCAGATCACCTCTGCTAGTGAAGATTTTGAACAGGTGTGGTATGCAGCCTCCTGTTCACTGTTGGTGAAAGGCATAGCTAATGGTGGTGGCTATGCTGAAAAATAGGGTTTCATAGATGAGAATTTGTTCTATCAAATAGTCTTATTGTACTCTCTGCATCTGTTGTCATCTCCATGGAAATAAACCACTTTTGGAATTACTTACTCCGTATAAAACCAAGAACGAAATACTTTCACACATAGGTTACAACGAACAGCAGGTGATAGCCACCTCATATCATCAGTTTTGCTGCAAAGTAAACTAAATTCTGCAAGCTCAGCTACTCCCTTGCATTAACTGCTTTGTTACACCGCACCGATTCATCAGTGGGAAGCATCAGCCTTGGTGTGGACAGACCACTTGAAATTCCCCTCTACAGCAGCAGCCCTAAGCAACGGCACTGCTGTACCACAGCTGACACTGCGGCGATGGCCGGGCGGACCGGAGCGAACCAAAACGGAGGGAAATCTCCCCCACTACAGCGTGAAACTCCTTCAGGAGTTGGACTCAATGATCCTTTCAGCTCGGGGCACCCTGCGATTCTGGAACTCTTAAGAAGGAGTGGGCATAAACACTGATGACCCTGTTTCACATCTGGGATCGATGGATAAATTTACATAGCCACTCAATTATTTCCATCTCCGATACTTCAAACACACAAGGTGCATAATCAGATGTAAATTTTGAACAGCTCTTATCGTAAAATACAGGCAAATTTACAGCGGTGAGCATTCCCAGCGGGCAGCACGTAAACTCAAGCATTTAATTCGGGTTAAATCTCAAACTCAGCCCTCCCTTCCCAGCGAGGTAACTTGTGAAACGCTAAAACTCCTGTGGGTACTCTTCTCAATTCCCCACCGCCGAGAAGGACAGCGGGGCGACCACACCACGAGGGAGGCGTAGGGCGGAAGGGCGGCGCCCAGCACCTCAGGGCGGCACCACCCCGCGCCTCTCCCGCCCGAGCCGAATTTAAACTGCGTTGCTGGTCCCCGCGCAAAGCACTAACGCTGGCCGAGCCCGCGCGCCTCTCCTCTCTTCCGTCCTACAGCCAATAGAAGAGCCGCTTCGTCCCCCTCCCCGCCAATCGGGGCGCGGTTTATTGGCGGCTGCGAGGAGCGCTCGCTGTGCGCGCCCGCTCGCTGTGGAGCTGGGTGCCTGGCGCGGGGCAGCGCGTCCCCTCCTCCCGCGCTTTGTTGGTGCCTCGGCGGGCGGCGGCGATGCCCGAGTTCTTGGCGGACCCCTCGGTCCTGACGAAGGAGAAGCTGAAGAGCGAGCTGATCGCCAACAATGTGAGCCTGCCGGGCGGCGAGCAGCGCAAGGACGTCTACGTGCAGCTCTACCTGCAGCACCTCACCGCCCGCAACCCGCCCGCCGTCGCGCAGCCCGACTTCTCCAGCGACGAGGAGCGGGAGCCCACCCCCATCGGCGCCCGGGGCCGCGGGGCCGCCGTCGGACGGGTGAGTGCCGCCGCGCCGCCCTCCCGGGGCCCTCTGTCCGCCTTCCCGCCCGGCCGCGGCTCGGGGCCCGCCTGGGGCGCAGCGCCTCCGCCCGCCCGCCCGGCCCCGGGGCGGCCCCGCCGAGCCCGCCTGAAGCGCGGCCCCCGGCAAACAGCCCCACGTGGAAGGCTGTGAAGGAACGGCTTGTTTGTTTTGGTTAATGAAGTGCGCTGTTTTAGTACGGTCTGCTTAATGTAGCTGTCTGCTCCTACGGCTGAGCACGTGTTTTAGAGCCAAGTGCTCCTGCTGTGCTGTTAGGCGCCTTCTGGATGTAGTTCTTAATATTGTGTATGTTTTTTTTCCCTTTGGATATGCGTGATTTTTCCCTTTTAACTTCTAACAAGCGCTATGTAAACGCTCACGTGTTATTTAAGCGATTGTTTAATTCATAAATGAAAAGTGAACATGCTGTCTGGCCTCATAAGGGATTGTTGGCTGCAGGAGCTTAGATCTGTGTGACATTACATTACTTGATTGTATCTGAATCGCTCCCCTTTAAAAGCTCACTTGTAAAGCCAGAGCAGAGACCACTCTTTAAAAGATATTCCGTACTTCAAACTTAAAAACAAACCCACACCAACAGCACTCAAACTGATAGACTGAAAATTGCACCTAGAAGATTTCTAATCAAATGGTTCGTCTTTTTCAACATCTGCCTAATTAAAACACTGACGTTTTCGTGGGAGAAATTGTATGCAAGACTTAACACTGAACTCAGCACTCCTTTAATATAGTGGTCCGCCTGCAGCGTTTTTAAGGTGCTTCCAAGTGTAATAGGATGAGTTTGAATCCAGTGTGTAAGCAGCTTGTGTCAGGAAGGAGTCCCTGGAGGTTTTGTTTGTTTTTCCCTTCCTTTCCTTTTCCCAGGGCTTGAGCTTAAACAATTAGAGGTGGCTTTTCTGTTGTTTACACAGTGGGTGTTACTCTTACACTTTTACTTTTGTTAACAATGTCTGTAAGGCTCTCTGCTGTTTCTGTTGCTCTTGGTTAATTTCAGAGCAGTGAATTGTAAAACGTGACAGATATTCAAGGGCTGCTGGTGGCAGCTGTTTGGATTTGAGTGTCCTGCATCCTATTTGAGGGGCTCCGTTATGGAAACAGAGTGAAATATCTTGATAAGAGGGAACAGAAGGGAAAGCGTTCAGACCTCTGAAAGAGGGAACTGAAAATATGGGGCAAAGGGAAGGTACCCTGACTGCAAGGCTCTGTGGATTTAATAGAAGAATGCTGTATTTTATCTAAGTTGCTTCTTAAGGCCTGGAAACAAAGGCGGGTTTGGCATTCTCTGTTTTTCCCTCCTGTGTGTAATTTGATTGTTTTATCTTGCGTATTTCTTTTAAGTGTGCGCTTAAGAGGATGGGAAAAGGTGGTGCTGGGTGACTTAAAGTGGGGGCGGTCTGACTTGCAGTGATACAGTAACGTGGATAAAAGGAACAAAATTGCAGTGCTCTACTAGTTCCGCTTTTATTTGTGTTGGAGGTCTTAGACATTGTGGCATTGGCTTGAGGGGAAAATGTAAACCAGGTGTTGCAAACCTTTAGGGGTCACTGCATGGCATCTTCTGTGTCTTGTGGCAGTCTTAAACAAAAAAAAATGAAGTGCTGCTTAATTTAGAAATTGCAGAAGACTCTTCAGTGCAGATGACGCATTCGCGGCTAGAGTGAACTTGCTAAAATCCGTTGGATAGATTTGCATCTTCATAGGATCATAGAATGGCCTGGGTTGAAAAGGACCACAATGATCATCGAGTTTCAACCCCACTGCTATGTGCAGGGTCACCAACCACCAGACCAGGCTGCCCAGAGCCACATCCAGCCTGGCCTTGAATGCCTCCAGGGATGGGGAGGGTTCTGGCCCGTTGTGATCTGTTATTTCTTTATTTCTTTAGATGGGGTTTTTTGTTTTTTAAAGACTATAGAATTAAAGGAACTCGATGCAGAAAACTTGCTCTTGCTGCTGGGTAAACGGGTGCCTGATGCGTGGAGGGAGAGAGAGAGAACAGGACCAGAAATGTACTTGAAGCAAAGAGGTGTTTTGAGTAGAGAGGAGCGAAGTGAGACCTGTCAGTGCCGTCTCAAGTTAGTGCTTACTCACTCGGAATACCAACACAGCAGCGTGCGGCTTTGTGCTCCCACGCGCCCTGCCTGCTAAGTCCCGTCTGCCGAGGGGCAGCTGTCTGTCGCTTCGGTGCTCCGATCGTGCCCGGCCTGCCGGCACTGTGCCAAATGCATCGCGCGCCTTTTCGTGTGCAGAGAGCTGCGCTCGACGCAGCACCCCCCTTCGTCTGCGCGGGGCGGGGGCTGGAGGGCGGTGCCGGCCGCAGAACCCCTCCTTCCCCGTTCCGCTGGGGTTTCCTCCGGGTGTTTTTGGGAAACGAGTTCAGCGCAGCGCTCTGAGCGTCTGTGCTGCAGCTGCTAGGAAGGTGGGACTGTGTCCAAGCTACCCTTCTCAAAACAAAAACCTCAATATGCTGGTGATGTGAAGCTGAGGTGGTGTAGGACAAGTGTCTTTCCTCCCCAGCGATGTTGTTCTTGCTCATGCTTGTTTATATTTACTTCTTTTTTTAATCCTGATACAGCAATGGATATACATGTGATTAGGATGAGTGTCTGAGCAGATCCAACCTGAAAGGAGTTTTTTTTCTGCAGGGTGTTTTCAGGCCCTGGGGATGCTTTGGAATGGCAGCTCTTTAGGCAGACAGTGCATTTTTTCTTTTTCTTTTTGGAACGTGATGTTCACAACGGAAGTATTTTAGTGTGGTAAGAGCTTGTGAAACTCAGTCTCTTATGAACTGTAATGTGGCGCAGTAATGGCATGTGCTGCGGTCTGCTATGCACAGGGTGCCGTCAGATACATAAAGTTGACTAAGTAGAAGTAAACTTAAATATTGTTTCAAATTTCACAGGGAAGCTCTTTCAGAGTATCTTTTAAAATGTGAACGCTTCTCTAAAGTAACACTTATCTAATGTTTTGGGAGGGTTGGATGTGTCTTTGTTGTAGCCGTTTATGCTTACCATGAGAGGTAAGCATATAATGTCTTAAAATGTTACTTCTCTGAGCCTCACTTTCTGATGTTGTCTGGAATATCCAGCTCTTCTAGCTGTACTGATGTGTATTGTTCTGTTTGTTTTGTTGTTCTGGGGGGAAGCTGTTTCTCCTATTTCACACAGTGGTGTGTGAGGATAGTGGCTGGTACTGGAGACACCTTTTTCCTGCAGGGGAAACTGTGTGGGTGCTTATGGTATTGGTTGGTCTTAAGCTGGATGTCTGGATGGATATTTCTAGCTCAAAGGAGAAATAACTACAAAATAGTATTTTTGCCTTTGTAAGAGGTAGATGCTTTAAAGTGAATATCAAAAATATCATCTTGATGTTGTTGCCTAACAGGAGCTGTTCAGAGCTCAGAAGGTGTAGTTTTTCATGACTGAACTTACTGGTGCTTTTTATGTCTCCCTGGAAGAACTTTTGTGAAACACTGAGTGAAATTTTGGACTTCTAAAATGGTGATTTGGGAAAGATCACTCAGATGTCTTCTCGCTTCTGTTGATGAAGGTGTAATGAGGACATTTCGACATGAGAGGTCTATTCCTAACTTTATAGGAAATACCTATCAGATAAAGATGGCTTTTTGTTTGTTTAAATTAAATACAGTTTTAAAAAAAAACAACAATCTAGCTTCAGCTCTTAGTGGTATGATAGGAATAATATCTGCAGCTGATATAAGTGTACAGTCTCAACTACTTCTCCACTGGAAATGGGAAGAATGGTGAAATTGGAAGGTTATGAAGATGAGGACCATGAAAGATGGGACTGCATGCTTGGATAGGTGAGAGAATGTGAAGTTCATGTGCTGCTCAGTGCATCTACTCATTGTTTTCTGTATGACTATCTCCTGATTATGATGTGTTGTACAAATGTGACTCAGTAAACTTCGATACCTTGCCTTTGAGAGCTTGTAAGTGCTTTTAAGTTCGTGTCAGTTTCTCAAGCTCTGTCTCCTGGTCAGTGTTCAGCTGTCTGAGTGGTGAGACCATCTGTTAGTTTGATTTCTTGATTTGCTTGTTCTCTGAACTTCTACTCTTTCATCAGATTCTTTGGAAATAGCTCTTCACCATGCAGTATTCACCTGCTTTCAGGACACATGCATTCCCTTCACTGAGTAAAATGGAATTTAGTGACTGGGGGTGGAGGAGGAGGAGGTGTTAAGTCCATAATCTTATCGTTTAGGACTGCTACTTTGCATAGACGCTGAGGTCTGGCACGTCCTTTCTAGGGGTAAAAGGCAGAATTCTCAAAGCTGACTTTATCAACATCTCTGGATTAACTGCCGTATAATTTCCATTGTTTATCTTGTTTGTCATAAAGCTTTGTAAATGTATTAGTGTTCAGACAAAATTATACTATGGCAGAAAATGTTTGTATATAATTGAATAAAAAGTGCAAGGGGAATAGACATCAGTGTTTCAACGTGCAAGCCTGGCAACTGCGGTTACTTATCTTTCCCGAGAGAAATAAGCGTCACCAGGGATGACTCTGTACAAACTGGAGAGTTAAAGAGCATCCTGTTGACATGATTTGGGCTTCCTTAGCCTGTCTTAACCTCATTCAGAGGAATACTAAAGAAGCCCTGAGCCTTTCTGCTGCTGGTGATGAAGCTGCACCTGTTTGAGATTAAAGCCCTTGAATATCTTAATGTGGGTGCCATTTAACTAAGGATTTGAAAATACTTTTGATGTACCATAGCTGTTTGCATAATGACTTCTTGATGATATTACTCCTGCTTGTCTGATGTATCAGTTCTGGAAGCTAGTGAAGGTAGCAGTCAGGTCTGCCTGACAAACTGACCTCTGGTCGTTGACTTTCTCATCAGCAAGAATAGCAAAGGTGAAGTAAGCAATAGCTTCGAAGTATGAATTCACATAACTTAAACTTTTTGCTCCTTCCCTGTTAGTGAAAGAAGGTGGAAGGTTTCAGTGCAGGTAGATAATACTGAGAAGGTGACCTTTTCTTATTTTGTGTTTTCCTGTTGTTGTAGAACTGAGAGCTGTGTGGGAGTCCCATCCTTATAATTCACTTAAACACTTGTTTGGAGGCTTGTGTACTATCTGATGTAAAACTGAGCATGACAGATAGCTACCAAACTGCTATCTATTTGATAGGAATGGATCTCTCTAGTGAAGTATGCTGATCCTCTCATTTTTTTTCCTAGAAAATGGCCATGGCTGGATATTTTTTTTTCCTTAATGCTGCTAGCTCTGGTTGGGATTATGAGATCTTCTGATAAGGATTTGTGAGTCTGGGTACAGCGCTACAAGAATATTTACAGGATTATGGGCAAAGTACCACCTTACTTCAGCAAATCCTGGTGTTCACCACAGTTTTGTTTTAAACACTTAAACTTTTAATTTTTTCAATAGACACAAGATCAGGAAAATGTGGGTGTTCTTTTGTTTGTATTGTTATCATTTCAAGTGGGGGGAAAAAAAATGATGAATTTTAAAGCCAATCCTTTTGACCTGTCTCCGAGGATACTCTCATGAATAAGTTGCCATGCACAGAAAGTGCAGTGGTGTTTTGTAGTATAACAACAACCGTGTTGTTGCTGAGATTCATGCTGTCATCACAGACAGGACAGGAAAGAATTTTTTCATCCCTTGTGCTTCTGGGACTGATCCTTAGTAGTTAAGTTTCAGCTTTTGAATGAGTGAAATCATTTGCTTCCGCCGGGTGAAACACTGGCTGGATGGCCGGGCCCAAAGAGTTGTGGTCAATGGAGTTAAATCCAGCTGGCAGCTGGTCATGAGCAGTGTCCCCCAGGGCTCGGTACTGGGGCTGCTTCTATTTAACATCTTTATTAATGATCTTGATGAGGGGATTGAGTGCACCCTTAGTAAGTTTGTGGATGACACCAAGCTGGGAGGGAGTGTTCATGTGCCTGAGGGGAGAAAGGCACTACAGAGGGACCTGGATAGACTGGATTGATGGGCCGAGGCAAACTGTGTGAGTTTCAATAGGGCCAAGTGTTGGGTCCTGCATTTTGGTCACAACAACCCCAGGAAACCCTACAGGCTTGGGGAGGAGTGGCTGGAAAGCTGCCTCATGGAAAGGGACCTTGGTGTACTGTTGGACAGTCGGCTGAATATGAGCCAGCAGTGTGCCCAGGTGGCCAAGAAGGCCAATGGCATCCTGGCTTGTATCAGGAATGCTGTGGTGAGCAGGACTAGGGAAGTCATCCTGGCCTTCTACTCAGCATTGGTGAGGTCTCACCTTGTACTGTGTTCAGTTTTGGGCACCCCAATACAGAAAGGACATTGAGGTGCTGGAGCAGGACTAAAGAAGGGCAACAAGGCTTGTGAAGGGCTTGGAGAATATCTCCTATGAGGAGAGACTGAAGGAACTGGGGCTGTTTAGTCTGGGGAAAAGGATGCTGAGGGGAGACCTAATTACTCTCAATATCTGAAAGGTGCTTGCAGCTAGAGCGGGGTTGGTCTCTTCTCACTGGTGACAGGATGAGGGGAAATGGCCTCAAGTTGCACCAGGGTAAGTTTAGGTTGGATATCAGGAAAAACTTCTTTACAGAGAGGGTTGTTAAGCATGGGAATGGGCTCCCCAGGGAGGTGGTTGAGTCACCATTCCTGAAAGTGTTTAAAAACCGTTTGGATGTGGTGCTCAGGGACATGATTTAGCAGAGGGTTGTTAGACTTAGGGTAGTATGGTCAGGTTGTGGTTGGACACGATCTTTAAGATCTTTTTCAACCTGAGTGATTCTATGGTTCTGCTTAAAGGAGAATAAGTATTCAAAAGTAAAGGCTGAAGACGTCACAGAACATGGGATAATCAATGTGCCTGGCTGTGCTATTGAAAGACTCAGATTACTTTTGACTTTTCATTCTTTTGCTGCCCTCCTTTTCTAGTGAGACTGACTGTTCTGATGTTTCAGTTTGTGGTAATGTGAAGTGATACAGAATAATACAACGAGAAATGGTATTTGGAAAAAAAAATACCAAAGCTACTATTATATGTGAGTTTACTTGCATTGCTGGATCGTATTACTGATAAGTTGCACTTATGTCTGATGAAAGTTTCTGTAAAACATCTGATAGAACACCAAATTATTCTTCTGCTGTGTATTTTCCGACAGGACAGCCTCTTCTGTGATGTGTAAGTGATAGAAATTAATGATATCTTAAATATGGCTTTCAGTTCTTTAAAGAGGCACTGGAATTTCATGTCCTGCACCATGATAGTTTTCATACGAAATACCAAAGTATTATCCCAGTCAATCTGACTAGTGATGTGTGAACACTGGAGATGTCAATAGTCTAAACAGATCCTAACAACAAAATCCAGCATATGTTTTGAAGCTCTTCACTGTTGCAACGTTTCAGTAGTCCAGGAAGTCCAGAGATGAAAATTCTTATTAATACAATAACACTACTTTGTGTTAAGTGTAACTAATAGATTAAAAAGTAAGTACAAATTTCTAATTTCTGCTTGCAGCTGCAAGTTGCTTGGTTTTTTGCTACAGGATAAATAGGTCCTGTTATTTTAAAAGCTAGAAAGATTTTTTTTACATGATAAAGGAAGGGAATGGCAGATTCATAGCTCCTTTCATCAGTCATTAGACAAACTGGCCACTTTGATTTTTATCCATTCTTCAGACTGCTTGGGTCCTTTTCTTAAAATTAAGAAACAGTGCAAGTTCATGGAGATTCTATTGCTTTTCAGCTGTTAATTTTAAGTTCATCTTGCTGGTGTTACAACAATCCAGGATTTAAAGAAAATCTAAGTTAATTAGGGAGGCAATTATATGGGAAAATCTTATACAGTTGCTGTTTAGCTTTAAAATATCAAGACTAAGCTTGCCTACAAACCAGTGGTAGAACTGACAAAAATGCCTGTCTAGTTACTATTGACTCATATCAATGGTCTTCTTACAGTCTTTTAGTGCTATCTTAGTAAATAGATCAAGAAAAAAGCTTTTAATCATGAATGGATGTTACAGCTTATTTACATTGGGAATTATAAGTCTTTCAATAAATAGCAGGAGACCTTAATAGCTCTTCTGGGCAATCAAGTTGAATCACATTAAGTGTATTATTTGTGTCTGTTTATATACTGCAACTTTGAGATACTGCTTTGAAATAAGTTACCTTAGGTTTTCTTTTCTGTTGAGCAAGCAGTTCCTAAGCATATTTATTCTGCCGTCATACCTCGTCACCCCCTTGAAGATCTTGGAGCCTGGAAATGCCTATGGTAGCAACATTTGTTCAACTTGAGAAGCCTTTGTGTTCGCTCCGGATATTGTGGAAACAGCTAATTTGGGAGTAGCATTTTGGCAGATTATTTTGATAACAATCTGTGTGTTGCCAACTGTTCAAGAAGTGTTGCCAGAGTTGTTTGTAGGATTCAGTAGGGATGCAGTAGGAACGACCTAAGGAGATAGGGAGGGTGTT
The DNA here is from genome assembly GCF_016699485.2 of Gallus gallus. Classification (NCBI taxonomy): domain Eukaryota; kingdom Metazoa; phylum Chordata; class Aves; order Galliformes; family Phasianidae; genus Gallus; species Gallus gallus. The sequence goes on from NC_052532.1 coordinate 46,723,573, forward strand.
GAAAATTTGGGGGTATTCTTGACTTTGCCTTTCCCTCTCTCACTTCATATCATCATGTAATCTCCCAGAGAATGTTAGGAGAAGAGGGGGAATAGGGATTTGGGGAACTTGATTGGGAGTGTGTGGTTACTGAGGAACTATTTCCACAATGTTAGAGGAAGAGGTATTGACCTGCTAAATGGAAGGATAATACAAAAAAAAAAAGCCAATGGAATGTGCATATTTGTAGCTTAGAGTAGTACTGGATAAATGTTTAGAAGTTTACCTTTCCAATCATTGGAGAGTTATCCCCTCCATTTGTATAACGCAAATTAAAACGTGGTCAGAATAATGAGTAAGATATTTATTATTACGGAGGCATCTTATAATGGGCATTTCCTTTTATGACTAGGAAACGTTTGTATGTAATTTCATAGGTGTAAATGGTTTGAAGTGTTTCGTGTATGCTTTACTTTTAGTTGGGAATGGGTAGGACAAGAATATAATTACTTTTCTAATGGCTTTCTTAACTGCCTGTGCTCTCAGAATAAAAAAGTGTTCTGCATTAATTGGAAGCATTCTGCCTTTTGTTTTCACAGAAAGCCACAAAGAAAACTGACAAACTCAGGGCAGAGGAAAAGGATGACTTAGATGTAACAGAGCTCAGTAATGAAGATCTTCAAGAGCAGCTTATGAAGTATGGAATAAATCCTGGCCCAATTGTAGGTATGTCAACTAAACTAAACTTCGGTGCTGAATAGTCTAAAGTTCTCTGATATGATTGCTTGTTAGTAACAGTACTGTTGCAATTTTATTTTCCACTGAAGATGTTTTCATTGAACTATTTACATTAAAAATGCTTGAAGCTTTCCTGTGTAGGCAAATTCGCAGTTTATTCCCCTTATGTTCTATGCTAGCTATACTTGTTCCAACTCCTTTTCTGAAGCTATGCAACTATTAAAGATCAGCACTGTGGAAATTAGGTCTGATACAGAGGTTGAGATCTGGAGCCTGCTTAAATAGCAAGTACTTCTTACATAATAATTTAAGATCTGAGGGCAGAATGATCGTAGAACTTCTTCCCGAGAGCATTTCCTACTCTCTGCATTCAGCATTAGTGTTTTTCTTTCTTTTTTTTTTTTTTTTCTGGCCCCTTAACCTTGCATTCCATCCTGTATACTGACCTACTTCAGCAGGGTGGATGGCAAAAAGTCACCGCCCCAGCTTAATCCCCTGCCTCAGGCACTCTCCTGTGATACCAGATGAAAGGTCCTTGCCTTTCAGATTGTGCACTGGCCTGATGGCAAGATAATTTAATTTTACAACTCTTCAGTAGGAGATAGTTTAATCTAGCACACCGAGCCTTCTGTGGAATGTGTTTGAAATAGAGTGGAAATGCCAGTGATAAAGTCTGGAGTCTTGTGTGTATTCAAATAGTTTCTGCGTAATATTTCCTGTTAGCTGTTTCTGTATGTCTTCTCATTCAACCTCTTTCTCTTGGATAGGGCTCAAGGCTCCTGGACAACTCAAATAACTATGCAGTCCCCTAGAAATATGTTCAGACTTTAAATAAAAACTTTAGTTCCTGTTACAGGGTGTGGATTCTGTTTCTTGTGACAGCTTTTATATATAAGGAAGGCTTTTCAGAAGATTTTATATAAGGCTGGATTTTGCTGTTGCTAGCAGTGCAGGCACTGGTTATTTCTACAGATTTTTTTGTTAGCACAGTCCTGATGTGAATGTATGCAACAGCTTTTAGTTTTAACCTAACAGTTGGAAACAGGTGTTGCTTACTTACCCCACCTCTGGTGCTTGGGCTGGATTTGAAAGCAGGGCAAATGTTAAACTAAGGAGGCAGATGTTAATTCCAGGATAAATTATTAATTCCAGGGCTAAAAGGACAGTGTTGGAATCTGCATGGATACTTTTCTTTGCAGTTTCAATCTCATTAAGTTTTTGTGGTGGTATGACAACTCATGTCACATTGTGTGAAACAACATAAAAGCAGACAGAGTCTTCATCTTCATCTACTTCTGTAGATGAATGCTCGCAACAGTAGGTGTACCAACACATGTCAGCTTGTCAGAGTTCTCTTGAACCAAAGACTCAAGCTTTAGAGGTACAATTATATAGCTAGATATATATGCTGTGGGTATACAGACAGATTAAAAATAGAGAATATGTGTATGGAAGTTCCTTAAGAATACATAATAAAGTTCTAGCAGTCAGGTCAGGAAAGACCAAAACTGTATCTCTAGCATGTATCCTTTGCTACAGCTACCACAAGGAAACTTTATGAGAAAAAGCTGTTGAAACTGATGGAACAAGGTCCAGAACTGAAGACACCTATGCCTCTCCCAGTGATTTCTTCAACTACTGAGAACACCAGACAGAATGGAAATAATGATTCTGACCAGTACAGTGACAATGAAGAAGGTAAGCCTGAAGCGGAACATGCATGCAAACTATTCAAACTATGTATGAGTAACACTTGGAGTAGAAGAAGTATCTAAAGAGAACATGATCTGCTGTTTGTTGAGTCTTAAAGATACTGTAGTAGACTATGTTGTTTGTGTACTTCTTCATGGAGTGCTAGCACAGTGACCCAGGAGGCATTCTGGGAAATGAAATTTTATTAGTAAACTGCTCCTTTCTTATTAATCCAGTTTCCCTACAGACCTGAGCCTGTAAATATGATGGGTAGGAGAACTGGATATTAAGTGTTCACTGTTCTTTGCACTTCAACTTTGAGATTCATCTTATGACGCACGCAGTAGTTACCTTTATTTTGAGTTAGTGTGTCAATGTTTAAGTTGATGCTTACTTCTAAACAGTTTAATTTCTTCATATGATAATTCCTCTTATGCTCTGATCCTTAGGGACCTGGAGTGGGTCCACTGATTTATTTCTGTGTGTGTGTGTGTGGTTCCTGCTGTTTTAATATCAAGAAGTGATAGAGGCTGGAGAGGTAGAATCTGAAACATACCATGTATCTTACAAAAAGTAATGATATAGGCCTTCAAGGAACATCACTTTGGTTAAAGTAACTGCAATCTGATACCAGTTTCTAAGTATAACATCTGAATTGGTCAAAGGTTGTCTGAATTATAGGATTTTTTTTTTAGGACAGAACTCGTATGCTTTGGGTCAGTTAAAGTTATTCTTCAGAAGACTGTTCTTCATTGGAAAAACTTAACCTATACTTGCCAGGCTGTTTAAGGAAACAGTAGTTCATAAAGTTTGATACCTCTTTAAATGAATTTTATTGAGCTAATTTAAACCAATTGCAGTTTATCAATCAGTAATATTATAGAAACCAGTTATTAAAACTCATTACAGAGCCAAAGACTGAGCTGAGGCTTGAGAAGAGAGAACCTCTGAAAGGCAGGATGAAGACTCCAGTAACACTCAAACAAAGAAGAGTCGTTGAGCACAACCAGGTATGTTTCATTTAGTGGCATCTAGAACAGCTCCTAACTGCAGGCAGTGTACTCACTAAACATAATCACATTTGACTAAGTGGGCTATGCTGTTCTTAAAAGTTTGGTGGCGTTCTTTGTTTTAAGAAAGCCTATTCTAATACAGCATGAAAATCTTGTGAATTAACTACATCTGCTACTTTTTGTCTGTCTGTTAATGTTCAAAATCATGGTCTGCTACTTGTCACACTTGCCAGTGTCTGTAGCTCACCTTTGAGGAGAACTCTAGGCAACCTTTACATGTTTAGCTTTCAAAATCTGACAGATGATAGGTTGGAGGTACTGATGTTCTGTTGTATATTTATAAACGACTTAATAAAAGGAGCAATTTCTCAAAAAAAAAAAATCTGAAAATATTTTTTGTGAGAAATACTTTTCAGTACTCATGTACACTGTATTTCTATCTATTTTTAGTGCCTATCTATAGATAAACAGAAGTGTGTATACATTGGTATGTTCTAGTTGTGGTTTAAATGTAACAATGTATAAAATCATGCGTTTTTGTAAAGAAATACATGTGTATATATACTCATGCAACATCTCTGTGGTATCTATTTCCTCAGCCGCACCACATAGCAGCATTACTAGACTGCGCATCAATTTATTAGAAAGCTTCTCCTTAGAAAAATAACTATTTTTAACTTCAAAGTATGTACCTCTTGTCCTTCAATACTACTATTAGTTCTCTTGGCCAAAGGGGGATTTTACTAAAGTACCTCAGGCTTTCAAACTGCTGACTAAATACTGGATTCAGTGATTGGTGGCTGATCTGTTCTTATGATGTGACAGTGTCACTAAATATCCTGCTGCCCAGCTTAGATTACTTAGGATATTTACAGTGTTACTCATCTGACCAATAAGTAGCAGAGTTATGCTACATTAAGAACTTGTCCAGAAAACATTCAGGACGGGAGCAATCTGACCTGTTAATGCTCTCATCTGGTAATATCAGGCTATTAAGAGACTAGTCTTTTCTCAAGATTGTATAGAATGGTAAATGCCACGTTGTTCCTATTTAGGTGGTAGGTGTATATACAAGCATGTACATACAGCTCTGTGCATTACAGTTATAGAGTTCCTCAGCTACTTCTGCTATATTTCACTGTATTCTTAGGGGTGAAGACTAAACTTATCTTTCTTCTACAAATCAAAACAAGCACATAGCTCAACACACGAAATCAATACTCTTTAACTTATTCACTTTGACCTCATGATGGTCTTTATAATGGGCATCAGAATCATAAGGTTCTCCTATTTTAGGGATTATTCTTTTCTAAGTCATGGTCTATCCAGAAATCCCTGCTAGCTTCAGTGTGGTGGAGGCATTTAATTTGGCTGTCAACAAATCTTTGTAATCTTTAGGTACCTGCATCCTTTTTTATGTGTTTTTGTGGTATTTTTAGGTGATGAGGAGTTATTCAATTTTTAAATCTAATTTTGCTATAATAATATTAAGTTATTACTCTATTTTCTTTTGCAATCTTTTGTGTGTGGTATAGATGTAATATTTTTGCAGTTTGCATATTTTAAATGCCAGTAGTTAATCAAAGGAGTATCACTTGAAATGCCATCTTTGTGGATTAGTCCAAATGACAAATTCTTTAAGAACTCTCAAGTTTATAAAACCTTTTGCCTTTAAACTCGTGACTGCTGCTTTAAAAGAAAAAAACACCATCACCTTATAATTGCTTGAACCAAAAAGCAAAGAGGAAGCAAAGCTCAAATGTTTTTGGCTAGCAAATAAAACTGGAAGATTTGGAAGATGGTAACCTTTATTTCTTCTTGTGAAATGGAATCTCTAGACTGCAAATGATGTGTCTAGTGACTGTACTCATTCTGCAGAATTAGATGCAACTCCTGTTTGCTGTCTGGCATTGAATCAAAGATTGAAGCTCTGAAGAATGGTGGGACTAAAGTAGTTGGCAGTGTGATATGAACAACTTATTAGTCACTTATGGATCCTATGCTGCAGTATTCTTAGCATAGATAGTCAAAACTGGAAAGACTGTCATCTGGTGCTGAAGGCTTGGCACTGGTGGATGTTAGTGTTCTTTCTTATGAGTACAAATAAGAAGTCTGTGGAGGCTGGTGTAAAAACCAGAGAAGGAGGTGAGGGGAGGCATTGACTTGTCTTATCAGCTGGGTAGCAGCAATGGGCTAGATGAATTTGAGTCCTGCTCTTTGTAACTAATCGCCTCCTCATAGTGAACTAAGAAATTTGGAAGAAAACAGTAACTTTGAATGTATTCTTCCAGTCAGACAGGTGAATATAGAGTTAGAAGTCAAAAGTGTGAGCTCAAGGCCACATAGTAGGTGAGAAAGAGGTGGACTAAGCTGTGTAAATATTAAGGAGTCCTTAGAGCTTAGAATTACTTCCTCTTCTTGTGGAATTTCTGCGGTGGCATTCTGGATGTGCTGTGTTCCCCTACTCTTGTTTACTCTTTGATTTTATTTTTTTTATTACCTGTGTAACGACTTCCTGGATATCAAACATGCATGTTGTAGCTGCTGACATAGACATATATTGTGTGTATGCCATGTGAAAAGCATAGAACTGTTGGTTGGTAAGTGATAGTTCAGGTAACATCATTACCCGTGTCAGTTGAACGCATGTTCTGAATGATACTTCTGAACAGTATTGCATCTTTCTCTGACTATATACCAGGGTACTGGTGTATCTAAATATTACGCTTTAATAGAGCTTATGTACTTCAGGTATTGTGGGATAAGCAGAGAACACCTGTTCAATTAATGAAGAAGATAGTAGTGACTGAAGACATTGGTATTTTTTTTTCTGGTCTATTGAATAGGCTCTGCTGAAGTTGGGATGGGTCTCATGCAGTACATTTAATCTTTTCCTGGATTTTTCATGCAAGATTTCTCTATTACTTAAAGCATATGACTTTCAACCACCTGAGGAGCTCAGTATGTAGGTTCTTATTTACTGAAGACTTCTTTAGAAAAAAGTTCCTAGTAAACCTCCTACTAATGGAAAGCTCCCTCTGGAGCTCTGCATTTGTAGGACGAGAAAATTGTCTTGCTGTGTTCTTGAGTAGAATTTGAGTTGAACCTCTCTGAAATTAGTGTTTTTTTTTCTAAAGCTTCTGAGGAAGAACACCTCAAGTAGAAAGAGGAGACATGATTGAATGTTTCAGATTAAGCTTTCCTTAACAGGGGATGTGAGAAGTTAGTATCTAGTGAATGTATAAATAGAGATTAGGAGACCTTTCATCAGAAGTCTATTTAAATTTGAAGGAATATCTGAGACATAGGCTGAAATATATAGTTCTGTATGAAATGTCTGAATCTATTTGGACTTGAGATCTGTTCATAAATATGTCATTCAGTTATCAGACTATTTCAACGACTTTGAAGTGTAGCAAAACACTTGTGCTCCCTCTGCTGGTTATGTAGTAGTTGTAATACTTCTGTTTAAAATTATAAAACTGCTCAGCTTATAGTTTCAATGGAGTAACTTCAGAGATACAAGTGGGAAACTGAGAAGGGTGGTGTTATACTTTTTTTTTTTTACCTCTTGATAAATGAGTACCTTTCAGCCTATTCTCTGAATGCATTGTTTTGTGGGCTAATTCTTCCAGTGAAGTTATTTTGCTGCACCAGTCTGTACAACTCCCATCTGCACCAAATGTAACTTACAAAAGTTTGGTAACGCACCAGTGGAAGAGATGCATAGATTTCATTATCAACAAGGGATTTTTCTTTGATTGTTTTTAAATAAACAAAATCTTAGGTCTATTTTAGAAGAAGCAGGCTGTCCCTCATCTCCGTCTCCTTCTAGATTTATGCTTAGAATAAGATTTGAGGAATGTTTTGATTTAAACATAAAACTTGCAGTAAGGCTGTGGGGATTGATCTATGCTTGCTACTGGCTATGAAAGTCAGGCACTTTGCTATTACTTGGGTTTATTGTGAACTGTTTTAAGCTTGGCCATTTAAACCCACAGTTAGTGAGACTTTTATTACAGTGGAAACTTCTAAGATTATAAAAACATCTCCCTTTCCCACTGTCTGGAGATGAGATATTGTTGATATGCAGATGACTGTGCATGAACTGTCTGCAGGAGAGAATACATTTGTGGGTTGAATAAGTTGTTGCATTCTGCTTGTGATCGTAAGGTTTTTTTTTTTTTTTTGTAGGGAGGTAATGTAACAAGCCTAAAAGTCAGCATATCCACTGTCTGATTTGGCAGTGCTACTTGAAGCATCGGTTATTTCATGCTATTGCAGTGAGAAGATAATCAGTTTTTACTGTTAGGTGTTATCTAGTCAGTTCAGTATTTGAAAAACAGTTAACTCTAACCTTAGCATTGTGGTCATCACTGCCTGTTTAGCTAGCTAGTTGTTATTGGATCCAAGGTTACTGGGTTTCTTCTGTTTGTTTTTGGTGTGGGGTTGTTTTGCTTTTAGTTCTAGATATGTTCTGGAGTATGTATGCTATTTTGGCTTTTGGTTGTGTGTATCCAATGTTGAGAGCTGGCTTTCATGTATTTGATATGTGTTTGATACTTGAATAGACTTATTCTCAAGATGGAGTTACTGAGACTGTCTGGACAAGTGGATCTTCAAAAAGTGGACCTCTTCAGGCATTTTCTAGGGAGTCTACAAGAGTGTCAAGAAGAACACCAAGGAAAAGGGTGATGAGAGGCTTATTATAATAGAAAAGCTTATTTTTTTCACTATGAGGGTCCCAGTGGCTATTTTATTCAACTGTTTTCTTTTGTTTGTTTTAAACAAACAGGTGGAAGCTACATTACAGTTGCCTGTAGATGATGCTGTTATATCAGAGAGTACTCCTATAGCTGAAACTATATTGACTGCAAGCAACGAGACCCTAGTAAATATGCTTAGTAAATATTTAATGAATAACGCAAGTAGTATTTTTCTGTAATATACCTTTATAATATGCCTTTACTGACAGAATCGTTGTTTTAAACAGGCTGTTTTTAAAGAAAGTAGGACTTCTTTTATTCAGTAGTCTTGAAACCATATGTTCAGTAGCAATATTAGTGCCTAGTGGTGCTCACTTGGAGATGGGACTAGGTAGACACATGGATTCATGTCTTTTCTGGGGGGAGGGTTGAGAAGACCCTCTTCAAAAGCTTAGATCTCTTTTTAATTTAAGTACATATAGAATATCTGCTTTAAAGCTTCGCTTTTCTTGTGAACTAATTAGCTTCTATGTTTCTAAGTGGCTTAAACTATTTAGAATGATAAGCATTGCATTTCCTTTGCTTATTTCAGAGTACCTGTTACATAACCTTCAGTGAATTCCTAACATGCGTATATTTGATGCAGATAAGGGTTTTGTTGTTTAGTTCTGTCTCCCTTCCCCATTTTACTTTGTGTTTTGGTTAATTCTGAGTTTTGAACAATTTTGAATCTTGGCAGGTTGGCAATAGGGTGCCTGGAAATTTCAAGCATGCAGCTCCTACATTGTCAATCAGTGAACCCTCAGACATGCCCAGAAGAACACCAAAGAAACCACTGATGACAGCTGAAGTAAATTAAAACTTAGATTGTTATTGCTTACTCTCTTTGAAGAAGGTTCTTGTGTGTATGGATTTATTCTGTAGTACAGAAGGGGTGGAGGGTCTCATTGCCCAGATGGCATGATAGTGTAACTAAACTAGCATTGTCATATGACATCAGAGTATATATGTATTTTTCTTATCCTTCATTGTTTCGTAAGGTGGAAAGAATCCTCTTTTGGACAATTATTTTGTCTTATGTTGTGTGGAAAGTACTTCTTTCTTTTAAACTATATTAATAGTTCAAAGGGTGGAATTGTTATCTAGCTCTGATCTTATAGATCAGCATATCCTGAGGAAAAAAAACTGAAGGACTAAAGTGGTAGGATTACTTGAAATCAAAAGTCTGAATTTAGAAAGCAACTGCAGATTTCTGTTAGCTACCAAAAAAGAAAATGGTTCTTACACTCTGTTAGCCTATTCAAGCTGTTGAGATTATTTGGATAAATGTCTAAAGCACTTGAGGGTATATGTAATTGTACTTATTAATGTAGTGTAGTACTGGATTACTGTTGAATTTTACACTACAAAATAATACTTGGCTGAATTTAAATGGAGTTCATTGCTCCATGTAGATATTGTATATACAACTTGCATTATCACTTGTGAGGCCTGCTTTACCAATGGATCTGAGATTTATGAAACAGGCTACTTTATTTGTTTATAATACAAACTACTGATGTTTAGGCTTAATGGTCAAATAAGAAGATTGTGGGAAAAGTTGATGTTTTCTTTCAAACTGCATAGTGTTTCACTGTACTATGGCATTGTCTGTTACAGCAAAAAGAGACAGATTGCCCACACCAATGCTTGTTTAATCACATTGGCCGCAAACACTCCTATGATGTGCTCAACACAGCCATGATAGAGGTGATTGGTTAAGTTTTTTGATCATCTAGATCATTGGCTTGCATATGTATTGTATTTATGACATATTCTTTATCTTAAAGGAAACTGAGGAGAGCAGTGAATGCATTAAGACACCAAAAGTGACCAGACAGCTGCCAATAATTAAGGTTAACTAACTTTTAAAACTCAGGAATTAAAGTTCTAAAATGTCACTGGGTGGCTCAGGTGCTTCCTTACAAACTACACGTGGTTATGGTCACTGAGATAGTTAAGCAGGAGCCTACTGTTTTGAAGTTTGTTGGGCTTATAATGGTTTTTGTTTTCCTAGGTGCCGGAGAGAACTCATACAGAAGAACGAAAAGTAGAAAGGGATATTCTTAAGGAAATGTTCCCTTATGAAGTCTCTACACCTACAGGAATCAGGTATTGCTGATATTTATGGGGGCTTGTTCTCAAGAAGTGTGAAACTATTTAAGCTGAGAAGGGTCTGATTATATTGCTAGATATCTGAGGAGTGGTTTTGCAATTATGACTTAGTGGCAGTTGAGACAACTGTTGAGCTCTTCTGTTCTGCATACTTAGTTTTATTAGCCAAAAAAGCCTTTTCTTTATTTAAAGTGGGGGAGCAGGGGAATGGGGTAGCATTATAGCAGTAATTACTGTAGTAACTTGTTGGAGGTTAAATGGAAAAGGCCTCTCCATGGTTCCTAGTATGGCTAGATACGACTGTTTTAGCCCCTGCTGTTAGTTAAGAGAAGGTCTCCCAGCATAGATTTGAGATTTTTTTGAAAGCAAAACATTTTCAAATAGTCTCTTTCTGTTATGTAATTGATCTTATTGTAGTCAAGCATCACTCTTACTGTGAATAAAGCTGGCATTGCAAATGGATGGACTAATGCTGGAAACTTAGTACTTCAACAATAAACTGAAATAGCCCTCTGGATAACTAAGCAGTGGATACAGCTGACTGCTCCTTTTAGAAATACTGACTGCTACTGCGTACTGTTATCTGAGATTGAGTGGGGGCTGTGGAGTCATAGCTGTTTTCATTGGAAATATTCCTAAGTTTGTTAGGAAGCAAAAGGTGACAGAGCAATGGATAGAAAAAAATAAAACAAAGAAAACAGCATAATTTTTAACAAAAATAGTGCCCGCAAGACTTAGTTCAAATAGATTAATAACAACAGATTCTTGCAGTGGTTTCTTAATCCTTGCTGTCTTGTCATTTTGCCCTGTGCACTGACTTGGACATCAGTGGTGTTTTAATGGCCTGAGACAATCCTAGCTTTAGAAGTCCCAGAGAGACTGCAGAAGTGATGAGTTGAGATACAAGTGCAGATGCTTCCTGCCATTTTATTTCTTGTCATAGTGAGAGTATGTGGATAGGGTGACAAAGTGGCATTTGAGGGTTTTTTAAAAGGATATTTATTTGAACTCTGGATGGTTAACCTCAACAGTTATAATGGTACGCGCTAAAGCATTTATAGACAGGTATTCCAGGTACTGTGTTCACTGGAAATAATTTATAGTTCTTCAGTTATGCTAAATTTTTTTTGCGTACTTCAGGATTGCTCTTTTAAACACAGCGGTGTTTTTTGTTTCTCATTAACAGCGCTAGCTGCCGTAGACCAATCAAAGGAGCTGCTAGCCGGCCTATCGAGCACACTGACTTCAAAATGGATGAAAGTTTCTTTAAGTATGCTCCAAAATACAGTACCTCAAGTGACATCAAGTCTGAGAAACCTTCAACAAAAAAAGAACGCTCCGTTCCCCTGTGGATAAAAATTCTTCTCTTTGTTCTTGTTTCAGTCTTCTTGTTTTCAGTTTATCAGTCTATGGAAACTAATCAAGGAAATCCTTTCTCTAAATATATTTCTGTGTTCACTCAGGACAGTTCCAATTGAGTATCTTTCTGAAAGGCACACCTGATTTGATCTCCTGTTTTTAAATGTAGAGAACTCTCCCGCCCTCTCGTCGGCTCAAGGACTACTCAGAAATAATGTGATTGGAACCTGATAAATTGGATAAATCAAGCAAACTAATACTAAATGGACACTGGTAACTTTCTGGACTTTGGACTAGTAGGAGATCACTTTGCCATAGGAGTAACATTTTTTTTAGGTCTTTGAACTTTTGTAGGCTTTATTTTTTTAATGTGGACATCCTTCAAATTCATTTTTGAGAAACTGTATATTTGTTTTTGCAGGAACTTGGAGGCTGAGAAGGGCAAAAATGTACTAAAATGTGAAGCTGTGTTTTTAAAGCTTTTTCACTGTACAGGAAAGAAGTTGTACTTTTGTCTTGGTAGATCTTGGAAGATTACGAAGGGAGGAGGATTTGTAACAGGTGAATGATGGAGATGCATTTTTGTATGCATTTTTCAGTAACGAATTAACTGAATTTGATCTCTTAGGATATAGGGAGAGTACAACAAGCTTTTCTGTAGGTTACTGTAACTTTTTAGTAAATGTAACTGTAAACCTGTTTGCATTTCTGTAAAAGTCTTAGTATCACAATAGTAACTGTTTAAGTGTAACATTTAAATGTATCACTTCATTTCAGTGCTTACAGTGTCGTAGGAGTTCAGTATGAATTGGCAACAGATGTCTTAGGAACTTATTTATTAGTAATATGCGTGGAAAATAAAAATTGCATCAAATATAATTTGCTACTAAATACTTCTTTGGGGTAAAAGTTGTTATCTAAGGTAGTCTAAATTCCAATTTTTAGCAGTGGTCTTTTTTCTTAATGTAAGGTCTTTCCATCACAGCTTTGTGATTATCTTTGAATATTCATGTAGAGAGGTATTCTCCAAGTGTGAAAATTCCATATGAAGTTTTATTCTTATATGAAGAGGGCATTGCTGCATTTTCTTCGACAATTTCATCTTCTGAGGTGAGATTTACTACATTCATGCAGTTGAGTATTTTTCTCAGTGGAAGCATGCTAAAACACTCAATATTGTATAACTTAGTTGAGCAGGCAGCTGACTTCACTACTACCAATGAGGAGTGATAAGCAACAACTTTTAAATTGAATGTATTCATTTTGATGTGCTTAAATCTGCAGCATACAGATGTTCAGTCTCATTGCTTCGTACAAAAATGCAATAAAGTCATACTTATTCTTGAAGTGCTACTTATGAAAAGCTGAGAACTTTAGTTAATGGTCTATTTTTACTATAGGTACAATTACTGTGTAGACTAGCTATGGGAGAACATTACTTTCTGTGACCTTTGGGACAAAGATGGTAATTTGTAGCAAAGCTATAGGTTTCTTCTGTTAAGATTTAATGTTTTTTTTTTTCCTTTTATCTGCTTTCTGAGTAATCCAAATAGCTGAACTTGTGTCCATCCTATAGAAAATTGTAACACATGACATTCACTTTTTGGTGTCAAAATGCAGAAAAATAAAAATGATTTTAATGTGTGTGAATTTTCCTTACCAAAATAAACGCATTGCTGGAAAGAAGAAAGCAAAAGAAAGACAACCTGTGCATCAGTGCTTGTTTTGTGCTGCTGTGTGATTTCATGTTTATGAAAGTGGATTATTCTGGTAGTAAAACTAGAGTGGTTCTTATCAACAGGTGATGAGGGATAATAGCCATAATACTTGCATTAAATAGTTTTGCACGGTTATTCTTCAGCATATGTTATCTTTTTAATTTGAACAGAGAAAGTTATTTTTCAGTACTTGAGGAGTTTCCTTTTCACTTTACTTTTCACCCTACTATGAATTGTATGCTAATGAGAAATCTTTCTCTTCTAGTTACATGAAATACTTTCAACCACTTCCAGGGATACTGTTGTTTTTAAACAACAATAAAACCCCAACAACCTGCAATGCAGTTAAATGCCATCATTTTTTTTCATTTATATGCTACTTGAGGGATTCTCCAAAAGGTACCTCTCAACTTCAGTGTTACTTCATGGAAGGTAGAGATTTTTCCACATAAATCCTTAGGGTGCGTGCAGTTCATTTGTTGTTGGGAGACTGCATCTTACAGAAACAAATGTTCTCTTTCTTCTTGGGGCATTTAATGTTGTGAGAGCTTAACCAACACTTCTAGAGCCATAATTGCATGGGTAACATGTAGTAATAGCACAAATAGCTGAATGGTTGAATGTGCTTAAAGCATCCAAAATATCGCTGTCGAAATTACACTGAAGTATGCTCTATTCTTTACATGAATAGTGGTGAAGCATTGAACTTGCACTCCTTTTTCTTTAAAAAAAAGGACTAACAAAATTTCTCGGTTTTTCTTTAGGCAAAATTGGGTTAAACTTTCAGCACCAATAAGAAAATGGAGCAGTTTTGTGGACTGGTATGTGCTTAAGCTTTTTCCCATTAAGCTGTGTGCTGACCTGTTAACATGCATTGAGTCTCAGGAGTCTGCTCTCGAGGTGTGAAGCGCTAGGTGAATTTGACAGTGTTGGAACTTAATTTTATGGCACCTGACCTATTGTAAGGCTGGGGGAGTTTACTTCATACGTTAAAGATCTTCCTTGAGAGTTTCCTGTCTAAATTAAAATTCTGGGTGTCTTTTGAAACCTCAATTGTGCTTAAGTAGGAAATGCTGTGAAGGAATGTTTGGTTCTTTTTCCTCCAGAGTTTGCTTGCTAGCAGTATATATGTACTGTACAACAGGATCGTAGAATGGCCTGGGTTGAAAAGGACCACAATGACCATCAAGTTTCAACCCCCCTGCTATGTGCAGGGTGACCAACCAGCAGACCAGGCTGCCCAGAGCCACATCCAGCCTGGCCTTGAAGGCCTCCAGGGATGAGGCATCCACAACCTCCTTGGGCAACCTGTCCCAGCGTGTCACCACCCTCTGTGTGGAAAAACTTCTTCTAAGTATCCAACCTAAACCTCCCTTGTCTCAGTTTTAAACCGTTCCCCCTTGTCCTATCACTATCCACCCTCATAAACAGCCGTTAAATGGATGCTGTGTGTTTTGTTGTGGCACAACCTATGAAAGTCTCCGTGGTAACAACAGTCCCCAGTTTGTGCAACTAACTTCTCAGCTGATTCTGTGAATGGAATGTCTTCAGAAAAATAAAATGGATTTCTTTAGATTTGGGAGAGAGGAGTTCAAAACTAATGCCTTTTATAATGGAGCTCTGTAGGGAGGCATTTCACCAGAAAAGATGCATATGCTGCAAAAGAAGCTTGGAAAATTGTCTGGGGTACATTGTGTGGTTTTCTTTGCTTGCTTCACCTGACTGAAATAGATAAAAGGTAGGCTGTGATGTGTAATTTTAAAACCTTGTGTTTATGAACTTACGTGTTTCAGCATAGCTGTAGTTATCATAAGAGATTTGACCTTGTGGGCTTCAGCAAAACGTTAGGTCTGTGGAAAGCTCTTGTAAGACAGGAGCTAAAGGGTGAGGGGAGAAATATGGCGAGGAAAGCTTTGCAGTTGCCAAACTGGTGTGCTCCTATCTTCCCAAAATTTGAGAAGATGCAGATTTAAAGAGTGGGATTTAATTTACAACGGCTGTTTTTACTGTGAATCTGAAAGAGGCAGACACAAAAGCATAGACCTGAAAGACTGTTTTCTATTGCTGTTTTCTATTGCTGCCTTCATTGTTTGCCAGAAATCAGATTCACTCAGTCAAATTGCAGGCTTATTGTTATTTTTTCACGTCTAGGAAAACTTGAAGAGATTTTCTGCATAAAATGAAAGGCATTCAGCAGAAACACACATGTTATTCCTGTACTTTCACTGGGATGTTAGGCTCTGCCTTGTAATGGTGCTTGTTAATAGTGCAGAGGTTAGAAGTTGATTGTCAGTGAAAACCAAATAACAGGTTGTTCTACAGACTAATTTCAAGTATTAGTACTGGTTATGCACACAAATTGATACTGTATATAAATATAGTCATACGTTCATCCTTCGTAGTTGGAAGGAATGGGTTTTCTATACTCTAAAATAGAACAGTTTGCAAGAATTGCAATCCTTCATATGTGACTCTAAGATAACAGCTGAAGTCTGTCATGTTTAGAGGTTGTTAACTTATTGCAAATGAGTGTTAACGTTTGGCTTTCGGGTAAAATACAGCTACCAGCAATTGTTTAGATGTGAGTGGAAGTAATAGCAAAATTAACGACTCTGGTCTGTCTTCATTGCTGTCAGTGCTGATTAAGAGAACTACTTCAGCTGGTTGTAAAATGAAGCTTTAAAGTATGTCACTTTCAGCTGCAGTGTAGGTTACTCAAGGGAAACTGAGCCGACCTGGACTTCCATGGCAGTGCTGCCAGGCATGTAATTCTTGCCTGTGTATGACAATGTCTGGATAACAGTAACTTGAAATAGGAGTCGTGTGCCGTCTAGTGCAGCAAGTGCTAATGCTCCAAGGAAGCACCTTGCAGTTGACCGAAGATTATGGCCTCAAGTTGCACCAAGGTAAGTTTAGGTTGGACTTTAGGAAACACTTCTTTACAGAAAGGGTGGTTAAGCACTGGAATGGGCTCCCCAGGGAGGTGGTTGAGTCACCGTCCCTGGATGTGTTTAAGAGCCGTTTGGATGTAGTGCTCAGAGATATGATTTAGCAGAGGGTTGTTAGAGTTAGGGTACTATGGTTAGGCTGCGGTTGGACTTGATGATCTTTGAGGTCCTTTCCAAGCTGAGTAATTCTATGATTCTATGAAGATACATTTCTTCTGCATTGCTGAATAGGTGTGCTGTTAGTTGTGTAACTGCTCTGAGCCCTTTTCTAACATAGGACATTCAGTGCATGCCTTCTGCTTTGCTGTCTGCTGTGTCTGTGTTACTGAAGGAGGTACAAAGCTGTGCTGCTGAGCGAAGCCTCTTGGCAAAGAGCAAGTAGCAATGCTATTTAACAAGAGAAGCAATTCAGAGCACTACCAATCACTTCTTCGAACTCCGCCTGAAAGCAGCGCACGCTTAAAAGCAGAAATTGCACTTGGCCTGGAACAAGTAGCGCCCGGCCCCAGCCTGCAGGCTGCGGTCACGCAGGTAATGCTTCTGGCGCCTGTCACGGGCGGAGCTGGGCGTGCCTTTCGGTTGCCATCGCTTGGGGCTGCGTGCAGGCACGCGGAGGAGCCCGCAGCCGCGGAGCGGGAAGAGCCGCTCGGCGCACGGCTGAGGGCGGTGGCGGCAGAGGTACGGCTGCTTTCCCACAGGGAGGAACTTTTCCAGGGCAGCGGTCACACGCACAGGAGCCACGGCTCTTTTCTCGCCTGTACTTTTTTTTCCAAGTGAGACATACGCAACCTCGCGGCGCTCCGTACGAGGCGGGGAACTCCGCCCTCCGCTCAGCGACAGCCGCCCCCCTCCCCCACGGCGAGGAGGAAGGGCGTTGGCGTGGACCGCGCGTGCGCGGCGGCACCGGCTCGCGGAGCGCCTCCGCCAATCGCCTCGCGGCTTCTTGGCCCGTGGCTCCGCCCCTTGCGTCGGCGAAGGACAAAGTCACCGCGCCGGGCCCGCGGTCAGCCTCTGCGCACAGCTGCGGCCTGAGCAGCGCTGCGCGCCCGCCGCCATCTTAGGAGGTGAGTCGGGGCGCCCGGCCGGCGGGGCCCGCTACACGCCTAGGCCGCCAAGTGCGTGCCGTGTACGGGGCCGCCGGGCCGTGCCGTGCCTGCCGTGAGGCCTCGCCGCCCCATTCCGCTCTTCTCGCCCGCCTCAGGTCGCCATGTTCTCGTCCATCGCGCCGCTCGCGCGGCTCAACCCCTTCTACGCGCCGCACTTCCAGCTGTGCCAGGATGGGCTGAGGAGGCGCGCGGAGCCGGCCGAAGCGCCCACCACGCGGCGAAGCCTGGCGGCCGCGTCCGCCACCGAAGGTGAGAGCGGGAGGGAAGGTCACGGCGGGGCCCGCGGCGCCCGCGCTTCTCTGCTGGAGCGGGCCCGTGCCTGTTAGGGCGGGGAGCGGCCCGCTGCGGGATGCGGGTGGGGACGGGTCGGCGCCGGGCCTACGCGCGGCCGCTTAGAGGACGAGGAAGGGCACGCGCGGGGGAGGCGCTGGCGGCCCCTTCCGCTCCCCGGCGGGGCGCGCCGAACGGCACCGCGCCTCGAGCGCTGCCGGCGAAGGACGCGAGAAGGTCCCGGGTCGGAGCGGTGGCGGAGGCTCCGCTGATGGCTGCCCTGGGGCTGTCGGATCGCTGCCTCTGGCTCTGCTGGGCCTGTAGGCCCGTGCTTCTGCCTGCGGAGGAGAGCAGCATACAAATCAGCGAACACGGGTGGGTCTAAAAGATCCTTTTCGTGTGTGTGTTATATTCGCATCTGGACATCCACGCACGTTGTAGGAGCCTGCAGCTATTCTGTGTTGTTCTATTGTTTTTTCTTCTCCTTAGTAGTTCAGTAGATAGAGGTGCACAAGATGGCTGTGAAAAGACACAGTGATGCTCCTTAGATTTAAGTCCAAGCCCTTCCTGCGCGTTACCTAATCACGGCTGTGACTTTCAAAGGTCAGACCTTCCAGTAGTAGAAGTAGATGTGAAAGCTCACATTCCTATAAGCTGCCTATAGGAAAATGTCTGCCTGCTTTTAGTAAAAAATTCCATACTATAAAGGGCTCTGGACAAGATTTCACTTGTAATTACTGAAGCTAATTACTACAGCCCTGTAATTACTGAAGTCTGTTAGTGCTGTTGTATGAATGTCCATGTAGCGTTTGAAAAAAAAAAAACAGAGCTGAGTGTTGGGTTTCACTGAATTTAAAAGAACAAACCTTGGCTTTTAGTAGCAGTAGTAATGTTGCTCCTAGCTAAATAAAGCCCTAAATTACTGTTCAGCATGTTAAATATATCCTCTATGTGCACTTATTTCTTAGAAGCATTGTGTTAAATCTTCACCCATTTTGTGGGCAGATGAAGTCAGAGATGATATATATGTTTCTTTGTTTGTCCTACTATTTCATTGTTTCACTTACTAATTGGTACTCTTGACCTTTGTGTTGGGAGAGTAACAAAAGGTATCTGAGCTCACACAGCAAGGTCACATAACGTCATCAGTAGAACCCACAGGACCTTTCAAGTTCAGCTCAGGGCATCAGCCATGACACAGCTCTTGGAATTTGTCCTTATTAATGGTTCAGATCTAAAATAAAGATAACAGCTATGTTACAGCTAGGATTATTTCACTTAACAGAATAGACATGTTTTTGTGCTGTGTATTTATACTTGAGTAGCTTTAGGGCGTTCGTTGTAAGTCACCATCTAGGTACGTTAGGATGTCTTTCCTGTTATTTCCTCTACTGCAGTGTTAGCTCATTCTTTTCTCAGGTAACAGTTCTTAAGGAAACTTCATTACGTTTCTGAAGTAGAAAATAAGGTATCTACTCTGGTTGTCTTTTCCTAATACTGCTCTGCTGCTGCAAACATAGGTACACGTAAAGAGTATAAGCCATGAAATTTCATTTAACAGAAGCTGATTAAATCTCAATGTCTGAGTTTGAAGGAAAAATTCATCTACGTGAAGGATCTGAAAAATACCCAAGAAAATATTGTATAAAGGAAAACAAATCCAGTCTTTGTCTGATTGATTGTGGAGACCACACAGATCTGTATTAGTGTGAAGGATTATTTAGCCATAGTATTTAATTCCCTTAGGTAGTAGGGGCTTAAAGAAAAGAAGTTTTGCCTCTAGAATAATAAATGCTTCCTTTGCTTATTTCCTTGATACAAGAAGACGCTTGACATTGCAGCTTTGAGTCATAATTTGTACTAGTAGTTATGGAATTGTTTTCTATGACGTAACTCTGCTATGAGCTATAACCTTGTATATTTTTATTTTTTCAAAGAATCAACTCAAGTTGAATGGCCTGGAGTCCAATCTTGACAGTCCAGAAGGTGTTAAGTTAAAACTAGGCGACTATTTCTAATATAACGCTGTAGTTAAATAGTATAACGTGGAAGGTTATTTGAATTTAATAATTTTGAGAAGGTAGCACTGGCTCAATTTTGTTTCTTTTCTGATCTTCATTACCACGTCTGGTTGATATGTAATTTTTTTTTCTAATTAGAATACAGCTGTGAGTATGGCTCGGGCAGATTCTTTATGCTCTGTGGTTTCGGTGGGATTATTAGCTGTGGAACAACACATACAGCACTGGTTCCTCTAGACCTGGTTAAATGCAGAATGCAGGTTTGTTCTGCATGTGGTGAAGTTGATAAAGTGTGCTTAGTGTGAGATTAATTAATCTACTAATGAAATGGAAGCTTAAACTATCTCTTGGACACCCTTGTCCAACAATGCATGGAGTTTATGTAAAAGCATGGTGTGTCTTTATTTTTTGCTGCAGAATACAGTTGTGAATATGGCTCGCTCAAGTTTTATGCTCTCTGTGGCGTTGGTGGGGTCCTAAGTTGTGGCCTGACACACACTGCTGTCGTACCTCTGGATTTAGTGAAATGTCGTATGCAGGTTTGTATGAACTCAGACATTTCTTAAACTTTTTCTGTACGTAGCCAGAGTAGCATGAGTTCACAGTACCTTTTCTGGATGCCACGCAGCAAATAAATTGAACCCTGATTGTCAAGATGTGAGGCTAGCAAAATACCACGTTCAAGGGTAGCAGAGTCATTTAGGTTAACCTGGGTAAGTTAACTGTTTAAGATAAGCTTAGCTCACTGTATTTCCAAAACAACACCCACCACAAAGTTATTCTGTGCTGACTGGTGGGCTGCTCTGCGCAGTTCATGCATTTCAAAAGAAGGAATTTGTATCATTAGTGTTTTGAAGACTTAATTATGTTTTTAGCCTGAAGAGTCATGCATGTATAATTTGAGCCATTAACATTTTGGATATCGCTGCATGAGTTACAGCTTGGATAGCTTCTAATGATGACATTTTCAGTATAAGGGGTAGAACTTTGAATTGGAAGTGTATCAATGCCTGTGTCTGGTTTCCTTGTAGTAATTGGAGTGGTTTTTCACTGAACTGAAAGGAGTGAAACCTCATTGCACTTAATTTGTGATACCAACTCCAACGTTAAAATAATCTGGTAGACAGCTGTGTGTAAAAACACAGTAATGGATTTATTCAGGCAAATCTGTGCCTCAAGAATGAAGCAAATTAAAGCACACTTCTAAGTCCCTGGAAATGTACTGAAGCTATTAACGCTTTGGTGTTGTTTAGACTGACACCGATTCTAAAAATGGCAGTTTTGTAATGGTAGAACTCCTGAAATGAGGAGGAAACTACTAATTAATCAGAACTGCTAATCATACTAGGAGGACTGCATGTGCTGTTCTATGAAACTGTTCTAGAAGGCCTTTAGCATTATTTACAAGGAAAAGGGTTTTTGTGTGCTTGAGAACATCTTAAATTCTGGTCTCACAGTAGTGATTTTGTAATGCAGTGGGCAGACCTGTTGTGCATCAGATGCAGGCAGTGTGATGCCTTTTACAAAATCTGGATTGAGGCTCAGCCTCAATCTGTATTTCTGCCTGTAGGGGAAAAGCTGTAGTTGCATACATGTGTTATTTCTGAAAGCGTAGCTTAAGTGAACTCTTCTGTTGTTACAGGCAATGCATGTCATCAAAAGCCAGGATAGGGAGTCTGACTTACACAGGCAAAGATGAGCTGCTTGGAAAGGAGGAGATTGTCATGGGTAGAGAGGATGTAGCATCTCAAACAGTTCTTAATCTGATTGCTAGTTGGGTTAATGGACAAAAGGCCTGAGAGTCATGCCGTGCTACATATACCACTGGGAGCAAGGTCTCATAATTCCTAGGCTTCATCTGTTTTGTAGGTGTGTTTTACTTCTAGTCCTGGGCGTCTTATGAGATGAGGTTGGTTATGTTTGCCCTTCCTTCTCTAGCATTTAGAGGTGCAAAGAGGAATGGTTCCATTTGGCTTCCAGTGTAACCTTGTAAAACCTGTCAGCATTTATCTTTTTACAGGTCCTGTAAGAGAGCATGTTATTAATTCTCCCTAGATTGTCCAGGAAGATAACTGTTTTCTGCTTTCACATGTCCCTCACATGAAATAGTCTAGTTTTACTGTACCCAGTTAAATATTCACTGTTCTGAAATTCTGAGTCTTTTAAAATTGACATGTTTAGGTAAATTAGTTCTCAGTCAGTGGATAGGCTGCAAGTTTCGCATACATGTCCTTTGACTGCCTTCTAAAAGGATATCTTCCTTTTCATCTTACTGAGGAAGTGCTGGATGAAAACAAGTACGAAAGGCAAGTGGACATGACTTAAAATAGGCCAGAATGACATGTTTCAGAGTTTCTGTTAAATAAATTGTTTGCTTCCATGTGAAACAAATAGTCTGGTTGGCCTTTATTCTAAGATCTGATACTCAGAGTACCAGATGACCTCCAGCATCAACAGAGGTTTTTTGTGTGTGGAAAATATTTTGAATGTAGCCCTTACTGCAAAATCAAAGTACAAGTGCAGAAGTTCTTTACTCTTTGATCTACCTATCTTAGTCTAACTGTTTTGAGGGATCAAACTAATAGTGGACAAATAACTTTTTCTATTTAAGATTCAGGGGAATCCTCAGGCTTTATTTGGTGTAGGTGTTACATGTAGAGTTGATGAGATTGCTGATAAAAGGCTGTCAAGATTTTAAAGAATTTGATCTGAACAAAATTATGCAAAAATAATACTATCAGTGTTAGTGAGTCTCTCCTATGTACAAAATCTTACTCATGATGTGGAGAATAAATACAAAGCAGAATTGAGGCTGCTTGGTTCCTGAGTGTTGAAGAACATACTGACTGTTTAAAATTAGGGTTTGAGACTAGCAAGTAATCATTGCAGTTACATCAGTGTAACCTTGTGGTGATGGTGTTGTCCAGGGGGATCCAGCTGTGTGAGGAATTCAAGAATTTTCTATTTCAAATGAAGGCGTGAGAAGAGAAATAATAAGCTATGTCAAGCAATTAACGGTCTGTTCTGTTTAGGTTGATCCACAAAAATACAAGAGCATCTTCAATGGATTTTCAGTGACAATCAAAGAAGATGGATTTCGTGGTTTGGCTAAGGGATGGGCTCCAACCTTTATTGGATACTCCATGCAGGGGCTTTGTAAATTTGGTTTCTATGAAGTTTTCAAAATCCTGTATGGCAACATGCTGGGAGAGGTAAGCATTACGTGCTTTCTGTGTAGCTGTGCATCAGCAACATAGTACTACTAGCAGAGAGGAATCGGGATGAGTACCATTCATTAATGAAAATGTGTTTAAATTCACTTCAGGAAAATGCCTATTTGTGGCGTACTTCATTATATTTAGCTGCATCTGCCAGTGCAGAGTTTTTTGCTGACATTGCTCTGGCTCCAATGGAAGCTGCTAAAGTTCGCATTCAGACACAGCCTGGATACGCCAACACTCTACGGCAAGCTGTACCTAAAATGTTTGGAGAAGAAGGCATTTGGGCGTAAGTTTTTACTGTTTCCTTGTTTTTTTTTTATTTGGATTTGAATTCTCATTCTTTAAATATTTTTCCTAATGAAGAACTGTTGCTAAAACTAGTAGTGGCTTTGGCTTATAATACCTGTTGGTTTTTATAGTTCAGGATAACAACACACTTAACATCAGGGAACCTGTGCTGAGCTGGCTGTTAGTTCCACATGCTCCTTAGATCCATCTTTGTGAGTATCTTTGTGCTGAGTTCTGCTGGATAACTTCAGTTTTTAGCAGTTCCAGTCAAAGTTGCTCGGCAACTTTTTTGGTTGTACGGTCAAAGATGCTTGAGTCATTGGCATGTGAGAGTAATATAACTGCATGTTAGCTTTCTGTTCTGATAAAAGTGACTGTAAATATGAGAGTCATTTACCGCTATCAGGACATGGCTGGTATGCAGACATTGAACCTTGCTGCACTTGTAGTAGCAGTACTTCATTATTGCAGTGCATTGTGATCTGAAATGCGACAACAAAAACAGCTGTGTAGAGTAGGGATCAGTTAAATTCCTGTTTTGCTGTTTGCAGGTAGTACACAGAAATGAATGAAAGAAATATGTTCCTGTTCATAGGTATTGTGACAACTTGACCTTGCAGTGTCAATCTGTTAGGAATTGTTTTGCTGATAGCAGCAATAAGATAATGATTTATTTTTTTCAGATTAGAAAATACTCCCTCAATACTCCAGATAATCAGTTTCTTCTCTTGTAAAGTTTCTATAAAGGTGTAGCTCCGCTCTGGATGAGACAGATCCCATACACGATGATGAAATTTGCCTGCTTTGAACGTACTGTTGAAGCTCTCTACAAGTATGTTGTTCCCAAGCCACGAAGTGAATGTTCAAAAGGCGAACAGCTGGTAGTCACATTTATTGCAGGCTATATTGGTAAGAAAACTTTAAATCCTGCACTTGAAAGCCAAGCATTTTTCTGAATATCGAATAGTTGTAACTAGAGTGGGGCAATTTGCATGTCACTTCAGTGTGTGCAGGTGAAAAGCCTGGATTCAATCTGATTGGAATGAGCGAGCCTGTACTAGGACGGTACTCTTAATTATTCCTGTGTCTGCTATGTCACTGTCTTAGTTTAGAAACAACAGCTGGTTGAAACAAGAAAACTTGTATCTTTGCTAGGCTAGGAATGTTGAAAGAATGGTAGAGAAATCTGAGTGGAAGGCTGATTGTGCATTTTCAAAGACTCAAAATGAGTTTTCTTTTGGCAGAAGGGGTAGGGGTGGTTAGCTGGTTGACATGTTTCCTAATAGTCATATAACACTAATAAGAACAGACTTCTGCAATATCAGGAGACCTGATGCATCTCCTGTGCAGTATATTAGTGATCTAGGGAAGGTGTTAATTCAGTTGGTTAGATTTAGTGTGCGCAGTAGTGATGCAGTTAAAACATCACAGAAGTAATGTCAAATTATTCTTTCAGCTGGTGTCTTCTGTGCAATTGTTTCTCATCCTGCTGACTCCGTCGTGTCTGTGTTGAACAAAGAAAAGGGCAGTTCTGCTTCACAGGTTCTTAAGAGGCTTGGATTCAGAGGTAAATACATACCTTCATGCATTTTGGATTTAGTGTCTGTGGTCTTTTGTGTTCTGGAGGGGATTTCTTCTTTCCTGGGTTTCTTCTGCTCATGGCTTGTATTTTGCTCTGCAGGTGTCTGGAAAGGTCTGTTTGCTCGTATCATCATGATTGGTACGCTGACTGCGCTACAGTGGTTCATCTACGATTCTGTGAAGGTTTATTTCAGACTTCCTCGTCCACCTCCACCTGAAATGCCGGAATCTCTGAAGAAGAAGCTTGGTTTAACTCAGTAGACAGCTCATGGACTGACTTCGCTGGCTGTCCAGTGATGAGTTTCATGAAACTTTTATATATTTGACTATGTGGAAAACAAACTCTATATGGTGTCATTATTGGCTGTACCCTCATCCCATGTGAGGGTTAAAATTCTACCACTGTCATTGCCTGAAATAAATGAGAAACAGAGTGCTTAGTGTCTGTTTACTACTGCATATATAAGCTTCATTTCACAGCGGCAAATGCCTCAGATACTTCCCAAAGTGAAAAGTAAAAAAATAGGCCTTTCTACACTTCAGGAATTAGAATTGTGAAACAGCAACAAAATAGGCTTTCATTGTTCCCAGGGGAGGGCCGAGAAACCCCATGGAGTATTGCAGAAACTAACTGCAGTTGTATGCTTTTTTTCAGTCCTGTTTCACCTGCCTATATAAGCTGTTTCTGTAAAACAGATCAACTGCAGTGGATGAGATAGAAATGCAGTCTGAAAGGACATCCCAGTTATAGCATCTGTATTCTCCAAGAGTTGAGGGAGAATCTTACAGTTCTCAGAACTCTTTGCGTTGGGATGGTCACTGCAATGCAAATTAGGCTTACTTGACTAATTTCTGCTTCTCTTGGCTTTGAACTGCACCAAAGATGGTAGTTGTTTTAGCTGTACCGTGGAATTGAATTGCAGCAGCTACTTTAACAAAAGCAAAGCTGACGTAATAAAGTTTCTCAGAAATATCCAACCACTAGAAGCTTAAATTAAAAATGGCTTGTCTCTTCTTGTAGAGATTGAACATGCCAACTGTTTCT
Source organism: Gallus gallus (assembly GCF_016699485.2). Lineage (NCBI taxonomy): Eukaryota > Metazoa > Chordata > Aves > Galliformes > Phasianidae > Gallus > Gallus gallus. Next base: position 46,749,412 of record NC_052532.1, read on the forward strand.
TAACTTTGGTATTTCTATAGTTTGATTTCTCCTCCTGTGCCCCCTGCCTTCTTTTTCATTCAGTGAGGTTAGTACTGAGTTTCGATTGAACCATACACATCTGGGGGTCTGATTTTGAACCTTAATGATTTGAAGAAATCTAAGCTTGTAGGCATGCAAGGAGTGAATCTTGAGAATGTTTTATTAAGGCAATGAATTTTATTTGCTTCCACTATTTAATGTAAAAGATGAGCATTAATGTAAAAGATGCTGCCTTTTGAGTTTCACCTGTTCAAGAAGCAACGGTCAAATCACAGAGTAAAATTCAGAAAATGTCTAACAGTATATCAAGGGTTCATCATCTCCAGCATTACTTTGCTCACTTAGTAGAGCTGGAGCATGTGTCCTTTTTGCAAAACTTCTGTATGTTGCCTTTCAGCGTTCAAGCTGGTGATGAACAATCTACTCTGTTGGAGTAGCGTAAATATATTGACCACAGCACCCTATTGAGGTCTGATATTCCTGCTGCCATCTTACATAGCATTGAGATCCCTGCCACTTGGAAAAACCCTCTGACTCTCCAAGATTTCAGGATAGTTAAGCTAAACAAGCAAGCTAACCTTTATTCCAATTTGCTACCTTTCTAAATGTAGAGTAAAATCTAAAACTCTTCCCTTTTCCAATGACACTAAGCACATTCTTTGAGTGGTTGGTAACTAACAGCATTATACTACAAAGTGCAATTCCCTAAGTCTAAATAAAACACTTGTACAAAGTACCTTGGGTTGAATCTCAGTGATAAAAGTGCATACATCTCGTTGCCCTTGTTGCTAGTAGGAAGCTTTGAAGTTATTCAACAAAAATATATTGTGCTTCTAAGAGTTTGTTTGGAGGAGAGCATTAACTACAAACTTGATCTTACATCAAGACCACTGATGCTAAATCAATTTCAGAAATTACCTTTTATGTGTGGCTCAGCTTAACAGGTAAAGAAAAAATTAGCAACTCTTGTGCACTGAATAGCATAGTTTGTGTAAAGGCTTCTGTTAACCTGGAGGACTTTACTAAAAAACATAGCTACTTTCCTGGGAAAGTGAACCACTTCTATGAACTTTTAAGGCTGGCAGAAGAGTAAGGCAGAACTTGCTTTATATGG